>NC_066582.1:317939914-318249497 GCF_024323335.1 Lathyrus oleraceus
TTAGGACACTGTGGACTGATATGACCCAACTCTCCACAGTTGAAACAAGTTACAGTCTTCAACCGGCACTCTGCAGCCAAATGACCACCTTTACCACACTTGAAACACTTCATCTCAGCACTGGTACACTCATGGACACGATGTCCAGCCCGACCACATCTATAACACTTAACAGGAGCACTAGAGTCTCCCCCACTAGGCCTCTTCATCCCACTCTGCCTCTGAAAACCTTTGCCAGCTGCATACGGTTTTCCACGATCAATTTGATTCTTGCCTTTCCTATCAACCCTCTGCTGATAGCTCTCTGCTCTAGCCTTGGAATCCTGTTCAAAAATCCTGCAACAGTCAACCAAATCAGAAAACACTCTGATCCGCTGATATCCAATAGCCTGTTTGATCTCGGGACGCAACCCGTTCTCAAACTTTACACACTTTGAAAATTCTCCAGCAGCCTCATTATAGGGAGTGTAATACTTTGACAGCTCTGTGAACTTAGCAGCATACTCAGTAACAGACTTGTTACCCTGCTTCAATTCCAAGAATTCTATCTCTTTCTTCCCTCTAACATCCTCTGGAAAATACTTCCTCAGGAATCTCTCTCTGAACACAGCCCAAGTGATCTCAGTATTTCCAGCAGATTCCAACTCAGTGCGGGTAGCAACCCACCAATCATCTGCTTCTTCTGACAGCATATGCGTACCGAACCTGACCTTCTGGTTATCAGCACACTCAGTTACTCTGAAGATCCTCTCGATCTCCTTCAACCACTTCTGAGCGCCATCTGGATCGTATGCTCCCTTAAACATTGGAGGATTGTTCTTCTGGAACTCACTCAATTGACGAGCAGCTCCCATTCCCATAACATTCGGATTCCCTCCAAGTACTCCAGCTAGCATACCCAGAGCCTCAGCAATTGCAGCATCATCTCTACCTCTTCCAGCCATCTCTATTCTGAAAACCCAAACAACTAAAACAATAAGTACTGATAGGGTTACACAACGCCTATCCCGTACAGGGGAAACAGAATAATTACGACTCGACTCGACCGACTATGCTCTGATACCACTAATGTAACACCCTTCTAAATACCCCAAAATATTAAATTAAAATAATAACATATCAATCAGAGTAATTATGCCCCGAAGGGTGTCACACAATCATTTCACAACAATTATCAAAATATCCTGTCATACTCATTTATTAAATCAAAATAAGACTCTTTTGCATAATTCGCAGCGGATACAAAACATCGACATTCAAATCATGTACTACATTACATGTGAAGTTGATCAACAACTAAATTAAAACATAGTCAAACATCCCCTCCCGATGTTACATCTACCAGAGCATGACCCACTAAGGACGACACTAGACTCCATAGCACTAGCTTCTACTCAACTCACTGCTCGTTACCTGAAAAATAGTCGTAAGGGTGAGTTCCTCAATCAATATAATCAGCATTATAGAACAACATGTAATGCTAAGTAAATAACACATCAATTCACCCTAATTAGACTACGCACTCAACAACGGCAATATCCGTTCAAACATCATATTCAACAGTAACATATAGCATATGTATAATCTCAACCATACTCAACATCAACGACACAACACACAACACACATATAATACTGGAATACATCCATTCATATTATATGCCATACATTCATTATGCAATGAGACTCCACACACGCGGTACCGACTATTCTTGAACATACAGTTCAAGCTCACCGATCAAATCCAGATACGGCTACTAAGCTCACTAGTCCCACTCATTTGAGATCTAATGACTCACTCACTAATTCCTCACCGTGGGAATTAGCTACAGCCCCGAAGGCTAGACTATGCACACTACTCATCTAGCATGCAAACATCAACAACAAATCCACAATGATTCACTCACTAATTCCTCACCATGGGAATTAGCTACAGCCCCAAAGGCTAGAATATGCATGCTAATCACCTAGCAATGCAACAACAACAGCAACAATTCAAGAATAGACATAAGCTCACACTCTAAGCCATGAAACAGTCTATCCACAAATGCATACATAACTGATACATTCACAGCATCATGCTCATCATCACACATCATTAATACATTTTATCACAAAAGCATATCACATCATGCCACGTAATCAATTACAGTATTAGCACACTCTACTAATACCTATACTACTCAAAACAACGGGAAATGATCCCTGCTACATCATACATCAGCTAAGTACATCACTCAGCCTAAACAACCAAAAAAACTGCACAACAACAGCACAGAAAATCACAATTCTGCCCATACGCGTATTGCCTATGCCCATACGCGTATTGCCCAAACCTGACCAAGTCCATACGCGTACTGCCCACTCTCATACGCGTATGCTACGCGTAACAATCTCCCCTTACGCGTACCAACAGAGACCAATTTACGTTCAAGATATCATCTTTTTCACCCATACGCGTAAGGCTTCCTCCATACGCGTACCAGCCATCTCATACGCGTATTGCCTAGTGCCATACGCGTATGACCAGAAACCAGAACTCTCAGATCTGCAATGGCTTTCTCTGCTACGAGATCTATCCAATTCACCCTTCCACAGTCCAAATTTCACACAATATTACTCATATCATCTAACCCGAATCATCCCCTATTCGATTTCACAAATCCTAACATCACTACATATAATTTCTACGAATTCCTTCGATTAAAAATCCCAATTTCGTTCATCCAATAATTCACCATTTTCAGCATACATCAATCTAATCAGAGGTAAAACAATAGTTTATTACTACCCAGTACATATCATCCCATAATACCCGTTAATCGATGATAAACCCCCCTTACCTGAGTCAATCCGGCAAATTCCGTTAGCTTCAAGCTTTTCCTCTTCTCTTGCTCTGCCTCTTTGCCTTTTCCACTTTCAGCCGCTTCTCTGTTCCTTTTCACGTGAAAACCCTTTTTACCACAAATGGGACTTTTTTATTATTCCAACTTATTTTATTCCAATAAAATAATAACCCAAATAATGATTTTTTCCAAATTAATAATAATAATCCAAACTTCCAATTATTCAATTAAATTAATAAATAAAATATTAATTTAAATTAAATAATTATCTTATTTTAATTGGGGTGTTACATATGACGCCAATGTTATATGTGAGTTTTATTCTGGAGCACTTGGGCATACGATCGAAAACTGAAGAGCCCTGAAGCATAAGGTCCAAGACCTAATTGACTCGAAAGGTATCCCGTTCTCTCCATTTGTTCCAAACATAATGAACAACCCCACACAGGCAAGCACATATGCAGTTCCATAGCCAGAGCTATGGTAGATCAAAAGAGGTTGCATTTGTAGGACTAGTTCGTCAACTTATCCAGGCACCAAGTGGGAGGAATAAGGTTGATCACTCAATCAGTCATTAGTCTTTTAAAATCATGTTCATATATAATTTTCTTGTTGTCATTTGTAATAGTCACTTGTAATAAACTCGTATGTTTTTGAATAATTGTGACATTGAAATAAATATGCATGTTTTGAATAAATCTATTCGTGTCCACTCATATTTCTCATCGATATCAAGCTTTTGGTTAAGAGAAATCAAAAGGAGAATCGTGAAATTGAAGGACACGAAATCACGTCAGATATGCTTTTGAATAAAACATTACTGACGATGTAAGGCATTGTTCCAAATCCCCAAACACTATAGGTATAAGGAAGATAAACCTTAGTCAACCCCTTTGATCCGAGGAGTATGAGTTTGTTTATGAACATAAAACCCTCAACCTTAACCCGGGACAGGGTAGTCATCCGTTAGTTTGACCAGACGTTCAAACTTCAAAAGAATAGTCTTCTATCTGAGGATCAACCATATCTTATCCCTCACGAGGGGTTAGAAACCACAAATCTGTAACGTTTTTCCCTCACCCACAGAGGCACGAGGTAGTCACAACCCCTTCAAACCAAGCGTACAAATGTCACACGATTTGTTCCATAAAAAAAATCAGGAAATCAAAAAGAATAAAAGAAAGAAAACCCGCTAAGTTGAAAACTCGAAGACATGTGACTTAGGAAAAAATTAGGGCATCTCTGTGGATTGTAAATTTGAATCAATCCAGCAAAAACAAAAACAAAAAGCAAAGAGGAACCAAAAGGAAAATCCTAAACAGGAAAAAAATTGTGTGGCCACAAACCAAACAAAAGGTGGGTGACTGGCACTCCAAAAAACCCTTATGGGTTCATTAACCATCTACCCTAAATCCCTTTTGAAAGATGAGCGCTTGTATCAAACTATATGAACGTAGGATTGAAGAACATCAAGGAGAATGGGTGGGTTAGAATAGGTTTCGAGCCATAAACCTTTCTTTCTGAAACTGTGAACCAAACCATGTTACTGAAGGAGAAGTGCGGTCCAAAACGCAGCGGAAATTAAAAAAAAATCTCCTTTAGAGATCCTTACGAATGGTCATGATCAGTGATAGAATATTTACCTCTTGTGACGATTGAAACCTTTGGTGCAGATCTCTTGTGACGATCAAAACCTTTGACGCAGATCCACAGAGCGATCACGAATGTTGAACGATGACAACGTCTCTACTCAGTCCACACGAACGGATTCCTTCAATCTCAGTGCTAGTTGGTACGAATGAAGGCTTTGAGTGAGAGAGGGAGAGGGAGAGAGAGAGAGAGAGAGAGAGAGAGAGAGAGAAAACGAAAATAATGCAACCGCAATGAATGCTTCTGCACAAGGGTTTTATTTATAGAACCACTTGTGTGGGCTTCAAGCTAAAAGGCCCACTTAAGTGTATTTTGGCCCATATCTTATAATATGTCCAAAATCACTTAAGCCCATGGTACCTTACCATATTTCGTATTCTACTTAAGTACACCGTACCTTACGATGTTCTACAACTCACTTAAGTGCATTGTACCTTACGGTGTTCCTTAGTTACTCTATCTCTCATCAATCCGTCCTTTGTGTGTGACCCTGTAGGTTTTCGCGGCATTGGCAATTATATTAAATCATGTATTTAACATAATAAACAGTGAGCGGTATCTAGCAACGCATCACTGCTATCTAAGACACGAAAATGTCGCATGATCTGACAAATCCTTTTGTGATAATACTTATGTGTAGAATTACCCTTTTGCCCTTATGTCTATATTGAACACAAGGCATAAACCATGTCATCCTTGTCCAGTTCAATATTGGGCCCATAGACATTTATCCTGTTACGCAGGATGAGAAAATTCCATCTAGTTCACTCATGTCCCTCAGCATGCTTCGTGGAGTACCCATCAACTGTCTTTATGGTTGTCCAGTTACGGACAACGTTTGATCAGCAATAAAGCACTCGACTCTACATCTAGGGTCCATAGTGGTTTCAGGTCGAAGAGTGGTATACACCATTATCACCATGAGAATAACTTATGACACTTTGCATAACTTTATATATAGTATTCTCATAGCGGGTCAATCCGGTATAAATATTACTCTTAATATTCATACCTATGTTTAAGACTTGATAACTCCTTATCCATGATCTATGAGATGTGATCATCAGTCTATATGCATAATAGTATTAATTCTTTAGTGTTATCCCACTTCACAATAAAGCTCGACTACAGATACTTTAAGAATAGTGTCCTTATGTTTAATGTGATCTCATGATCAAGTCACACTTGATACATTAAACGAACTAGCTATTCTAGGGACTTTATTAAACAAACGTAATAAAGAAAAAGCCTTTTATAATTAATAAATAATTCGATACAAGTACCAAAAGTATTGGCCTCTAGGGCTTACACCAACAGTTACAACCCTCAAAAGACCTAATTGAAGCAGGGTTTATTTCAAAAGCATACTACATGCAGTAAGATCGTGTTAAAACTCACTCCTTAATGATTTTCTTATCATTTGTGTTGGTATCGATATGACATTCTCATTAGTGATTCATTCACTATATGTCATAATTCCAGTGAACAAAATTGGATTTCAAAACTAGCTTAAACATAACATTATCACTATCATTCTCATATGAACTTGTCTTACTCGTGAGTAAGCTTTTGACATCTAGAAAGTTTCTATAATGAACATGAATTGAGGAGCTTAATGATATCAAATACAAAACACCTAAGAACTCCATTGAGAAAGGGAAAATCAATCTTGATTGATCATATTAAAAGCACATAATTCCTGAGAACTCCGTTGAGCAGGGGAAAGCCACTTCATTTGATTATATCAAAGAGCAGAATGTCTGAAGACTCTGTTGAGCAAAAGGAAAAGTCTCTACAAGATTCAGTCAATCTGGAGCAATCACGTCGAGAAATATCTACAAGATCTAGTCAACCTGGAGCAGCCATGCTGAGATTTGACAAATCTCTCTAAAGATCAGTTAGTCAGGGGCATTCCCTCAAAGATCAGCCAGCCAGAGGCAAAGTTACTTCAAGCCTCGTACTAGGGCAGGCCACCAGAAGAGCACAAGAAGTCAATCTCAAATATGGTTAATCAAAGAAATGCAGTTCCAAGATATTGGGTAGGTCAGATTGAGATAATCTATGACAAAGTTGCATCATAGCTTGGGACTGGGGAAATCCATGCAGATACGCAACAGACTGGGGCAAGATTGTCCACAAAGAGGATGTTCCTCTCCATGCTTTCAAAATCTTCTCAGATCAAGCTTGGGGCATCAGAAGATCCAACTCAAGTTCACTCTCCAATAGTATAAAGATGTCCGGAAGTCAAGTTAGACATATCCCTTAACCTTTCAACAAGAAGCCTTGTCACCAAGCGAATCTCTCTCAGTGTTCATACCATACCATACCCAAACTTGGGGCATCAGTAGACCCTAATACCAATTGCATAAACTTGTCATGCATAATTCATATCATTCCATTCATGCATATCATTCGGCATAGCATGAAGCTCTCTAACAAGAACAAGAAAGCCCAAAATTATCTTGGCATATTCTCGAGCCCAACTCCGTTGGCACCTTTCCTAAGCCCATTCCCGTTGGCATTATAAAAATATATCGATTTTTTTATCCTTGAAAAATTCCTGGTTGGCATCCCCGACAGGATTTTTTAAGCCACTCCTTTTTGCTTACCCTTTGTAAGCCTCTTTCCTCCTGCATGGAGAAGATTTCATTGAGATAAATTTCCTTTCATGAGTTTATTTCGTTGCTTTGTTCATGGAATCACGTCTCCCCCTCGTTTCCTGTTTCACGAGAAGAGTTATCTCTGTCAATACTTTGCCTTTTTATTTGTTTCTAAATACCCAATGTAGGTTTGGTGAGTCCCAGGAAGGGTATCCATGTTTTGAAGACTTCATCCTCGACGATGTGCCTATGGGACACTCTGATGTTTTCGTGCCTACAGCAAAGTGCCCAATTGACATAGTCTGCCAAAGCCCATACCCTACCTGGAAAACCTCTTTCAAAGTCCAATTCCATTGTAAAAACTCTTTCAAAGTTCAATCCCATTGGAAAAACTCTTTTAAAACCCAATTTTTGTCTGGTACCCCATTCTCGTCTGACCTTCCATTTCAAAGCCCAGTCCCTGTCTAGCAAACCTCCTCAAAGCCCAATTCATGTCTGGAAAATCCCTTTCAAAGCCCAGTTTCTATCTCGCAAACTTCTCCAAAGTCCATTTCTTGTCTGACACCCCTTTCTAAAAGCCCAACTCGTTAAACATCCCTCAAATCCAAGAAACGAGTTAGGCACTCGTTAGTGTCTATCATTTTTTTCAATACTCGTATGTATTGATATCCCTTCGCTTGTCAGTGTCTATCACTCTTCTTTAATAATCGTATGTATTGATATCCCTTTGTTAGTCAATGTACATCACTCTTTTTTCAGTACTCATCTGGATTGATATCCCGATTCTTCAATACTTGTCTATATTGGTCTCCAACACTCGTCCATGTTGATCCTTTTTTTCAATACTTGTTTGTATTGATCCCAACACTCGTATGTGTTTATCCTTCCTTTTTTCAATACTCGTTTTTATTGTTCGCCAACACTCATCTGTGTTGATCCCCCTTTTTTTTCAATACTCGTTTGTATTGATTCCAACACTTGTCCGTGTTGATCCCTTTTTTCAATACTTGTTTGTATTTATCCCAACACTCATCCATGTTGATTCCCTTTTTTTTCAATGCTCATTTCTATTGATATCTAACACTCGTCTGTGTTGATCCCATTTTTTAATACTCATTTGTATTGATCTTAACACTCGTTCGTGTTGATCCCCTTTTTTCAATACGCGTTTGTATTGATCCCAACACTCGTCCATGTTGATCCCTTTTTTTCAATACTCATTTGTATTGATCTTAACACTCGTTCGTGTTGATCCCCTTTTTTCAATACGCGTTTGTATTGATCCCAACACTCGTCCATGTTGATCCCTTTTTTTCAATACTCATTTGTATTGATCTTCGGTACTCGTCTGTGTTTCTCCCCATTTTTCAATACTCCTTTGTATTTATCCCAACACTCGTCCGTGTTGATCCCCCTTTTTTTAACACTCATTTGTATTGATCCCAACACTCATTCGTATTGATCCCCCCTTTTTTTCAATACTCATTTGTATTGATCCCAACACTTGTCCGTGTTGATATCCCTTCTTTTTAGATACTCGTTTGTATTGATCCCTAACACTCGTCGATGTTGTTAAAACTTTTTTTATACTCGTTTGTATTGATTCGCTCATTTGTGGTATACCTTTCCCTGATACTCGTCGGTACTGGTCGCCCACACTCGTTTGTGTTACCCTTTTCTTAATACCTGTTTGTATTGATCCCAACACGCGTCCGTGTTATTAAACCCTTTTTCAAATACTAGTCTGTGTTGAGTTCCCATGTTTGTCCAAATTAACTCTTGTGCGAATACTCGTTTGTATTAAGTCCCAATACTCGTTTGTATTGATTCAATCGTCTGTGTTGTGCCTTTTTTCCAATACTCGTCTGTATTGGCCGCCGACACTCAGTTATGTTAAACCCTTTTTTCAATACTAGTTTGTATTAATTCACTCGTATGTGCCAATTCTTTCTTTTTTTCAATACTCATTTGTATTGATCTCTAACACTCGTCTATGTTTATCTTTTTTCAATACTTGTTTGTCTTGATGTCTAACACTCGTTGGTGTTACCTCTTTCTTCAATACTCATTTGTATTGATCCCCAACACTCGTCTATATTAATTCTCCTTTCTTTTCAATACTCGTCTATATTGACCTCTGACCCTCGTCCGTGTGGCTATTCTTTTTCCAATACTCGTCTGTATTGAGGACCCACACTCGTCTATGTTATTCCTCCTTTTCAACACTCGTATGTGTTTATCTGTTTTTCAGTACTCGTTTGTATTGATCCTCAACACTCGTTTGTACTCATTTCCAGTACTCGTTCGTACTGACTTTTCAACTTTCAGTCGTGATGATCCCTTTTAATACTCATTTGTACTGGTATCCATCACTTGTCCATGTGGATTTAACTTTTCTGCTTATCCCTTTGTTAAGAAACTCTCGGTGCCTTATTTTATGCCTATCTTTCTTAGCCTTTTGCTAAGGAGTTCTCTTTACCGGTTGTAAGAGAAAACCTGCATCCCCAGCAAAGTCATTTATCACCC
Source organism: Lathyrus oleraceus (assembly GCF_024323335.1). Taxonomy (NCBI): domain Eukaryota; kingdom Viridiplantae; phylum Streptophyta; class Magnoliopsida; order Fabales; family Fabaceae; genus Lathyrus; species Lathyrus oleraceus. Next base: position 317,949,536 of record NC_066582.1, read on the forward strand.
CAAAGCCCAGGTTTCTCCTGGAAAACCATTTCCAAAAACATCTTAAAATATATCCCCCATCGGAAAACTTCTTTCTCAGTGCCTGCTAAAACTTGTTAGTAAAGATAAAACAAAAAAATTAAAATCATACACTGCAAACACAACATATTGCATACTTCATGTACGCCTAACATCCCTTCCAGCCAACCCATTCTCCCAACTAATTCATATACAAAAACATATACACCATCCATTAAACAATTCCCATTAATACTCTTACCTGACATTTCACTCATGTCATTCATTCCATTCGGGAAAATTTCTTGGATATTCTAATATTTAATTCTCTCCTACCTCGAATGTTTGAAAGTCGTTGTTATTCATACATTCAGGTTTGAGAACATTAAATAGGGGCAGTTTTCATAACCTAAAACTTTCCCTCCCATTTTCATTTCTACCTAACCTTTGGTTTAGGATCTCATTTGCATACCCATAGCATCATGTACGCTCCATTTGCATTGAGAAAAGCACAAAATCGTGGATTCAATGACCTTGATTACACAGAGCATTAAGTAGAGGGAGAGCTTTTCATCCTGGTTGTCTTTATCATGGAGCATAGATTAAAACCCTAATTCTTGGATCATGGTTGTGATCGTGGCATTGGTTCATAAGTATTGGGTGTAAGCATCATCAAGATCAACTCAAATCTCTAAAACCCTAGTTGTTGATTATGGAACTATCATCTATGATGTTTGCATTCAAGATTGAGGATTCATCTGATTCATCTAGTCTATTATGGATGGTTCATGTGCTTGAAAGATTCATGGTCCGGATTTATTGATTAGGATTCATTCAAAGCTTCACATGTTCATGACCTTTTGTTTGATTGGTTTTCATCTGGTTTGATTGATAGCATGGCATTAGTCATTTGGCTCAGGGCATTATGGTCCACATTCATTTGTCCATAGGAGAATACACATTTGTACCTGAGTTGACTTTTGGTCAACTATTGACTTTTTTATCAACCAGTTGACCAAAGTCAACCATCTAACCAAAGTCCATTTTTAATCATCTTCATATTTTCAAAACCATTTTTAATCATCTTCATATTTTAAAACCATTTTTAATCATCTTCATATTCTTAAAACCATTTTTAATCATTTTCATATTTTTTAAACCACTTTAAACCTACGCCATTTTCACCTTTTAAATCATGTTCATGAGCCAATTTTCAAAATTCTATTTTTCATATGCATTCAATTCCCATTTAAACTATTTCAATACATTCAATCCTAATTACATGTATTCAATTTTAAATCCATTCACAAACACAATGACCAATTCAAATTACATTTTTCAAACCAATCCATTACAACAAAGATTACCATAATCCATTACAATTCCAAAGTACATTCAACCCACTCATTCAACCTAATTCCCGTTTTGTTTTGGATCTTCAAGAATCCACATGTTCATGATGTTTCCTTCATCATGTTCCCATGTTACCCTGCAAAACATTTCAAATCATGTTAGCATACATACACATTAACATTCACTAATCCAAACACCATAATTTGACATGAGTATTACATTAATAGAATTCAACCATACATCCATATTACAAGCATGAACCTAATACTTAACATTTTTTTCATCATGACATTCACTAACAGCACATACTATTAATAAGTTAACCTCTTCAATTGATCACAACATAACCGAACTTCACCAACCTCACTTCCTTAACCTTCCATAACAAAAAAAACAAACTTTTTTCAACAATTCAAAACTCACCACAAGCTCAACAATTAACAACCACCTTCCAACAACCGAAAACAGAATCATAACCGAATTTCAACAAACTCGGTTCATCAACAAACTTCCATAACTTCTAACAATTCTTACAGAATTCAATCAACTCTCCATAACCTCGTGAACCTCCTCCAACTTCCCTTAACAACGAAAACTGCTAAAATCATAATAGAAATGAGAATCAAACAAATTTTCGGACCCTCTTCAACCATTAGCCACCACCCGTAACAGAATTAACCACCCAAAACCAACTCCATAACAACTTCAACCAATATGGAACCGAATTAAAACCCCCATCATTTTTCATGGCTAAACATTTCTAAATTTCCCTTTAACTTCCTCAACCTTCCAAAAACACTGCAAACTTAACTTCGAAAACCAACATCCTGGATCCTTCCATAGAACCTCTAACACGACCTTTAACCCCATAACCAAACTTCCTCAACCTTCCAACAACACATACAGAATAAATTCAAGAAGCAGAAGGAGACAAGGGAGGAAATCGGAAAAAGAAAAAACAAATGAGGGGCATACCAGAGGAGTTTTGAAGTTGATTATCTCAAAAAGGTGGGGCACGAATCGAAGATCATCTTCACTCTTCATCACAATTAGGGGTGTGCAAAAAAACCGATTATCCATAACCAAATTGGTATCCAAATTGTTCTACTTTTAAAAACCCAACCAAATGCTAAAATAAAAATTTGGGTATCCATTTTATTATCTAAATATAAACCGTTACCCATTATAAAAATTTGGTTTTGTTATTGGGTATCCAAATTTTAGGATGTGTTACATTTTTATATTTGTCTGTTTTCAGGGTTCCTCACATTATAAATCAATTTTATATTTTAAATTTTTTTAAATTTCATAAAAAATTATTTTAAAAATAAAATTCAGAAGTTTTTTTTCTTTTCACGAAAATTATTATATTTGGATGTTTTTTTTCAAAAAAAATATATTTGATATTTTTTTTCAAATAAAATTATTATTTTCTTCTAAATAAAAAAGATATTTTTTATCAAAAATATTTTGTATTTTTTTCAGTAAAAAAATGTTTTTTTTTAAGAAAAGATTTTTTAAATAAATTTTTTTGATAATTTTTTTAATTTTCAAAAAGGTTATTTTTTCAAATTTTCAGAATAAAAAAAACTTTTATTTTCAGAAAAAAAAATTTAAATAATTTTAATTTTTTATAATTACAGAATAGAAATTATTATTTTATTTTCAAAAAAAAAAATATTTTCAATTTCAATTTTTTTAAAATAAAATTTTTTTAGTTATTTTTCTTTTTTGGAATAATTTTTTAAAGATTTTTTTTCAGAATATAATTTTATTATTTTGAATTTTTTTTTCTTTTTTCTTAATATTTGATTTTTTTTTAAAAATGTTTTTTTTATGTTTTTTAAATTTTTTAAAAAATATATTTTTAAACCTCATAAAATTTGATTATGATCAATTATGAGAGATTTTAGAAGTTTGAACAATTTTTTTGATGAATTATTTATTTTATGAACAATTATGATTTATAGAGATATGATTCATAATTATTTTATTTTATGACCGTTTTTATGTAACACACCATACTTGGGATTATTTTTATTCGAGATATTATTTGTGGTGATTATAAAAGTCAAATTTAAAGTAATTTTTTAAAATAAATATTTTTTTTACATAAAATAGTTTTATAACTAGTGAAAATAAAAAAAGTTAGTTAAAAGAAAATAAAATTATTTTTGACATAAAATTGATTTTTTAAAAATATAGTTTTGAAAACTGTTTTTTTTTATAAAATTGGTTTTGAAATTGATTTTTTTAAGAAAATAAAAAATAGGTTTTAAAGAAATTGATTTAAAACTATTTTTTTTGTTAAAAAAACCGGTTTAAAACCGAACCGATCCACTTATAAACCGGTTTTAAGAAAATAAATTGGTTTTATGAAAATGGTTTTAAGATCCAAACCGAACCATATATATGGTTCAATTTGGTTTGGTTTATGATCCATGCACACCCCTAATCACAATCCGCAAGGTTCATCTTCATCGCGAATATGAAGCTCTTTATCATGAACGTGAAGCTCTTTATCACGCGCACAAACAGAATCTCCATCATTCATCTTCAACACACAATGATTGAAGCACAACGAACATCAAACAACACAATCGAGCATCAACAACGCGACAACGAAAATGGTAGGTTCCCCTTCCGTCAAATATTTTCATTTTGTATTGAAACCTTCCGATGTAATCGCATTCCTGTTTCGTCGATGGAGGGTGAAATCGATTCATTGAATCTGATCATTTGTTGATTTTCGCGCCCGGAGGATGAAATTGGATTCCTAAGGTGATGAGGGTTACGCGTTTTTGAGTGTGCATTTTGTTTGATTGTGAAGCCTTCGGTGAGTTCCAGCAGGTTCTTGGCTGAGTATGTTCCGGATCCGATTTCTTGTTTGAAGGAACTAGGCCTTTGGCCGAAACGCCAAGCACCAAGAAATGTGCTTATCCCCCACACCCCTTCAATCCCTTGCACACCCCCATGGCCCATGGTAAATATCTTTTCCTTAATCCTCTCTTTAATCTTATTTAATTTATGTTTGATGCTGACTTTTTTGATTATCGCTATCATTAAGATTAGGTTAGTCTTGTTTTTTTTAGATATAGTCCATATGACCAATTAGGATTATCAGTAGAGATATTAGGAATTAATATAGTATGATTAAATAAGTAACTTTTGATTAGGTAATTAGAATATGATTAGGGTTAATAAATTTTTGTAATTTGATCTTTATTTTTTTCAAAATTTTATTCATAGTAGGTTAACCTTGCCATGTTTGGGATTATTGGCCATTAGGTTTTGATAATCCATTTTTGTTAATATAATTCATGATTTGATTAACATGTTTAATTGTAGATTTTTATCATGATTTGTTTTTTAGGTTAATTTTCTATATAATTTGTCATTTGCATTATGGTTGTCATGTCCATGTGTAGGTTAGCTAATAGTAGTTTATATTGTATATTTGATTTGATTATTTTGAATCCCTACTTCATGTTTAGGTAGATTTTGATCCTTTTGTTTAATACTCGCTTTAATTGTCTATTTAATCGATTCATTTGGTTTGTGATCATCTTGAATAAATTGAAAATTCCATTTCAATTTAGGTGATGTGTGTCTTGTGTATGTCCATTCCATTTTCCATGATCACATGATTAGTCTTTGATTGTTTGTCCATGATTAATCCATTTCCATTTGAATTGATTTAGATCTTTGAATATGTTTACATTTTTTGCATCATTTTCATTTTCCTTGATCTCATACTAACCCCATTTGTTTGTGCGTTCACATGTCCATTGGGGTTTCAAGTATAATCAAAGATATTATCCCTTCTAATCCATTCACTTTTCCTTGTATTGTGTGAGGATACTATACCACTTCATTATTTTAGGCATGATACTTGTGTTTGTAGCTTGTTTAATTCCCATTTTCTTTACTTTATATTGTGTGCTTCCATCCCCCCCATTGTGGTTCATATGTCCCTCCATCCCATGCAAGTGTAATAACTTAGGTTTATTTCTTTTATAGCTTATCATGCATGCTACCTAAAAAGATAAAACCGTAACGATAAAATAAAACCTTTTCAAAAGATAAAGGCATACTTGATCCAACACCAAGTGTTTTCCAAATTAAACTCACTTCATTGCAACGCGTGTACTTGAACCAACGTCAAGTATCTCTTATCCATCCCATCATCCATATCATTCTCTTCTCCATTCCATTCCATTAACTTCTCAATCTATCTCATTCTATCTCTATCTCCATTCACACATACTTTTTCATAATAAATCCAAACACTTGATCCAATGTCAAGTGACTTTTTCAAAACAATTTCTCAATAAACCGGAATGCAAAAGTGGGGTGTACGTGCTTGTACACAATATTCAAGTACTTGGATTGTTGGTCGTACCTAGCTTGAGGACCTGACACTTGACTTCCCTCTTAAAATATCTAATGATTCAAACAGGTTCAATCTAGGTGCTATGAGGGAGAAACAAGGTGGTTAGGATACCATTGTCCTCTTAACTCTCAGGTATTTTTATTGTTGGTCGTACTTAGTCAAGGGTCAGATACTTGTCTCCCTCTAAGTACAAATGATTAGACTTGCCAAACTTTTTCATAATTCAAATCTCCTTTGGATGAAAAAGTGTGGTTAGGATATTGTTGTCCTTTCAACTCCCAAGTATTCGGATTGTTGATTGTACCTAGCCAAGGGTCTGATATTTGTCTCCGTACTAAAATCAACCTTAACCCGTCAAATCAATTTTTTGCCTTAGGGCATCTTTCAAACCTTTTCAAAAAGGGTGTGTTACTTCCGTTCTACTGTGAATGATGCTTAAGCCTCCATGTATGAGCAAGTAATATTTAATTGCTAGAGTATGATCCAAGCACATTCATTCTACCACAAACAAACAAACACATAACGCTCTCATGCTCAAGCATACAAGCAAGTGAACAGTAGCACGTGAACGTTAATATTGTTCATAAAAACAACCAAACAAATGCTTTGTTTGTGAGTGGAACTACAAAGATCTGACTTTGTTATTGCACGTGAGGATACGTAGGCAGAAGGGTTCGAAACCTTGGTAAGAACACTAATTTAAAACTTATTCTCTCTTCCCATATTATTCTTTCTCATCTCATTCATCGATAGTAAGTAACATTCAGATGAACAACATCCATATGCATTGATACAGGTATAGTGGTTCCCATCGAATATGATGGATGTGAGGGGTACTAATATCTTTCCCTTGTATAACCGGCTTCCGAATCCGTTCTTGGTTGTGAGACCATTCTCTTTTAATTTTTTATCTTTATTTTCCCTTTCCTTTAGAAAAATAAAATATGTTGGTGACTCTGTATTTTCCACGGCACGACAATGAGATCTCATAAAACCCATTTCATATAGACGGTATATCCTTATTTTCCAATAGAGTGTCATTGAACGGCTAGTTTGGCGCACATGTTAACAACTGTGAGCAGTAAGGGCCTTTTTGGACATAAGACTCTATCATAAAGGTTATGCTTGCACACTTCAAGCCCCGACATATAGTCTTCTTTTGAGATGGCATGGAAGTGGGAGTTGACTTTTGGAGAATGTTGCACATATTTTTCACCGCCTCCGTAAAGGATATGGATACCTTTGATGAAGTGGGATATTCTACTTGTTTTTTGGGGACTATATGAGGAAGGGTAGTTTTTAGGAACGTCTTGTGGATGCGTGACGACCATTGAAAAAATTAGGGAAGAAGATGATGCTTAAGTCCAGAGTCGTCTTAATTTTTATGAAGGTCCTGTTTAGATTAGTCGTAGTTTAATTATAGAAAACAAATAGAGGCTCTATCTAACCATATTTTAACTATTATAAATATTTTATGAGGTTCTATTTAACCACGGATTAGCTATGACAAATTTGAGACCCAGTGTGATAGTTCGACACTCAATAGTGTTTCAAATCTTCTTAGAGTGTCATTTTCCAATTGGACTAAGAGATGATTCGTCATTGGTTGACAAGGTTATTTTAACCAAATACCATTTATATGTATGTAAAATTATTTTATGAGAAATGGTGGTTGGTACAAAGATCAACATGCACAAATATAAAAAGAACGGTTTTCAACCTTCTTATGGGTCTTCATATTGTTGCTTTTGTTTTCTATTTTCATATATTTAATTTCTTCAACTTTTGTTTTCTATTTTATATATTTAATTATTTATATTTTCACAATATGTGTAAAAACCTATTTTATATATGTGTGTTGTAATGTCTTGATATTATATTTGTTTTATAATTAAAGTTTGTCTTTTCCTAGTTATTTAATTAAAAGTAATATAAATTTTAGTTTTTTTCTATATTATTTTTGTTGGTGTGAAGATGGGAAATGAAATCCTAAATTAAATAAAAAATATAGCAAACATAAATAACCATTAACATGATTATCCTAAATTATATGTGTTGTTTTACGGATTTGAAAAATTGTCACTGATGAAATTATTATGTCGAGATGCGCACTGTGTCGCTCTCTTTAAGATGTTTCTCAATACTGCTCAAAGATGTGTAAATCAATCAATCAATCAACCACGAAGCCTTTAAGATAAAATAGCTCAGTTATATGTTGTTCAATTATTACTTGCAGATAATCGATCTAAAAATACATCATCCGATGATACAAAGACTAGTCGAATATGGTATAAATATCAATCGTAGTATCTGGTATAAAGACTAATCGTAATAATTTCTAAAATAAGGAAAAATTCAAATAACTCTCCAAAGATAATCCAATAATGGTCGTTTGACCTTCAAAGTAATTTCTAAAATAAGGAGAAATTCAAATAATTATCTAAAGAGAATAAAAAAAATACTTGGTAATTTCTCAAACAAAGAGAAATTCAAATAATTCTCTAATAAAGATAATTCAAGAAAATACTCATAAAATTCAACAAGTAGAAATAAAGAGGGTGAAGTTGGTGCTTCGATAATTAGAAAATATAGAGTAAAGAGAGTGAGAAATGGAAACAAAAAAGAAGATTTTGGTATATTTTAGAATGAAACATGTGCATTCTGTATATAATGAAATGAGATAGGCAAGGTATGTAGTCTAAGTAATGTGGGACTTAGAGTTTTCTCAATTAATACAAATAGACATTTTTCTAACAATGTGGTACTTAAGGAATTTTTTCCATTTCATCTCCATATTTGAATGTTTACATGTTCCAAAAATCTCCACTTAAGTTTAAAAAAGTGTTTCAGAAGTAACGTCAAATATTTCTAAGACTATGTATAAGTAGAGGTGTCAGTTGGATCAAAATTGATTTATATTATATCTCTAAGATTTTGATGATAACAAATTATTTAAAGAACAATAGGGTATACTAACAAATGTTCAAGTGTGCAGGACCACGAACTATATTTTTTGAAGTAAACTTAGTACTGGTACTAAGAATGGACATTTAAAGAGAAGCTAAAGATCTAGATTCTAAAAGATCAGAAGTTGAAGACCAGAATTTGAAGACTCGGACTCTGAATGAAGTAAGACTCTGAAGATCCAGACTCTAAAGATCTAGACTCTGAAGATCCAGTCAACACAAGGATCGGGGAGATTCGGATAGGTCACTATCAAACTCTGAGGACATTTTGTCTTCTTCTGATCACGTGAAGACTTAAGCAAAAATATGCAAAGGGCAACTGTGATGCAACTATAATTCCTTTTGTACCCAAAGGATTACAAATGAGCTTTCAATGGTATTAACCATATCAAGAAAAATCCCAACATTTTTGAAATAAGCTTCTTATGCAAACTCTTCAACGATTCTTTTTCTTCTCTATATAAGGAGCTAGAGACTTGAAAAAAAACAATTAACCATTGACAATAAAATATTTGTTAGTTTGTCAAACAAAAAGCACAAGTTTAACTTAGAATCTCTTATCACTTGTATATTCTTAGAAATTATTAAGTCTTAAAGAGTCTTTTTGTGTTGTATTATGTTTACATCTCTGATTGTATATCAAGTGTAGTTTTTTATAATCTCTTAATTATAAATTAGAGTTTAAGAAGTCTTTTGCTAAGTGCTTGAACATTGGAAGTCTCTTGCTTGTGTGCTTGATCATTTGAAGTCTTTTGCTTATGTGCTTGAGAATTTGAAGTCTTTTGCTTGTACATTGGAGCATTAGAAGTCTATTACCTATGTGTTTGACCATTGGAAGTCTCTTGCTTGTGTACTTGAGCAAATTGTAATCAATTGTGATTATAGTGAAAATCCATTGGAAGTGCAAGGGGACTGAACTATTCTCGATTTGTGGAGGAACCAGGTTAATTGCTTCCGTCTCTTTTTCTTTCCTTTCTTCCTCTAAAGTGTTTTAATTTGCTACTAAACACTTAACTATGATTTAGATTCTAGACTTTGTATTTAGAATCTGATAAGAAATTTTCAGAAGAAAAAAAATGAAAACTCTAACACAAATCCCCCCCCCCCCCCCCCCCCCGCTCCCCCTCCTTGTGTTTTTCTCACATCCAGTTGGAATCAGAGCACGATATATGCTTTTAACATTTAACAGTGGTGCATAAAATATCCTGAAAGAAAAGTAAGACTGGTGTATCTGAAACCTCTAGTGGTCCCAGAAACGTAGTTGTAAACTATGATTATAATACATCTGAAAAGAACACCTATACTATTAAACCTCCAACCTTCAGTGGAGATTTTACTGAGTTTGGATGGTAGAAAAGTAAGATGAACACTTACACCATAGGTGTTAATGATGAGTTATGGGATATCCTTGAAGATGGTATTAACATTCCTTTTGATGGACGGTGACTGATAGAAAGAGCCTCACTCTTGCTCAAAAGAAAACTTACAGAAAACATCACATAGTGTGTGGCATTCTACTAGGTGCTTTACCTCATTCTAAGTATCTCAAAATTATCAACAAATCTACTTCTAAAACCATATTTGAATCCTTGGTTGCTATTTATGAAGGCAATCAGCAAGTAAAAGAAGCAAAGGTTAACATCTTGGACCAACAGCATGAACTATTCAGAATGAAAGAAGATGAAGATATTGAAACCATGTTTTCAAGGTTTCAAGTTCTAGTATTTGGTCTTCAAGTTATGAACAAGATCTATACAACTTTTGGTCATGTCAAGAAGATTTTTAGGAGTCTTTCTGTCAGATACATACCAACAGTGACAGCCATTCAGGAAGCCAAAGACTTGAACACTATAAGTCTTGAAAGTCTGATAAGCAATCTCCAAATTCATGAGATAGAGCTCAATGGAGATAAATCTGCCAAGAAATCAAAGTCTCTTACTTTGAAATTTGTTGCTCAACCTACCAAGTCTCCTAAAATCTGGGAATCTGAAAAAGCAGCTCATTGCAAAAACTTGTGAAGAAGATTATGATGATGAAGAAATGGCTTTCATAATCAAAAGATTCCACTATCTGGCCAAGAAAAACAAAACATTTTTTGGCATAAGAAGTGGCTTCAGAGGATTAAGCTCTAGAGAAAAGAAATATGATCAAAAGGAATGCTTCAACTACAAGAAGCCTGGTCACTTCATTGTTGACTTTCCAGAGGTGCAAAAGGACAAGTCAAAGAAAGGAAGCTATCAGAAGGACAACTTTAGAAACAAGTTCAAGAAGAGTCTCATGGCAACATGGGATGAACTTGACAATGAAGAAAATTCTGATAAAGATGAAGAACAAGTTAATCTTGCTTTGATGGCTCTTACATCTTTAAACACAAAATCTTACTCAAATTCTAGTTCATAGTTTGAAGAATGAGAAGATGAGGTATTCTCTAAAGTATCTCGTGCTAATTTTATTACTCTTGTTTAAGACCTTATGGGTCATTGTCAAGAAAAGGCCAGACATATGAAAATCTTAAAAAGCAATATGATCTATTGAAAATGAATTAAAATCTTCTCAAAATAAAAATGAAGCTTTAGAAAGAGATAATAGTGCTCTAGTAAAATAAATGTCTAATAAACCTATTAATTAGCGTGAAATGGCTCTTCGGGAGTTTATCATAACTTGCTTTAATAGGACAAAACTTGCATCCATAATTTTTGGTGTAAGTAGGAGCAAAGGAGGGGGTCTTTATTATTCTCAAAAACCTTTTAATCCAAGGTCTGAAACCTTGATTAAACCAATAGAACCTTCTTCTTAAAACTCTGATCAAAGGGCCAGATTCCTATTTTGTATCTGCTCTTGACAAAGCAAAGGTTCTGAACTAATCAGAACCTAAAATTGTAAAGTAAAAGGTTCTGACGAGATCAGAACCTGAGACTTCAAAGTCAAAGGTTTTGAAGAACCCATAACCAAAAACTCTAAAGTCAAATATTTTGAAGAAACCACAACCTAAGACATCATAGTCTAAGGTTCTGAGAGGTTCAGAACCAAAGGCTAAGATTTATTCAAGACGTCAAACTTTTAAGTTAAAAGTATTGAGTGATCCTAAACCTTATTATATGAAACAAAGGTTCAAAATATGAAGAAGTTTGTCAAAACTAACCCCAAAGGAACCATAAGACTATGGGTACCTAAATCTAAAAAAAAATTGCAACAGGTGCGCTTCAAAGGATAAGCAAAGCAACAGTCTTGATACCTAGACAGTGGATAAAAGAAGAGAGAATCTTGTCAAAGATTCTTTAATACCTAGGACGATATTCTTTGAAAAAAAGATTCTTTCTCGCCTAAATTTTCAAGTCAGTCTTGATACCTAGGACAAATTCTCTTTTTTTTCCAATTGTAGAGAGAGAAAAAGTAAAATGAATGTAATATATAATTAAGGGTATTATAGATAAAAGGAGAATTATTGTTTAAAATGTAACAATAATGATTAACTTTCTTGGTATATGCAAAAAGTCAAAAAGTGACACTTAAAAAGGAATCACTACGCCAAATAAGGGAAAAGAGGGCGCTTATTTTGGCCTATAACAGCGCTTTTAAGCGCCCTCTAATCTGGCGCTGGCATAGGTAAAGACAGCGCTTTGTTCTCCTGGAGAAAGCGTTGTCTAAAGTGGCCACATTATAGTGCGCTTTAAGAAAAAAGCGCCCTCTGGAGTGGTCCATACAGGGACACCTTAGAGGTCGCTTTCTGGAAAAAGCGCCCTCTAAAGTTGTTAGTGTAAAGTGTTTAGAGGGCGCTTTCAGGAAAAAGCGCCCTCTAAAGTTGTCATTGTAAAGTGTTTAGAGGGCGCTTTCAGGAAAAAGCGCCCTCTAAAGTTGTCAATGTAAAGTGTTTAGAGGGCGCTTTCAGGAAAAAGCGCCCTCTAAAGTTGTCAATGTAAAGTGTTTAGAGGGCGCTTTCTGGACAAAGCGCTCTCTAAAGTGTTAGTTATTTTAAAAAAATTTGTTTGAAAAACAGTGGATATATATTTAATTGGTAACCTGTTCGCATGCTGCAAAAGTGTAAAATTCATATTGATTTCATCCTTTAATCCAATGTTATACACCATTAATCCATTGATATATACAACATGAATCCATTTATATACAACATTAATCCTCCATATATATAACATTAATATATGATTCTTTGATCAACAATATACAATAACATATTCTCAAAGTACTACAATTAAGAGAATAAAACATAGCAACCAACACCCAGTGACCACTGTATCCAAAAGCTGTCTAGTAGTTCTAACCAATACTAAACAAAAACGCCCATCCACCCATGGTGGCAAACATGTTCTGTATATCCAAAAGCTGTCTAGTAGTTCTATCGCACATCCATACAAAATAAGGCTCAACCAAAACAACAGATGGCAGCATAAGTAGTCCCCTGCAAAAAGAACACGTCCAAATGCAAATAACACAGAACTGTCAAAAGGCGATTGAGCAACAAATAGTAAACAATGGCATAAAGTTAAATGACATAGCTAATATTACCTGAATTCCTGCATGGCTGTTAAGGTAAAAATCAAATTCCCTAGGGTGACAAATGCCGGTGTCTACCACGGTTCCTTTGACAATTTAGAACAACAAAATCAGCAAAAAGTGATAAATTCAAATGATAATATATACCAGCTGCGTTGAGAAATATATTGAAAAAACCTGGCATAATTTTTCCACTTCTATCGGTCTCTTTGGGGTTGACAGGAAAGAGACGGGTGCGATGTCTCCATATTTGAATGTTTACATGTTCCAAAAATCTCCACTTAAGTTTAAAAAAGTGTTTCAGAAGTAACGTCAAATATTTCTAAGACTATGTATAAGTAGAGGTGTCAGTTGGAACAAAATTGATTTATATTATATCTCTAAGATTTTGATGATAACAAATTATTTAAAGAACAATAGGGTATACTAACAAATGTTCAAGTGTGCAGGACCACGAACTATATTTTTTGAAGTAAACTTAGTACTGGTACTAAGAATGGACATTTAAAGAGAAGCTAAAGATCTAGATTCTAAAAGATCAGAAGTTAAAGACCAGAATTTGAAGACTCGGACTCTGAATGAAGTAAGACTCTGAAGATCCAGACTCTAAAGATCTAGACTCTGAAGATCCAGTCAACACAAGGATCGGGGAGATTCGGATAGGTCACTATCAAACTCTGAGGACATTTTGTCTTCTTCTGATCACGTGAAGACTTAAGCAAAAATATGCAAAGGGCAACTGTGATGCAACTATAATTCCTTTTGTACCCAAAGGATTACAAATGAGCTTTCAATGGTATTAACCATATCAAGAAAAATCCCAACATTTTTGAAATAAGCTTCTTATGCAAACTCTTCAACGATTCTTTTTCTTCTCTATATAAGGAGCTAGAGACTTGAAAAAAAACAATTAACCATTGACAATAAAATATTTGTTAGTTTGTCAAACAAAAAGCACAAGTTTAACTTAGAATCTCTTATCACTTGTATATTCTTAGAAATTATTAAGTCTTAAAGAGTCTTTTTGTGTTGTATTATGTTTACATCTCTGATTGTATATCAAGTGTAGTTTTTTATAATCTCTTAATTATAAATTAGAGTTTAAGAAGTCTTTTGCTAAGTGCTTGAACATTGGAAGTCTCTTGCTTGTGTGCTTGATCATTTGAAGTCTTTTGCTTATGTGCTTGAGAATTTGAAGTCTTTTGCTTGTACATTGGAGCATTAGAAGTCTATTACCTATGTGTTTGACCATTGGAAGTCTCTTGCTTGTGTACTTGAGCAAATTGTAATCAATTGTGATTATAGTGAAAATCCATTGGAAGTGCAAGGGGACTGAACTATTCTCGATTTGTGGAGGAACCAGGTTAATTGCTTCCGTCTCTTTTTCTTTCCTTTCTTCCTCTAAAGTGTTTTAATTTGCTACTAAACACTTAACTATGATTTAGATTCTAGACTTTGTATTTAGAATCTGATAAGAAATTTTCAGAAGAAAAAAAATGAAAACTCTAACACAAATCCCCCCCCCCCCCCCCCCCCCCCGCTCCCCCTCCTTGTGTTTTTCTCACATCCAGTTGGAATCAGAGCACGATATATGCTTTTAACATTTAACAGTGGTGCATAAAATATCCTGAAAGAAAAGTAAGACTGGTGTATCTGAAACCTCTAGTGGTCCCAGAAACGTAGTTGTAAACTATGATTATAATACATCTGAAAAGAACACCTATACTATTAAACCTCCAACCTTCAGTGGAGATTTTACTGAGTTTGGATGGTAGAAAAGTAAGATGAACACTTACACCATAGGTGTTAATGATGAGTTATGGGATATCCTTGAAGATGGTATTAACATTCCTTTTGATGGACGGTGACTGATAGAAAGAGCCTCACTCTTGCTCAAAAGAAAACTTACAGAAAACATCACATAGTGTGTGGCATTCTACTAGGTGCTTTACCTCATTCTAAGTATCTCAAAATTATCAACAAATCTACTTCTAAAACCATATTTGAATCCTTGGTTGCTATTTATGAAGGCAATCAGCAAGTAAAAGAAGCAAAGGTTAACATCTTGGACCAACAGCATGAACTATTCAGAATGAAAGAAGATGAAGATATTGAAACCATGTTTTCAAGGTTTCAAGTTCTAGTATTTGGTCTTCAAGTTATGAACAAGATCTATACAACTTTTGGTCATGTCAAGAAGATTTTTAGGAGTCTTTCTGTCAGATACATACCAACAGTGACAGCCATTCAGGAAGCCAAAGACTTGAACACTATAAGTCTTGAAAGTCTGATAAGCAATCTCCAAATTCATGAGATAGAGCTCAATGGAGATAAATCTGCCAAGAAATCAAAGTCTCTTACTTTGAAATTTGTTGCTCAACCTACCAAGTCTCCTAAAATCTGGGAATCTGAAAAAGCAGCTCATTGCAAAAACTTGTGAAGAAGATTATGATGATGAAGAAATGGCTTTCATAATCAAAAGATTCCACTATCTGGCCAAGAAAAACAAAACATTTTTTGGCATAAGAAGTGGCTTCAGAGGATTAAGCTCTAGAGAAAAGAAATATGATCAAAAGGAATGCTTCAACTACAAGAAGCCTGGTCACTTCATTGTTGACTTTCCAGAGGTGCAAAAGGACAAGTCAAAGAAAGGAAGCTATCAGAAGGACAACTTTAGAAACAAGTTCAAGAAGAGTCTCATGGCAACATGGGATGAACTTGACAATGAAGAAAATTCTGATAAAGATGAAGAACAAGTTAATCTTGCTTTGATGGCTCTTACATCTTTAAACACAAAATCTTACTCAAATTCTAGTTCATAGTTTGAAGAATGAGAAGATGAGGTATTCTTTAAAGTATCTCGTGCTAATTTTATTACTCTTGTTTAAGACCTTATGGGTCATTGTCAAGAAAAGGCCAGACATATGAAAATCTTAAAAAGCAATATGATCTATTGAAAATGAATTAAAATCTTCTCAAAATAAAAATGAAGCTTTAGAAAGAGATAATAGTGCTCTAGTAAAATAAATGTCTAATAAACCTATTAATTAGCGTGAAATGGCTCTTCGGGAGTTTATCATAACTTGCTTTAATAGGACAAAACTTGCATCCATAATTTTTGGTGTAAGTAGGAGCAAAGGAGGGGGTCTTTATTATTCTCAAAAACCTTTTAATCCAAGGTCTGAAACCTTGATTAAACCAATAGAACCTTCTTCTTAAAACTCTGATCAAAGGGCCAGATTCCTATTTTGTATCTGCTCTTGACAAAGCAAAGGTTCTGAACTAATCAGAACCTAAAATTGTAAAGTAAAAGGTTCTGACGAGATCAGAACCTGAGACTTCAAAGTCAAAGGTTTTGAAGAACCCATAACCAAAAACTCTAAAGTCAAATATTTTGAAGAAACCACAACCTAAGACATCATAGTCTAAGGTTCTGAGAGGTTCAGAACCAAAGGCTAAGATTTATTCAAGACGTCAAACTTTTAAGTTAAAAGTATTGAGTGATCCTAAACCTTATTATATGAAACAAAGGTTCAAAATATGAAGAAGTTTGTCAAAACTAACCCCAAAGGAACCATAAGACTATGGGTACCTAAATCTAAAAAAAAATTGCAACAGGTGCGCTTCAAAGGATAAGCAAAGCAACAGTCTTGATACCTAGACAGTGGATAAAAGAAGAGAGAATCTTGTCAAAGATTCTTTAATACCTAGGACGAGATTCTTTGAAAAAAAGATTCTTTCTCGTCTAAATTTTCAAGTCAGTCTTGATACCTAGGACAAATTCTCTTTTTTTTCCAATTGTAGAGAGAGAAAAAGTAAAATGAATGTAATATATAATTAAGGGTATTATAGATAAAAGGAGAATTATTGTTTAAAATGTAACAATAATGATTAACTTTCTTGGTATATGCAAAAAGTCAAAAAGTGACACTTAAAAAGGAATCACTACGCCAAATAAGGGAAAAGAGGGCGCTTATTTTGGCCTATAACAGCGCTTAAGCGCCCTCTAATCTGGCGCTGGCATAGGTAAAGACAGCGCTTTGTTCTCCTGGAGAAAGTGTTGTCTAAAGTGGCCACATTATAGTGCGCTTTAAGAAAAAAGCGCCCTCTGGAGTGGTCCATACAGGGACACCTTAGAGGGCGCTTTCTGGAAAAAGCGCCCTCTAAAGTTGTCAGTGTAAAGTGTTTAGAGGGCGCTTTCAGGAAAAAGCGCCCTCTAAAGTTGTCATTGTAAAGTGTTTAGAGGGCGCTTTCAGGAAAAAGCGCCCTCTAAAGTTGTCAATGTAAAGTGTTTAGAGGGCGCTTTCAGGAAAAAGCGCCCTCTAAAGTTGTCAATGTAAAGTGTTTAGAGGGCGCTTTCTGGACAAAGCGCTCTCTAAAGTGTTAGTTATTTTAAAAAAAATTGTTTGAAAAACAGTGGATATATATTTAATTGGTAACCTGTTCGCATGCTGCAAAAGTGTAAAATTCATATTGATTTCATCCTTTAATCCAATGTTATACACCATTAATCCATTGATATATACAACATGAATCCATTTATATACAACATTAATCCTCCATATATACAACATTAATATATGATTCTTTGATCAACAATATACAATAACATATTCTCAAAGTACTACAATTAAGAGAATAAAACATAGCAACCAACACCCAGTGACCACTGTATCCAAAAGCTGTCTAGTAGTTCTAACCAATACTAAACAAAAACGCCCATCCACCCATGGTGGCAAACATGTTCTGTATATCCAAAAGTTGTCTAGTAGTTCTATCGCACATCCATACAAAATAAGGCTCAACCAAAACAACAGATGGCAGCATAAGTAGTCCCCTGCAAAAAGAACACGTCCAAATGCAAATAACACATAACTGTCAAAAGGCGATTGAGCAACAAATAGTAAACAATGGCATAAAGTTAAATGACATAGCTAATATTACCTGAATTCCTGCATGGCTGTTAAGGTAAAAATCAAATTCCCTAGGGTGACAAATGCCGGTGTCTACCACGGTTCCTTTGACAATTTAGAACAACAAAATCAGCAAAAAGTGATAAATTCAAATGATAATATATACCAGCTGCGTTGAGAAATATATTGAAAAAACCTGGCATAATTTTTCCACTTCTATCGGTCTCTTTGGGGTTGACAGGAAAGAGACGGGTGCGATGTCTCTTTTGGACCACTACAAAAGTAACTTTAGGTAGATACCCATCCTCTATTGAGACACAAGCCTGATGAGAAAAAATTAAAAATTAAACGCAGAGAATTTAGTGGTGTATTTTATGAACGACAAAGTAACAAGAAATCAACTTTGAGAAGTCCTAAATTCTGCCTACAATACAGCGCTGCAAAGTTGATGCAACAAAAAACATATAACGATATATGGTAAGTACCTGTATCTCCGACCATATTTTTTCTTTGCCAACCTTCAAGTCCGGACTTCTCCAATTATCACATGTAATCGGAATATGTTGTCGAACAAGGAAACCACTGTAACTTGCCAACATTGAACCCTTATCTTTTGAAGATAGAATTGATATATGTTTAGATGGACATGTTCCATTGTCGTAGAGGGATACTATCAAATATCCAGCATCATCATCTACGCGAATGAGGCTTGACGATAATAGAGCATCTCCATCTAAACAAATATCAATTGATACTTTCGAGCATCCCTTGCCCCTTGCACGAATGATTGACTTCATAATAGCCATTTTACCTGTAAAAAAGAAAACAATTAAAATCAGATGACAAATGTAAAAACAATTAAAATCATAAAAGTCATTTTACCTGTAATAAAGAAAATAATTAAAATCATTTGACCTGTACCTTTTTCACTAAGTTCTCTTTCTTTTCTTGGTTGGAATATGTTCTACATGTCTCTTAACAACACGGACGGTTGGATTGATCCAAATACCCTCATTATGATCATTTCTAATATATGAATCATTTGATATATTATTCTCATCTTGATCATTTCTGGTAAACGATTCAATCTCAACATCAATATCACCTTGATCTCCAGTGTTTTCATCAATTACTTTGTTGGAAAAAAGAACTATAGACCATTTCGTACTTTTCGGATCATTGACATAGAACACTTGTCTAGCTTGAGAGGCTAGAATAAAAGACTCATCTTTGTATCCCACCCTATTAAGATCCACTTGCAAAAATCCTGACTTATCCATTCGAATGCCGTTATTATTTTCAACCCACTTGCAACCAAATATAGGAATCTGAAACTTCTCATAATCAAACACCCAAATGCGCTCGATAACACCAAAATACGACAGATTTGCAAATTTGGGGTTTAAGTCCTTCACACTTGATATGTGCATTGCTTCAGCTACCACGGTGACACCACTATTCTGCATAGTACTTTTATCATCTTGTTCTTTGGTATAAAATGTGTATCCATTAATCGCGTATGCGCTATAAGAAAAAACATGGAAACTTGGACCATATGCTAAGCATCTCAACCTTTCTGTTATTGAAGCGGGATCTGAATAATACTTTGAATAAATATGATCCTTAAACCAAGGTATAAAACATCGATTGTGCTCTCGTACTATCCAATTTTCATTTCTATTGGAATTTAAACCTCGGAGAACATCCTTGTGAATTTCAACATACGGCTCAACCTCATTCTCATTGTGCAGAACATACAAATGCACTTGATCCCGTTCGACCCTTGATACTGCCACGATTTTATTTCCAATTAGATTTTTTCCTTCTTTCTTTTCGACAAGCTGAGACTTGGGGAGTCCGATTGACTGAACATTAGACAAATATTCAGTACAAAACTCAATCGCTTCTTCAACAATGTATCTTTCAACCATACAACCTTCTGGTCGACTTCGGTTCTTCACGTACCCTTTTAATATTTTCATATAACGTTCAACAAGGTACATCCATCTCATATAAGCTGGTCCACACAATTGTGTCTCTTTCACAAGATGAACAACTAGATGTACCATTATGTCAAAAAATGATGGAGGAAAAAACATTTCAAGCTCACACAAAGTAATAACGATTTCTTTTTGCAACATTGGTAAGATCGCAGGATTGATCACCTTACTGCAAATTGACTTGAAGAAAGAACACAACTTAGTTATAGAGCTTCTTACTTTTTCTGGAAGAATAGAACGTATACCTATTGGGAGAAAATGTTCCATTATAACATGGCAATCATGGGTCTTTAAACTCTTTAACTTGAGGTCTTTCATAGACACAAGTCTTCTAATATCTGAAGAGTACCCTTCTGGAACTTTAACTTCACTTAGAAACTTACACAATGTTTTTTTCTCCTTTCTAGATAGAGTATAAGCAGCAGGCGGTAGATATGTTCGTTTTCCTTTCTTCAAGGGTCCTAATTCAGTTCTTATTCCCATCGCTATCAAGTCCTTTCTTGCCTTAAGGCCATCCTTAGACTTTCCTTGTATATTGAGTAACGTGCCAATAACACTTTCAAATACATTTTTTTCAATATGCATAACATCAAGAAAATGTCTCACATACAAGGACTTCCAATACGGCAATTCAAAAAAAACTGACCTCTTCTTCCACCCACTTTTGACAAGTGTGTGGGCAAAAGGCTTGCCAAACTGAGTATCCAAATCTTTCACCTTTTCAAAAATTTGATCACCCGTCAATATAGGTGGAGCTCTGCCTTGTTCTGTCTCTCCATTGAACCCCTTTCTCCATCCACGGTAGTGATGATTTGAATTTAAGAATCTCCGATGACCGAGAAAGACATTCTTCTGACCAAACTCCAAGCGCTTCCAATCTGTTTTATCTTCACAAATAGGACACGCACATTGACCTTTTATGCTATACCCTGATAGATATCCGTATGCTGGAAAATCATTAATTGTGCCAAACAACATCGCCCTCAAGTTGAAACTTTCTTTCCTATATCCATCATAAACCTCCACACCGGTCTCCCACAAAATCTTTAAATCTTCGATTAAGGGCTTCAAGTACACGTCTATGTCATTCCCTGGTTGTTTAGGTCCAGAAATCAACATAGTGTCGCATCACGCGAAAAACCGGCGGGAAAAGAAAGAACAACAGAGCCGCCACCGTGCGTTATTTATCCCAAAAGAGGGAAAGGAAACGCTCGAAGTAAACCTGGGAAAGAACATGGTCTCGCGACCAAAGGGAATGGGTTCGGGAGTCGGTTATGCGAAGGGAAGGTATTAGCACCCCTACGCATCCGTAGTACTCTACGGGATCCACGCACAAAAGGAAGGAAAAATTGGTTGCTAAACACTGCTCAAACACACACACACTGGCTGAAAGAGACAAAAGAGACTGACTGAAACTGACTCGGCAGGACATCGTATCCTGGGCCTACTTAGTCTATCAGGCATAGACATCAGAGTCGAAGTAGTTCGGACTGGGGAAACGACACATGCTCGCTAGGATATCGTATCCTATGCATACGTATCTTCTCGGACGAGAGAAGAATCAGAGCATTCGTAGCTCGGCTAACACGCACACAAACAAACACAAGACACAGGCAAACGTGGAGCTTGAATGCCAATCACTGGACTTACATCAGCATCCGAACCAAACACACGCACACTGGCAAACGTGGAGCCCGAATGCCAATAGCTGGACTTACATCAGCATCCGAACCAAACACACGCACACTGGAACCCAAATGCCACTCGATGGACTTACATCAGCTTTCAAGCGCACAACAACATAACAAGTTAATAGGGAGTCGGGGACTCGAGCCTATAACTGTCAAGCACACACTCAAACAAACAGACAACAAATTGCTAAGGAGTCAGGCACTCGAGCCTAGCAACTGTCAGACAACACACACAAAAAAAAGAAAAAGGGCGCCCGGAGAGATCAGCTCAATCTCCTGCCTACATACTTCATCTGGTATGAAGATCAGGGCGATGTAGTTCCCCTACGCAGGGATAAAGGACTAGCCTAACCAGATAACAGAGGGAGACACAACTAGGGAGACTACGACTCGAGCCTAGATGTTATCATGCAAATCATCCCTAAGTTAAGGTTTCTAGCTAACTGGCACAGGGAGCCAGCCTATCCTAGTCATGACTTGCACAGGAAGCAAGCCACGCGCACACTTAACTTGCACAGGAAGCAAGCCAAGCAAAACCTAACTTGCACAGGAAGCAAGTCAAACAATCCTAACTTGCACAGGAAGCAAGTCAAACAATCCTACAAGCACAGATAGCACACACTATACACAAGCAAGTGGCTCAAACAAGGGTAGGTTTTAGTCGAGGGGTCATATCAACCTCAACAAACAAACCTCTGGAACTGGGTAAATGGTGCTCTTAACCTTGCCATTGAGGGGCTAAGGTGAAGCTGATGAAAGGTGAGTGAAGATAAGACTTCACAGCTCTTATCCCTGGCCTGGGAGAGCTTAAGACAAGAATGTGTGGGTTCAGAAAGTGGGAACCCTTCTACACATTTAAAACTGACTCAACTGTACAATTGTACAAGATCTTGGGTTTGTATCTGCAATGCATCAACACAGTGGTGTGAGCAAAACAGATGACACACTGAATAGCAGGGGATAGGTTGCATATCCCTTGGGTTCTGCCAATTGCCTCTTCGCTTAGGAGGTCTTTGACTCTATGCAAGGACAAAAGTAAACACCCACAAACATTGCCTCTTAAGGAGGACTTCAGACAGTTGCCTGACCAAGTAACAGGCCAGGTCTTCCAGACTACATGAAGACAAAGAGACATACCTCAATGCAAATTGCTTATACAAGCAAAGCAAAGCAAAAAGTTCACAAGGAACTAAAAGCAACTAAAGTACCTGAAATCAGTCAAGCACAGTTAGTATACAAGTCAGGGTTAAATCAAAATGAAACAGACATCAACCAGTCGACACAAGCTAGTGAATGTGCAAGGCACAAAGCTTAAGGCATGTGAGCCAAGCTACCTACAAGACAAAGAGGTTAGACAATGATATTTAAGCAAGGTCAATCAAAAGAATTGGTCTCAATGGCCATTTGATGGTCAACCTGAAAACACAAACTCAAAGGTGAGTAGCAGGACCACTAGGACAAGCCTAGGGTCAAAAATGAATGAGAAAGTCAAAACAGCAAGGGTTAAGTGTCCAAAATCATGCTCAAACAATTAAGAAACACAACCAATTGGATTCACATTCATATCAATCATCATCATCATTTTATGAACAAAAGAAGTCAAAACATGGCATTTAGAAGCTCATAGAAGTCAACAGCAAGACTTGAATCAAAAGCAATCTCAAATATTTCCAAAAATCACCAAATAAATCATGATTAATCACAACCCACAGCATGGTAAGCATGTCAAATTTCATCTCATTTGGACAAGTGGAAGGCAGTCAATAAAAATCAGAAAGTCAAAGCAATTTTGAACATGCTCAAAGAAGTCAACCAAACATGCATCAACTTAGAAAAATCATAAATCAGAGATGGTGTATGATAAATGAATGGGACTAAAACCATGGCAAAGATGAGGATGTCTAGTTATCTCATGTAAACTTTCATGTCCATCTAATAAAGTATGAGAATTTCACAAATGAAATGGGAACATGTATCACACAAGGTCAATATTTTGGTCAACAGGGGAGAAAATCTCAAACAATTAGGAAATGCCACAAATAATTTCAAGAAAATTCACATGTAAACTAGACATACAAGAGTAGGTTCATGCAAAAAATCAGATCAATTGAAGGTCAAGAAGCATGGTAATGAAAATCATGAAGTTGGACATCAATGGTGTGACACAAATTGTCACACCCTAATTCAAAAAATCATAACTCACAAACCACAAATGATAAATTCACAAACTCTACACCAAAATCACCATGATTGTGTCTAGTTTAAGCACAAAAAATTTGGGAGCCATTGGATACATTCTCATCATTTCACAAATGTTTTGGCAAAGTGTACAAGAATTGGTCACATGTCACAAACCCTAGCCCCATTTAAAAACCATCCATCAAAAAATTCTGGAAAAATAATGATAAAAAAGTAGAGATCATGATGGACACAACACAAAAAATCCCATTCAAATTGGATTAAAATTGAAGCATTTATGATTTTTGGAAGATTGGATATCAAAGTGAAATTAAAATGGAAAAGAAACAACTTAAATCAATGTGACATGGGGTCCGAGTGGCAGTTTTGTAAATAGCTGCGCCACTTATCAAAACGCACCGTTTTGGTCCAGAAAATGAAATATTTTCATTGGCTCGTGGGGGATGGCACAGTAACACGTGAGAGAAAAACAGTTCTGGGCAAAGCATTTGAAAAATAGGGTTTTCTATTGTAGCAGCAATGTCTCATCCCTTCCCCAAATCGAATTTCACAAACTTGCCCAGAAATCTCAATTGAGGACATCAACATGATCATCAAGCAATGGCAAACAAGAATCTATCATTGGTTTTTATTAAAACACAAACACATTCATGAATCGAGCATAAACATATTTCCACATCAAACTTGTTTTCATCACAACTTCATGAATACACAACCATTTTCAAAAAGAAAAGCATCATGATGCTCAGCATAAGAGGACCTATCCAAAGCATGTAGTAATTAAACAAAAGGGGGAGGTCGAATCCATACCAAAAATTGAAGCAGAATGAGAAACAGTGTGGTTTTGGCCCTTTAATGGTGAGACAGATGAAGCAAGGCCTTCCAAGTGTTGATTGATTGAAGAGCTTTGGCTTGTGGATGCTTGGAATGAGCTCAAACAATTTCTGCCATGGATGATGCAAGGTTGAAGACAGTGGTGGAAAGGCTTCTACAGGTGGAAAATGATGATTGCCACAGGTCCATAATGCTGTTTTGATGATGTCTCAACAAAAGCCAGGCTTGGTTATGTGGAGTTTTTGGACTGTGTTTTAGAAAATGCACAAAGGTGAAGTTTGAGGGAATGAGTGAAGAATGGTTTTCTACTGTGTTATGAGGCTGCTTCTGGTTTCATTGTTGACATGAAATGATGAATGGATGTTAAAAAACAAATGCCAGGCTAGGTTCTTTTGGAAGCTCTTGACAGAAAATGAAAAATGCATAAAATGTGAAGTTTGAGAGAATGAATTTCTGTGGTTGGTCTACTGTTGGATGGATGCTAGTTAGGTTTGGCAATGATGAAAAGTCGATGAACAAGGCTGTTGTTAGAAGTTGCTTCAATGTCTTGGAACTGTGGAGTTTTGACTGCCTTTTTTAGGAAAATGGCCAAAGTGGTTTTCTATGAGTGAAGTTCTTTAGGATGATTGATTTTCTGCTGCAATGGGATGGCTCCTTCTAGTGTTTGCAATATGACAGAAAATGGTGGGATGGATGTTGAAAACACAATGCAAGGCTTAGGTCCTTTAATGTTTTAGACAGAGTTTTGGAAATGCAAAGCAAGGTGAGTGAGGCTTTTGGTTGGTCTGCTGCTAGCAGGGTTTTTTCATGACAGAAAAGTGCAGTTTGGATTGTATCAAACCAGGCCAGGCTAGGTTTTGGAAGTTCTGGACAGAGAATTGGAAATGCAAAGCAAGGTGAGATTTTGAGAGTGAATCAAGTTGGTTGGTCTGCTATTGATTCCTCATGACAGAAAATGGGGTTGAAAGTTCTGTTTGATGTTGTTTGTGGTTGGAGAACAAGGGCCAGGCTTGGTCTTTTGTGTTTGACAGGGTTTGCAAATGCCAAGAATGAGAATGAAAATGAATGAAGTTCCTTCTTTTTGGTTTGTGCCTGTTATTGCTGACTTCTCATGACAGCAAATCATGGAAAATTCTGCTGTTAGAAATTGCTTTTTGTGGTTTTGAGTTTTTGACAGCTTTTTGAAATGCAAGTAAGAGGGATTCAGCATGAATGATTTCTGTTATGCAAGGTGTTTTTTTTTTATGGCTACTAGCTGCAATTGAATCTCAAAATGTCAGCAAAAAAAATCATGCCTAAGGTCTGCTCCTTTTGGTACAAGGCATGGCATGGAAGTATGGAGGATTGCCTTTGTCCTTTTTCCCAATTTCAAGCAAATTAGTATGGCCTCTTTTCTGTTGGTTATGGGCTGCAAATTATGTTCATAATGACAGAAAATGACCTTTAAAAACTCTGTGTTCATAGTACAAAGCAAGGCATGGTGGATAGCATGGAGTAGCATGGTGAAACTTGTACTTTTTCAAATTTCAAGCAACTAAGTAATGGCCTCATGTACTTCATAATTTGACTTGGCAAACATGTTTTAAATGATATTTCTGAGCTGTTCCAATTGGCCAAATGTTAGAAAAATGTTTATATCAAAAAGTCAAACATTGGTCAAACTTGCATTTAAATGAGATAGGTCAAAAAATTCCATTTTGATTGGTGAAGTTTTGGCTCATGAAATTTATATTTTTGGAAAGAGGGGATCAAATGTGACTTGTAGGAAAAAACCCCACCAAAATTGGCCAAATGGTTTGAGAGATATGGCCCTTTGAAGTTCAAGATTTTCTGAAATCGATTCGATCATAACTTGCCAACCACACATGGGAATTGAGAGTTCTTGGACTTTTTGGAAATGGGAGAACAAGATCTTCAACTTTCATGTTGGGCAAAAATTCATTTGAGGCTTGTATCATGATGTAAGTTTGAGGATCAAGACTTTCCATTTATGGCAGGTTTCAGTTACAGGTCCAGTTTCCATTTTTGGAAATTTTTGATCTGGCTTCAAATTCTTCCATGATGGTGTTTGACATGATATATGAGGACTATTTGGCCATGAACGAGCTCTCACAAACCAATTCCAATCATCAAATCACTGATTAAATGGACAGTTGACCAACAGTTGACTTTTAGGGTTTCTGTCTGATTGTGCATTGACTGATGACTTCCAAACCCTAATTCCTTGAGAATTTGACTTCAAATGATGTCCCAAGTTGTATGAACTCTTGATTATTGATCATGGTGCCCAAATTCCACAAGAATGGCCACCATCCACTGCTTTGACTGACTGTTGACTGTCTAGGGTTTTTGACTGTCTGTGCATAAACTGATGACCTCTGAGCCTTCAACCCTTGACTTGAACACTTCAAATAGACCTCCAAGTCATGTGAACTTGTTGGACAAACCATAGGGCCTTGGCTCCTTGAGAATTGCACTTGCTTGCTTGACTGACTGATCTCCTGATCAGTTTGACCTAATTTCTTGATTGGCTTGCACTTGAGGCAAAAGAGGCAATGCAATGCTATGCAATGGACCATGATATGTTATGACCTAATATGAAAATGTATGTATAATGATAGGTGCAAATTTGAGGTGCTACACATAGACAACATCATGTACTTACGCTTCATACATAGCCATGGAGGTAGGTTATAAATCATAATAATCACAGGCCATGTACTGTGTGAGATACTCTGGATACCGTGTGGGTTCATTCCATCAGTAGATAATGCCAAGCGAAGGTTTCTTGATTCTTCTCCAAATTCAGGATAATCATTATCAATTTTCAACCACTGTGGTGAATCTGCCGGATGTCGATACTTTCCATCTATAATTCTTTCATCTGCATGCCAGGTCAAGTGTCTTGAATCGGTTTCACTACGAAACATGCGTCTAAATCTCGGAATAACAGGAAAATACCACAAGACCTTTGCTGGAGACAACTTGTTCTTATATCGCGAGACACCGCATTTAGGACATTCATTTAACGATGCATACTCATTTCGAAACAAAACGCAATCGTTTGGACATGCATGTATCTTATCATAGCTCATGCCAATAGAGCACAACATCTTTTTGGTCTCATATGTTCGATTGGGAAGAACATTATCCTCAGGAAGCATATCTTTCAAAAGGGCTAATAACTCTGTGAAACTTTTATCCGACCACCCATTGCCCGCCTTTAAGTTGTACAACTTTAATACCGCAGACAATCTTGTGAATTTAGTGCAACCATCATACAAAGGTTTCTCTGCATCACTTACCAACCTCTCAAACATTTCGGGACAATCCTTAAGATCTCCTTCAAGTGCTTCTGCAATCTTTTCAACTCGATCACAATCGTATGTATCTGCGCCACTATAGTTTGAGGCATAGGTCGTACTATCCCCCGGTTCAACATTCTCGTTACTTTTCTCACCATGCAAATTCCAACATGTATAACTTCGATCAATTCCATGCCTCATTAGATGCGATGTCAACTGAACTGCGTCAACCCGTTTCCCATAACAACAACCCAAGCAAGGACATATCATTCTACTGGGGTCTTCGGCGTGCGCAACGGCAAACTTAACGAATTCTAATACCCCATTCTCGTACTCTCTCGACAATCGATTGGAAGACATCCATGTATTATCCATTACTAATTAGAATAAACAAAAAACAATTTTAGAAGAGTTCAAACACATTCGGACCTAGGTTTCTAATGATACTAGTGTTGACACAAAATCAGATATTCATAGGTCGTATAACCCTAACTACTGGGTAATGTAGTCCCATTGCATGCGCTATCATGGTCACTAAAAACCAACCGTCAATTGCCTAATAAACCCAAACAAACGTAGGGCTTGAAATTTAACGCATGCGCTATCAAATTTAAAATGACTATGAATATTGAAACTTTACAGGTTGAAACAAACGTAGCATAGACAACAATAACATAAAACTGAAATGGGGCAAAGCTAAAACAAAGCAAGAAATAGGGCAAAGCTAAAACGAAACAAACGTACCTTTGGTGCCAGAAGGAGGAAATGTCGTAGATCTAACAGAGGTGGAAGGAGAACGCCTTAGAACCCTAACGTGAAAAAGAACGAAAATAACAGAGAGTGAAATAACAAAACGCGCAGTATGTTATAATTTTAATGTTTACTAAAGGGGACCTTAGAGGGCGCTTGTGGGAAAAAAGCGTCCTCTAAGGTGCGCTGTCTATTGCTCCTTATTTTTTCGCTTCACTTTAGACAGCGCTTTTGTAATAAAGCGCCCTCTAAAGTGCGCTGTTGTACATGGACTTAGAGAGCGCTTTCTTAGAAGCGCCCTCTAAGGGTATCCTTAGAGGGCGCTTTCATAAACGCGCCCTCTATTGTTGTCCCTCCATTTCCTCATTATTTTTTCGCTTCACTTTAGAGGGCGCTTTTGTAATAAAGCGCCCTCTAAAGTGCGCTGTTGTACATGGACTTAGAGAGCGCTTTCTTAGAAGCGCCCTCTAAGGGTATCCTTAGAGGGCGCTTTCATAAACGCGCCCTCTATTGTTGTCCCTCCATTTCCTCATTATTTTTTTGCTTCACTTTAGAGGGCGTTTTGTTTCAAAAGCGCCCTCTAAAGTGCGCTGTCTATTCCTCCTTATTTTTCTCTTCACTTTAGAGTGCGCTTCTTTAAGAAAGCGCCCTCTAAGGTGCGTTGTCTATTCCAGTTTTTGGCGTAGTGAATGGAGGGAGTACTTGACTATTTGATTTTGATTTCTTGCTGGTTTGGCTTTCCATCATGTCCATCGTTTGTGATCTGGTTGGAAATTAGGTTTTGATCTGGGAAATTCGAGGTTCATCATGGGATTATGGGTGTGATTGATTGATGTGTATGTGTGCTCAATTTTGTGCTTATCATGAAAGGCTTGAATTTGTGTGGGATCTGATTTAAGAATTGCAGGTTTTGTTGTTTTTTTAGAAAAATAACACATTGAGAAGAGGAATCGATTCAAGAGAGCGTGTTGGAAAAAAAAATTAATTGAATGAGAGAGAATAGAGTGAGGATTTGTTCCTTGTTTTTTTATTTCTGCTGATTTAGTAGTGGTAATGGTTGTGTTATTGGATAAATGCACTTTAATTTTCTTTTAATGTTGATTGATGACTGAATACTGGAATAAGTCAAAATTATTAGCTAGTTGTAATAGCTCTAATTAACATGATAAATATTGCATGCACTCTGGTATTCCTAAGATTCCACACGTTTTCCCATCAGATCTAGCAGCTACCTAGGGAAGACCAACGGTCTTTGCCTGCCACGTGCTCAGGATAGCTAGGCAGTTGTCCTTTTGTCTCCCCCTAATCTTACTAGTTTGGCGGATTCAAAGGGTTATGGGCCTCCAGCCCAAATCGAATCCATAAAGGGAGTAGCGCCTTGGGCCTTATGGCTCCATCTGTCTGAACCTCCCCTCATGTTCTCTTCCTGCACCCTAATCTATTTGTTTTACCTATTAATTTCACATCTTATTATTTCCCTATATCATTTGAATTATTATTATTATTAATAATAATAATAATAATAATAATAATAATAATAATAATAATATAAGAAGATTATTATTTTCTCAACATTTTTTTAATATTGATATGAATCATAAAAGATGTTTTTTTCTCTATAATTTTGACCTCATTTTCAATTCTATCTATTTTGCTTTATCATAATTAAGTAAGTATTCAATTTGGTAACATTAACAATTCATTCATTTTATATTCTACTAGCCTAAAATAATCTAATTATCTTGGTCTAACACTAAGCATTATGTTTTTGACCCGATTATTTCATTTTAAACCTGATTAAATCATTATTAATTCTCAACATGATTCAAACTCCTTTCCGTTTAAGGTCTAAACATTAAAACTATTTATTAATCAATTACGAAAGAAATGGGTCCTTGGAGTCTCACATTCCTTGAATTCTTGAATGATTTCTCTTAAGGCACACGTCTTGGGTTAGCTTTCTGTTCACTCTTTCATTTCTAAAGTACTTAATTAAAAACTTGGACAAAAATAGGGGTCATTGAAGTCTATCATTCCGGTGGAACTTTTGAACAATCTTTTGAATGTTCATCGTCCAACAAACAACTTTCATAATTAATTGAAGGAAAAAGATGTTGTTGGGGTCTAGCATTCCGGCCATATCCTGAATAATTGGTTCCAAGGCTCACGTCTTGTTCTTACAAAATATTCGCCATTCACCTTAAAAGTACTCAACATACCTCCAATCAATTAAATCCATCATTGCCCCCCCCCCCCCCCCCCCCCCCCCCCCCCCGCCGTGCGATTGAAAGCTTTTCATAACCAAACATTTGACTAATCCTTTCTAACGTGTATGAACCTGCACTTAAGCCTTTGTCGCGAGTAAACAAGCCATGTTTTACCGTTAGAATACGACCTAGATATGTGTTCAAATCAATACACCATTAATCTATCAAAATCTTTTCAAAAGAGCGATGCTTAATTTGTTCTAATGCATATACAAACTAACGCTTAAGTCTCCACCGCGAGCATGCAAGCCCACGTTTATCCATTAGAATGTGATCTAAGTATTCACTCATTAAAACAAATCAACAAACGAATTGTAGTCCCCCGAACTACGAATGCTCTGATTTCCTTATTGCACTATAAGGATACGTAAGTACGAGATTGGGATATCTTGGCGAGCACACTAATAAAAAAACCTCCCTTTTCCCTTTTGAGGTCTCCTTTCTATTCTCTTTTCTATCTTTTAGTCACTCGAAGAAAACATTAACATAAGTCAACATTCTAAATCCCAAACTAACTAAAAGGTTCCCGTTGAGTACAACGGACGTGAGGGGTGTTAATTGATCAGTCACCATTTACATTGAGTTTTCGTTACTGATCTGACGCAAAACAGAGACATTTGACACACTATGCAAGCATTTATGGTACATTTCGAGTTAGTTTTACTTCCGTCATTTTATTTACGCGTTTTTAATCTTTGTTATTTTTTACTTTTTATTATCGTGATTTTATGCGTGGGATAGCTGTGTTTTTGTCTGACAGATCCAGGTAGAAGAACTAGAGAACTCAGAGCAAGACAGTGCGAGATTTCGGCAAGCTAAGGAGCAGAAAACCCCAGTACAGGAGGCCTGACACGGCCACCCGTGTCACCTGACACGGGCCGTGTCAGGGCAAGGGAAGACAAATGAAGAAAACAGTAGCCTGACACGGACCGTGTCAGGCAGTTCCCTCAACCGTGTCACCCTGCCATGGGCATGTTAGCCAAAACAGTAGGCTGACACGGGCCGTGTCAGTCCAAGCCCAAAAAATCCAGTTTTCTTGGGCTTTTCGTTCGTCGGGCTCTTTAGAGACATCTTTGGACCTGTCCAACTGCTGCTGGGAATTTTCACTATAAAAGAAGGTCTTCTGCCAAAGGAAAAATCATCTTGGAATACGGCAAAACACAGTATTATGAAGTAATCAAGTATTACAGAGATCAAGGCATTTGGAGAGCTGAAGATATTCATGAGCGGGAGCGATTGAAGATCAAAGTCATCCAATTACTCGTAATGTGTAATTTTTATCTTGAATTTGTTTTAAACAATATGAGTAGCTAAACCCCCCAATGCTAGGGGGTGTCCCTGATTTAGAATTGTAATGAATTTGAGTTTACATTTGCATTTATAATATTGTTTTTACGGTAACATTTTGATGTGTTTATTGTTTTCTCTTTCGGACCAATCGAGATTGATTTGTGGTTATCAATTAGGCTGGACAGCCATTGATAAGGTTTTCAGAAGGTTACTCTACAGTAGATATCACCTAGGACTAGGGATACCCTGTATGAACCAGAGTATTCTTGATATTATACAGCTTAACTTCACCCTAATTGGCTATGAACATATGAATTATGGTAGATTTATTAAAGGTTTTCTCACCAAGGACTTGGGAGAAAATACCCTTGAGAACTGGTAGTAATTGATATTTGTTGATGCAATAGTGACTCAGAGTTGTTACAGGGATAAATCATACACCTTCCCTGGCATTGTTCCTTTTTCTCAATAAACCCTTATTTTCATCCTTCTTTACCTTTACTTTTATTATTATATTTTTACACTTAAAAACCAAATTAATACTTTTTGTTTAATTGAATGATAATTTAAACTCAATATTAACTTGCAGTCCTTGAGATCGACATTCGGGGAATTTCCCCATTATTACTATAAAAGGCAAAATAGTACACTTGCTATTTTCCCGATCACTAATACTTTCCCCTTGCGTAATCGACTCTCGAACCTTGAATTTGGTTACGACGACCATTTTCTTCTTTTAAAGGTTTTATCGATATTTTCATATTCCTTCGTTGGAATAAATGAAGTTCGGTGGCGACTCTGTTCTAACCATTTTTTTCGCGACCACCACGAAGGATCGTATTTTTCGAGATACGACAATAACATAGTAGATGGAGTTGGGTAAAATTCCTCATAACTAAATATGAATCATATGATATGTTCAGCTTCTTCTGCATACAAGTGCAAACTGAAAAGAATCAAAGACTTTAAAAGCCAGAAGCGATCATGGAGGAGAATTTGAAAATGAGTCATTTGAAATATTTTGCAAAAAACATGGAATTATCCATGAGTTATCTTCTCCTAGAACTCCACAACAAAATGGAGTTGTGGAGAGAAAGAACATATCTTTACAAGAAATGGCTAGAACAGTGATCCATGAAAATAATTTACCTAAGTACTTATGGGCAAAAGATGTAAACATGGCATGATATATCCAGAATATAATCTATATTGGACCTATTCTAAACAAAACTTCATATGAGCTTTTTAAAGGAAGAAAGCCAAGTATTTCTTATTTTCATCAGTTTGGATGTACATGTTACATCTTGAACAATAAAGTTTATCTAAAGAAATTTGATGCCAAAGCTCAGAAGGGTATCTTCTCATGATACTTTGAACGTTCAAAGGAATATAGGGTGTATAACTCTGTAACCAAAATGGTTGAAGAGTCAATACACATCAAATTTGATGATTAAGAGCCTGAAAATAAAGTGCCAGAGCTAGTCGAAAGTTTTTTAGATTTTAATGTATCTTAACACACTTCAGAAGTTGGCGGTCCAAAAGCCAATCCAACTTCTGAAGCTCATTCAGAGGAAGCAAGTCCTCAAGAAGCTCATGATAGCTCACAAGAAGCAAGACAACCTAGAAAGACTTTCAAGTACAAGTCTTCATATCCCGAAGAGAAAATCATTGGAAATAAAGATAATCCTCTAAAGACATGATCTGCATTCAGAGAAGAACACTCAATTCTAGAACTTATCTTCAATATTGAACCTAGTTTTGTTGATGAATCATTATTGGATGATGGTTAAATTGTGGAAATGCATGAAAAACTAAACCAGTTTCAAAGGAATGATGTTTGGGATCTAGTACGCAAACATCATCAGAAGAACATCATTGGAACAAAATAGGTATTCATAAACAAGCTTAATGAGCAAGGAGAAGTGGTAAGAAAAAAAGTTAGACTTGTAGCTCAATGCTACAATCAACAAGAAGGTGTGGCTTTCTATGAAACCTTTGCACTTATTGCATGGTTAGAGACAATCAGATTACTTATCTCTTATGAAAATTAATCATAATATCATTTTATATCAGATGGATGTCAAGAGTGCATTTGTAAATGGTATCATTTCTAAATAAATGCCAAACAACCACCTAGTTTTGAGGATTCAGTCCACCCAAATCATGTTTTCAAACTTAAGAAATCACTTTATGGCCTCAAACAAGCTCTGAGTGCTTGGTATGAGAGACTGAGAAAATGGTTTTCAAAAAGGGAAAGTGGACACTACACTATTCATAAAGGCTTTGAAAAATGACATCTTAATTGTTTAAGTGTATGTTGATGATATTATTTTTGGTTATACTAATGTTACTCTTTGCAAAGAGTTTTCTAAGTCAATGCAGGCTGAGCTCGAAAGGAGTATGAAGGGAGAGCTGAAGTTTTTCCTTGGAATTCAAATCAACCAAAGCAAGGATGAAGTCTATGTTCATCAGTCAAAATACATAAAAGAGTTCTTGAAGAAATTCAAGTCAGATGATTGCAAGATCATGACTACTTCAATGCATCCAACCTGCAATCTGAGCAAAGAGGAAAGTAGCAAGAAAGTGTGTCAGAAGTTGTACAGAGATAAGATTGGTTCTTTACTTTACCTCACAAGTCTATGACAGATATTTTATTCAGTGTATATATGTGTGCAAAAT
The DNA here is from genome assembly GCF_024323335.1 of Lathyrus oleraceus. Lineage (NCBI taxonomy): Eukaryota > Viridiplantae > Streptophyta > Magnoliopsida > Fabales > Fabaceae > Lathyrus > Lathyrus oleraceus. Next base: position 317,984,685 of record NC_066582.1, read on the forward strand.
TCCAGTCAGATCCTAGAAAGACTCACTTAACTATTGCTAAGAGAATTTTTAGGTATCTGGAGGGAACTACTAATCTAGGACTACTTTATAAAAAAATCCCTAGATTACAAGCTAGTTGGATTCTATGATGCTGACTATGTTGGAGATAGAATTGAAAGAAAATCCACTAGTGGAAACTGTTAATTCATAGGTGAAAACCTAATATTATGGGCTAGTAAAAGACGAAACTATTGCTTTGTCTACAACGGAAGTAGAATACATCACAATTGCTAGGTGTTGCACACAACTGCTTTCGATGGAATATCAGTTAGAAGATTATCAAATAAGTGGAAATAGTATCCTAATTTTCTGTAATAATACTGCTGGTATTTGTTTGACAAAAAATCCTATTCAACATTCCAAGCACATTGAAATTAAACATCATTTTATCAGAGATTATGTTCAGAGAGGTGTAATAGAGATACAATTCATTGATACAAATCATCAATGGGTTGATATATTCACTAAACCTCTAGCTATTAAAATATTTGATTTTATTAAAAAGAATTTGGACATGAATTTTTTAAAAGAATAATGCTTGCTTCTGAATAAAGGATCAAAGTCTGATGATGATCAGAAGTCACTATGATCAGAGTCTGACTCATCCTCTGATGAATAGTAGCCTCTGAAACATTTGAGCCTCTGATGCTCAGAATCTAATTATTTTCCTTTGATAACATTTAAGTGGAAAACTTGTATATCTTCTTTATGACATTTGTCCCACTTAAATGACACATATTTGAAAAGTTTTCTAACATGGATACTAGCTACTTGGTAATAATTGTTGGGTAATGATAAATTTGTTTTGAATATTGTGTCTCGCGCCCATTTGTCATTAACTTTTGTTTTAATCAAAACAAAAATCTTTTTTCACTCAAAATACTTGACGTTTCAACTTTCGCACACTTTTCTCACTTCACAGCCCACACTTTCATTCTAAAGCATTCTCTGAAAACAACCCAGTTTCCACAAAAAACCCATTTAGAACCTTAAAAAATTCATTGCAATGGCATTTACATCTTCTTCTCAGCAAGTTTCATTGATTGTCAAATCTGGAAAAGGATTCCATGTCAAGCCCATAACGATGAAGATCAGAGAAGAATAACTTAAGTTGATTGTGGAACAGCTCGTTGATTTCAAATCTTTTGAGGTATATGGGTATCCTCTGAATGAACATTTCGAAGTTCAAGGATGGATGTATTTTTTGGTATGCTTAATGGTCCAACCTATCCCTACTTGTTTAAAGAGTTATGCGTTAGGGTTGAGGTTTATGATGAAGTTGTTGCATCTTTTAAAGAAAAAAGGGAAGATTGCTGAAGATAAAGCTAATATAGGGAAGTCAAGAGTTGAGATGGGTCTGAAAGAGTTTAAAGAAGTTGAAATCAAACCAGTTGTGATGGGTATTAATGTTACCATCACTCAGAGGGATATTACCAAGCTGATTTGTGTAGCTAATGAAGGAAGATGCTCTGAACACCAAAGATAGTAGTAAACATGGTCATATGATCAAATCAAGCTTGTTTACCAACTCTGAAGACTTTGGTAAAGTGAAGAATATGCACAATGCATATAGACTTCTGTTCACAATCCCCATTGGTTACTTGATCCCTAGAGAAGGAAGTTATGATCAGTTCTCCTGGGATTATAAGCATTTCATCTAGTTTCTGGTGAATCGTGAGAGGATAAACATGGTTGCTTACATCTTCAACCATATGTGTAATGCTATCAAAGAAATCTAGAAGCATAACAAGAAGAATGTTCCTTATGCCAGACTTTTATCTGAACTATTCCATTAGATAAGACTGATTGATACTCTGAAGAAAGTTTCAACCACTCAAGATCTGGAAGAAACATATGGTAGTATTCTCTCTATCGTTGTTCTTAGTGATATGAATATCATCAAGAAGAAGGATACTGTAAAGTCTGAAGCAAGTCTTAGCATCAGAACTGGAAAGACTACTTACGTGAGGATTTTCCTTTTATTTTCAAGATGGAAAATCTAGAGGTGATTTTAGAGTATATCAAGCTGACAAAAGAAGAAATTGGTGTCCTTCTGACTATGGATGACATTCCAGATGCTCCTGAAAATGTCTACAAAGTCATTAAGGAAGAGAAAATTGTATGCTTCTGAAACTCATGAGAGGATTTAAAAGCCACCTAAGAAAAAGGCTTCTGCATTTATTCAGAAGGAAGTAAAGTAAGTGGTCTCTTCTGCTGTCTTGATGCCTACCAAGACCAGAAGTGGAGCCGTTGGAAAGACTCCTCAGAAGACAACTTCTTCTGTCAAATCAGCACCTACAAAGAAGGTAAGGAGGATGATTCTTCATGTAGCAAGAACAGGGTACAATATGAATATTGTAATTTGAAATTGTTTATCTAAAGACATACCTTCAGTGTTAATCTCATGAAAAATCTTTTATAGTTCGTGGCATTAATCCTCCACAAACCTTTAATTTATCATTTGATACTTCATGTAGTGACTTACAACATACTTATTTGCTCCGGCCTCTTCGATGCCACACTTCTTTTTCAAAGTTTCCTAAACATGTTAAGCAATATCACATCTACTATAATAATCATACAGATCATCTATGAATCCATTAAGTATATGATTTTTGTAGAGAAAATCATTATCTTTCTATAATGTGATTTATTTTCTCTCTGTTGTAAATCATTTTCTTTAATATGTGTAACGTATTTAGATTTATCAAAATTAAAGGTTCCATATATTTCTTGTCATTAGTTTGTTTGGTTGATCCAGAAGGAGCAACAGGAATGTCATCGGTCAAAACATTGGCAACCTTTTTAAGGTTAACAAATCGTATTTTTAATTGCTAGCGTTTGAAGTGACTTCCCTCAAAATTAATCAGATTGTTAGAGAAGAAACAAATAGTGTTCTGGAGTTATCAGAATGACCAACAACCAACAATCCAAGAGGAGTCATCGTTCGTCTAGATTACTCGTAGTGTAGGAGAATTACCCTGAAGACGAATATAGGCGATACGAATCCAAGATTCATCCAATGACTCCCCGCCTCACACACCTAATAAATAACAAGTTTTAATCATTATATTATATAAAGGATACACGCGAAGAAATTAACTACACAATTTCAAATTCAAAATTCAATCATTTTTCTCATACACATACTAACTCAGTCATTAGAGTGTTAACCGTGCAAATCAATTCTTCCTCTTTCACAATTGAAGCTCAGATCCACTCTGATTCACCGATCAGATCAGGTTCTAATATGGAATAGTGGTGTCGTCTAAATTTTAATTCCCACATTTTCCACAATCCTACATTCTCTCTTCGATTCATTGATTTGAAACCGCAATCTACCATATCATAATCCTCAAAGTGAAGTGTTGGATCCAACATGCTCAATCTATTTAAATAACTAATCATCCTAGATTTTTTTACCTTCGAATTCGCATTTTGCCTTCTTACACAAATGAACTCATCTACCACCTCCTCTTATGCTCGGTATCAGCACTGCACACTCTGTTGCATGCAGGTCTACTCCAACCTCCTCAAATCGTGGGATTTTCTAGTTTTCAACTATTGCAAGTTAATCTTAGAGCGAATTGCTGAACATGTTAATGCAGTCGACAACAGAATTCACAAGAGTATTGTATTGAGTTTTTAAAACAAAATAAAAACAAAACCTCTTTGATAGACTAGACTTTAGTTGCAACTCTATAGGTAAATTATAGTTTTCGTAAAAAAAAAATTAATTTAGTTGGTACGCTAAAAAATTCCTAGGCTGTCATCATCAACAAGATTTCAGTTTAATTTTTCTTTTCTTTTTTAACAACGGGTAAATGTGCTGAACTCAAAACAGACATAGTCCCATCAACAACAACAACATAGCTCTATGAATTTATCTACTAGCTAAATAAGTGCTCATCAAGATAATTCGATTTCCCCCACATACAGAATGGGAAATAACCCCAAAGGGTCACACAGCAAACTTGTACATCTACATGAAACAGTATATGCCACTTCCGAACCAAACATAACCTTCCAACAGCTTAAAGGAACTAGTATCATCAAGCCATAAAAAAACCATCCATAATCTTTCCAGAGTTAACAACCAGGAACATGCTCAATAGTACAACCTGACAGGAAGAGAAAGATGCCATTTTATATTCTGCAATAGAGTGAAAAATCCAAAATATTATGTCAATTTGTATAGTAAAATAGTTCTCCATTAAAATCTCTCCACTCCAATCCTATCAACCAAACACAATAATCTCATTCAAACCCTCTTCTCCTCTACATCATAAATCCCGCATCTCTCATTTGAACAAAACTACATACTTAAGACAAGAAACAGATTTAATAATTGTCGCATTTGCAATATCTATATCGGGACAAACTTTATAAATACTATAGTAGGGACAAAAAGGGGTAGGGGCACACCTGCGGAGACAGGGTTGAAGTGATGAATTGGCTCCCACTAATCTTCTGCACCAAGCCAGTCAACAATTGGGGAGTTAATTTTCAAACACACAAATAAATGTATCAATAAGGTAAAAGAACAAGTATCCACCCATGCCTCGAAATTACGTGTAGATACAACTCTAAATTACAAAGAAAAATAATAGTACTGTAATTCAAATGCATGATAATCTGTTAGCAGACAGACAGCAGGAATAATGTCAAATTAAATCAAATCAACGTCCAATCCAAGCAATGCAGATAAAATTCATAAAAACTAAAACAAAACCGATAAAGCATAAATACAGATAAATTTGAGTTAGTCCCTCTGTTCCTTTTTAAGTGTCATTTTTTGATTTTTTACACATCAAGAAATCTAATCATTATTGTTATTTTTTCAACAATAATTCTCCTTTTACCTATAATACCCTTAGTTATTTATTTTATTTTTTCTCTCTATATAATAATTACTTAGGGGAATTTTGACAAAATACAATCAATACTACCTTGAACTTTGTAAATGACACTTAAAAAGAAATAAAACTTTTTCAAAAAAGAGAAACTTAAAAAGGAACGGATGGATGGACTAAAAGATTAAAAAACTAATTCAATTAATTAAAAACCCATAGTTGACTTCAGAATATGAATGACAAAACAAACTAGAAATGTAAATAAAATTGTACAAATCAGTCACACATTTAGCCTATGGTGTCAATAATAGTGCATTGTGGTGTAAATAATGTAGGTCATTGCACCAAAATACTCCTTGAACTTTGTCGGTATTTACATGCATGTTTTACCCAAGATTTGAGACCTTTGTTTCTAATTATGAATATTTCATGAGTTGAGTAATTTGACTCATTTTGTAGCAATAATGCATTTATTAAGTATTAACTGTGTAATTTGTCCAAAATACTCCTCGAACTTCATCTGTATTTACATATATGTTTTCCTCAAGACTTTGAGACCTTTGTTTCTACTATGAAATTATGAATATTTTATCAAATGGTTAATTTGACTCATTTTGTAGCAATTATGCATTATAAGTGTTAACTGTGTAATATGTCCAAAATATATCAAAGAGCATTCATTTCGCAGAAGTGATTACAAATTTAGGGGCAGCATCTCTGCTCCCCATTCAGAGATTGACAACATAGGTTTTAACATTAAATGTTATACTTGCCATAATTTTCATGGACTTCACAACAATAATAAAAGCCAGGACAATTTTAAGAATCTTAATTTTGAATCCAATTCACATCCAAACCAGAGAAGCACAATACTGAAACAAGTTAACAACAAGCTAATCAAGCATGTGGAAATGGCTCACTAGACTCACAAGGGCTACGGCCTGGAAACTCGTATGCTTGGGTTCCTCCCTGACACCCACAATGTTTAAGGAATACCCTAGTACCAATGAAGCACAAACACCTCTAAAAGTAGGTGTGTCGCAATGTATGGCACGCATCGGTTTCTGACACTCAAATGAAACGTGTCAAAAAACTCAGACAAGTGTTACAAAAACAGTTTTTCTTCTTTCCTTTGACGTTTCTTGAATCGGTGACTAATACCCCTATAACACTCATACGACACATGTCACAATTCAAACAAGTGTTCCAAATAGAAAATGTTTTTTTTTTTATTCGACATGACTTTATATATTTTTTTTGGACAAATCTAAACACATCTAGAAGGATTAAAGATGTGTTGAAAAAATGTTGAATAATAATGGATCAAGGATATTAAATTTGATTAGAACATTTTAAACTTTTTAATAGTAGATGGATTGATGAAGGTCAAATTCTATCACACATGTAGCGCAGTCGGTGTCCTATGGTTTTTACATGACCAGTGTCAGAGTGTAAGTGTATGCTTCGTATGGATGCATTTGCAAGATCACATGAATCAAATGACAAACCTCGAAAATCCATAAGTGATTCGGTGAAATCCAACTTCGAAAGTGATTCATTATTCACTATCAAAATGAACCATAAGTGATTCGGTGAAATCCAACTTGGAAAGTCCACAATCTATCCAGGATGATTCATGAAACAGTGCACATTGATTTATTACTACTAATAGTAACAAGTAATATGAACTTTAGGCAATCCACCTAAAAAGACCAAAGATAGAAAGCCCTCTTGATCCAAGTTCAAACCATTCTGTAAGTAACCAATCACCAAGCCAGAACCAAAACCTTCTTTTTAGAGCTTCACAAAAGATATCTACAACAATTACACCATTCCTAACCCCCCTAAACAAACGGAATAAAATCCAAATAGTTCCTATCAAAACCAAAATAAATTCCCAAATTCCAATAGGGTGGCATTTGTTATCACAATCTTCAACAAAAATATGAGCAAAACAGTGATTCATTGACTGCATAGTATCATATTCCTAAATTAAACCATTGTATCTACAAAAGAAGCTCCAAAATTATCACAATCAAAGCAAAGAGCTCAAAAACCTAACCTTTCTTATGTTCATGCGCAACAGAAAGAGGCTTGATAACAGCTTCACCCTCATCACCCTCTTTGACAGCAACAACAGCCTCAGCAGCATCCTTATCATCCGGATAGCGAACAACCACAACAGGGCAGACACAATGATGAACACAGTAATCACTAACACTTCCCAGCTTCCCGTCACTACCGCGACGCGCCGCACCGAATCCGCGGCTCCCCATAATAACAGCACTAAGACCAAGACGCTCAACCTCAAGACAAAGACGCTCCTTCATGTCATGGTCCTTCACGATGTGGATCTTGTACGGAATTTGAGCTTCACGAAGCGGTTTCGCAAGATCGGCTGATTTCGTTGCCGTGAACGCGTCGTAATCTTCTTCGAGCTTCCGCTTAGGCGTCGGGGTTTCATTAAGATTGTTGTTGTTGACGCCGTTGATGTTTTCTTCTTCGTAATTAGGGTCTGTGTTAATGGTGAGATCGATGGAACCCCAGTCAGCACCGAAGAGGACGTTGGTAGGGCTGACGTGGAGGAGGATGACGGCGTCACCGGGACGGATGTAGTGTTGTACTGCCCAGCGTACAGCGTACGCGCTCTCGTCGGAGAGGTCAACGGCTACGCCGATTTTTCGGCGGGCGCCGGCGGTGGGAGTGGGTGTGGCGGCGGACTGGTGGCGAGGGGAGGACGGGTGGTGGATTCTGATTACTGGTAGCTGAGGATCAGATTCGTGGGCGGTGGGCTTATGGGGGTTATGCATTTTTTTTGGGTGTAAAGACAAGGAGAAAAAAGAGGAGTTTTCTAGAGAGAGAGAGAGATTGGTTTTGTTTCTTACTCGCTTAGAAGTAGGGAGCTGTGTTAAAGAAGGAATGGGATTGATTGTTATCGATAATTAAAGATTGGTTTTGTGTATAAATAGTGGGAGAGAGGAGAAAGACTGTGTGCGCACGCGTGGCTTATAGGTTGGGCTCTTGTGATTTACTTTGGCCTACACAAGGGGCAACAAGTTTAAGTACTTCTTTTTATGAACCTTAACCCTTTCATATTTTTGGAATTAACCGGAATCTAAACTGTTGTTTTTCGATTTTGAAAAATTGTCACAAAAGAAATTATTTGGTCGAGTCATAGAGAAGATCATTCTCTTCAAAAACATTTTTTTAATGATGTTCAAAATTGTGTAATGCAGACTATTAATCACAACACTTTTAAGATAAAACTGTTGGAGGAGAATATGGATGTAGATAGGGGTGGCAAAACGGGTCTAAGACAGATTAAAAGAAGAATATGTTTGCTTTGTACACATTTTTTTATCTGATAGACCGAGATTTTAATCTCGCACCATCAAATATGTTTGTCGCACTCGTCCATTTTTCTAAGGACTTTTACGGGTGCGGGTGTCATACCCCAAAATTTGCCTTACCCTTTCAATTTTATCTGACTTATTACTACATCCACATGCATACATAGTTCTCTTATTAACCAATCATGTAGATACTATCATTCGTTCATCTACATGTTCATACCACATTTAGGTCATTAATTCATAAGTGCATACATGTCATTGATTCAAGGGTTGCTATTTTATGCTACATTGGTTCATTCCTTATGGGTTAAGTCTGGAAACCCTAATTCTTGGTCATGGCTACCTATGGGTCGTGTGTGTTGCATTTTTGTGTGGGTCTAATCAGGAATACAAGGGAGGGTCACTATGGTCAGCTATGGAGGTGTGCATTAGGTTTATTGACCTCTCCATGGGCTTTACTCCATACATTGTCGCCCTAGTTGTTTCATTTGGATTGAGGTTCATTCAAGACATTTAAAGTCATGTTCAAATTTAAGAATCAAGTTTGTTTTGCAAAAGATCAATACAAAATCCTGGGAGGAAAAGCATACATATACAATTCATATCATACAAATCCATTGTTTCATTTACAAGTAATCAAATCACATTGCATTACAAGGGAATCCATTGTATTACCAAGACATTCATGTATTCTATTACAAAAGGTCTAAAATTAAGATTACACAAAAAGTTACACTTTTGCCCTAGGATTGACTTTTTGGTCAAACGGTTGACCAAAGTCAACTATCTAATCTTTGTTAGATGATAGGTCTAGATTTAGAGGGGGGAATAGATCTCAAATTAAAATTTTATTCAAAACTTTGATTTAGAAAATTTTATGACGCGAAAGAAAGTTTAAAATATTTTTCGGATCCAAAATCGTCTAACCGAACCTTCTATTAAAAAACTCGGATATGCATATGAGTACCAATGGTATGATAATAATTCACAAGTTAATTTATCAATACTTCAAGCACTAAATTGAATACTCTACTATAGTAACTATCTATCTCCAATGTCAATAACACACTAAAGACTAGTTGACACAATTCGTCAAACACTTTGCGTGCAATCAACAAAATTTGGATATTAGTATAGTGTTTGTAGTTCTTAAAAGTTAATCATTATCAAATGGTAAGTGATTAATACAACAACACAATTTAACAAAGAATTCAAAAGTTATTATCCAAACAATGTTGATCAAGAGATCAAAGTGATTAACAATTTATGAACCGAAAAATAAACGAGATAGAGACAGAGAGGGAGAGTATGCAAGGATTTGTTTAGGCAGTTCCTCAATCGACCTCATTATGGGTACGTTTGCCCTCAATTCGAATTCGAATTGAGATATTAATATAATAAATATTACTTTGCAAAAGTATCAATACAAGATATGGGAAATCAAATCCCACAAACCCTATGTTTGTTCGTGACTCTAGCACCTCCAAAAACCTTGATCAATCTTGATAAAGTAACTGACCAGACTGCTTCAATTCACATGTTGTTGCTACTTCATTGCAAGGCACCCCTTGTCCCAAGTCTTTCACTCGACTGAATTAATCCCAAGCGCATGATCATGTAACCAACAATGTCGCTTCAATTCAATTGTTGTTGCTACTTTATTGCATGACCTCCTTGAAGGAGAATTGCGGTCCAAAACGCAGCGGAAATTAAAATTTCTCCTTTAGAGATCCTTACGAATGGTCATGATCAGTGATAGAATATTTACCTCTTGTGATGATCGAAACCTTTGGTGCAGATCTCTTGTGACGATCAAAACCCTTTGATGTAGATCCACGAAACGATCACGAACGTTGAACGATGACAACGTCTCTACTCAGTCCACACGAACAGATTCCTTCAATCTCAGTGCTAGCTGGTACGAATGAAGGCTTTGAGTGAGAGAGAGAGAGAGAGAGAGAGAGAAAACGAAAATAATGCAACCGCAAATTTTTGCTTCTACCCAAGGGTTCTATTTATAGAACCACTTGTGTGGGCTTCAAGCTAAAAGCCCACTTAAGTGTATTTTGGCCCATATCTTATAATATGCCCAAAATCACTTAAGCCCATGGTACCTTACCATATTTCGTATTCTACTCAAGTACACCATACCTTACGATGTTCTATAATTCACTTAAGGGCACCGTACCTTACGGTATTCCTTAGTTACTCTATCTCTCATCAATCCGTCCTTTGTGTGTGACCCTGTAGGTTTTCGTGACGTTGGCAATTATATTAAATCACGCATTTAATATAATAAACAGTGAGCGGTATCTAGCAACACATCACTGCTACCCAAGACACGAAAATGTCATGTGATCTGACAAAACCATCTGTGATAATAATTATGTGTATAATTACCCTTTTGCCCTTATGTCTATATTGAACACAAGGCATAGACCGTGTCATCCTTGTCCAGTTCAATATTGGGCCCATAGACATTTATCCTGTTATGCAGGATGGGCAAATTCCATCTAGGTCACTCATGTCCCTCAGCATGCTTCGTGGAGTACCCATCAACTGTCTTTATGGTTATCCAGTTACGGACAACGTTGGATCAGCAATAAAGCACTCGACTCTACATCTAGGATCCATAGTGGTTTCAGGTCGAAGAGTGGAATACACTATTATCACCATGAGAATAACTTATGACACCTTGCATAACTTTCTATATAGTATTCTCATAGCGGGTCAATCCGGTATAAATATTACTCCTAATATTCATACCTATGTTTAAGACTTGATAACTCTTTATCCATGATCCATGAGATGTGATCATCAGTCTACAAACATAATAGTCTTAATGCTTTAATGTTATCCCACTTCACACTAAAGCTCGACTACGGATACTTTAGGAATAGTGTCCTTATATTTAATGTGTTCTCATGATTAAGTCACACTTAATACATTAAACGGACTATCTATTCCAGGGACTTTATTAATCAACCATAATAAAGAGAATGCCTTTTATTATTCGATACAAGTACCAAAATGTATTGGCCTCTAGGGCTTACACCAACAATCTCCCACTAGAACTAGAGCCAATCAGGCATACCCCGTATGCCCATTGATCTAGTATGGCCATCATGCTTTTGCTGCGCAAGAGGCTTTGTCAGTGGGTCAGCAATATTGTCAAGTGTAGGTACTCTGCATATTTTCACATCTCCTCTATCTATTATCTCTCGAATGAGATGATAACGCCTAAGTATGTGTTTGGATCGTTGGTGAGATCTAGGCTCCTTGGCTTGTGCGATAGCACCATTGTTATCACAGTAGAGACCAATGGGATCCACAATGCTAGGAACTATGCCAAGTTCACTAATGAACTTTTTGATCCAAACAGCTTCCTTTGCTGCACTTGAGGCAGCAATATACTCGGCCTCGGTTGTAGAATCAGCAATTGTATCTTGCTTTGAACTTTTCCAGCTCACAGCGCCATCGTTTAAGCAAAACACATAACCAGATTGCGATCTAAAGTCATCCTTATCTGTCTGGAAGCTAGCATCGGTGTATCCAATTACAGCCAACTCTTCCTGACCTCCATATATCAAGAATGAGTCCTTAGTCCTTCTTAAATACTTAAGGATATTCTTGACAGCTACCCAGTGAGCATCACCAGGATCAGATTGGTACCTACTCGTTGCACTTAAAGCATACGAGACATCTGGTCGAGTACATAACATGGCATACATGATAGATCCTATTGCAGATGCATATGGAATCTTATTCATGCGATCCCTTTCTTCCTTAGTTAAAGGGGATTGTGTTTTTGATAGACACAGGCCATGTTGCATAGGTATGAATCCTTTCTTGGAATCATGCATATTAAAGCGTCTCAACACTTTGTCTATGTATGTACTCTGACTTAGGCCAAGCAGTTTTTGTGATCTATCTCTATAGATTCAGATTCCTAATATATAGGCTGCTTCACCTAGGTCCTTCATAGAAAAACATTTCCCCAACCAAGACTTTACTTGTTGTAGGGTAGGGATATCGTTTCCAATGAGTAATATGTCATCTACATATAATACCAGGAAAACGATCATGCTCCCACTAACCTTCTTGTAGACACAAGGCTCATCTTCGTTCTTGATGAATCCATATTGTTTTACTGTTTCATCAAAACGAAGATTCCAGCTTCTGGAAGCTTGCTTCAATCCATAGATTGATCTTTGTAACTTACATATCTTTTGGGCTTCCTCTGGTATGTCAAATCCTTCAGGCTGTGTCATGTACACATCCTCAAGAAGATTCCCATTAAGGAAAGCAGTTTTGACATCCATCTGCCATATTTCATAATCATGATATGCAGCGATAGCAAGTAAAATCCGAACAGATTTAAGCATTGCAACTGGTGAAAAGGTTTCATCATAGTCAATCCCATGAATTTGTTTATATCCTTTTGCAACCAGTCTTGCCTTATAGGTATGTACCTTACCATCCATGTCAGACTTCTTTTTGAAGACCCACTTGCATCCTATAAGGTTAACTCCTACAGGAGGCTCTACCAAGGTCCAAACTTGGTTTGTGTACATGGAATCCATTTCAGATTTCATGGCTTCTAGCCACTTCTCAGACTCGGGACCAGTTATGGCCTCTTGGTAAGTCACAGGCTCATCTTGATCCATGAGTAATACATCACCTTGATCAGTTATGAGATATCCATATCTCTCAGGTAGTTGACGTATCCTGCTTGACCTACGCTGGTTTTGTTCTACTTGAGAAGGTTGCTCTTCCACAACTTCTTGTGTTTCCTGCTCTAATTCCTCCATAGGTGTATCTATGCTTTGTGATTCTTGAATTTCTTCAAGGTCTACTTTCCTCCCACTGGTTCCTTTGGAAATAAAATCCTTTTCTAGGAAAACTCCAGTTCGAGCGACAAACACTTTGCCCTCAGAAGGATTGTAGAAGTAATACCCTCTTGTTTCTTTAGGATACCCCACAAATAAGCATTTGTCAGATTTGGGCTCAAGCTTAGTTGAAATTTGTCGTTTCACATAAACCTCGCAACCCCAAATCTTCATGTAAGACATATGTGGTTTCTTACCACTCCATATCTCATATGGTGTCTTCTCAACCTTTTTGGATGGAACACGGTTAAGTGTGTAAGCTGCTGTCAATAGTGCATGTCCCCAAAAGGAGTTTGGAAGATCGGCGTGACTCATCATGGATCGGACCATGTCTAACAGGGTTCGATTTCTTCTCTCAGATACACCATTCCATTTGGGTGTTCCAGGAGGAGTGAGTTGGGATAGGATCCCACACTCTTTCAGATGGTCATCAAACTCTAGGCTTAAATACTCACCACCTCGATCTGATCGAAGAGTTTTAATATTCTTACCTAGTTGGTTTTGTACTTCATTCTTGAATTCCTTGAACTTTTCAAAGGACTCTGATTTGTGTTTCATTAAATACACATAACCATATCTACTGAAATCATCAGTGAATGTGATGAAGTACTGAAAACCTCCTCTGGCTGGTATGTTCAGTGGTCCACATACATCAGTATGTATGAGGGCCAAAAGATCATTAGCTCTTTCACCTTTTCCTGTGAATGGAGACTTTGTCATCTTTCCAATTAAACAAGATCTGCATGTCTCATATGATTCATAATCAAAAGAGTCCAAGAGTCCATCTTTATGGAGCTTGGAAATGCGTTTCTCATTTATGTGGCCTAATCGACAATGCCAAAGGTAAGTTGGATTTAACTCGTTAGGTTTCATCCTTTTAGTATTAATGTTATATATAGGCATTCCGAGATCAATGACATATAGTCCATTGTTCATTTGTGCAGTAGCATAGAATATATCATTCAAATAAATTGAACAACAATTGTTCTTTATTACGAATGAAAAACCGAACATGTCCAAACAAGAAACGGAAATAATATTCCTGCTAATTGCTGGTACATAATAACAGTTCTCTAACTGAATTATTAAACCACTAGGTAAAGTTAATTCATAAGTTCCTACGGCTAAGGCAGCAACCTTTGCTCCATTACCAACTCGTAGGTCGACTTCACCTTTTGCCAATTTTCTACTCCCTTTTAGTTCTTGCACATTTGTACAAATGTGAGAACCGCATCTAGTATCTAATACCCATGATGCAGAAGTAGATAAATTAATTTCAATAACAAAAATACCTGAAGTTGGAGTCTCTACTCCATTCTTCCTATCTTCCAGGTACTTTGGGCAGTTCCTCTTCCAGTGTGCGGTCTTACCGCAATGGAAGCAGGTGTCTTCTTTTTCTATGCTTCCACTAGGCTTCAAAGTAGCAATAGTGGGTTTGGGTTTGGCAACTTCCTTGCCTTTCCCTTTATCATGTTTGAGGACAATCCTCATGTTTCGGTACCAATCTAGAAAATTTGTCCCAGACAATTTTTCTTTCTCAAGGATTGATCGCAATATGTTGTTAGAGGTGTTTGTTGTCATGGTTATCTACATAAGGATTAAGAAAATATAAGTATCATTGACATATTTAATTAGGCCTTTAATCAAATATGCTCCCACTATTTTACTCAAAACAAATGACCCTCATCATTTGATTCGGAAAATCCCGTTGGAAGATTTTCTAGTGGGTCGAGATCCATATTTCACTTCGTTCTAAGTCCGCGTAGGCGGATTACACAAAACTAGGTTATTTAGGTAGGAACTCCTTCCAGTTGTATCTCATACAACTCTCGAAAATTTCAGTTGGGTGAATAACTCCTTATTCCAATCCATCATATGGATTATTCCCAACTCTTGCTTCTAAACATATATATAATCTTATTATAATTTGTTTAGTTAAGTTTGACCCATTGTTTTAACAGTTGGATATTATAATTATCCCATCGCACCTTACTAATATATAGATCATGCACCTCGCGTAGGCGAAACCTACATTATTCATTACTAGTCTTGATGAGTGTTAAAACTAGGAAAGCATAAACTTAATATTTTAGTTTGAGGGAATTGCAATTGTTATGATCTCACCGGCTTATTTATCATATAAATCGTCTCTCACATGCATCAACATACATTCACATGCATCAACATACATACACAATGAAACAGTTATGGCCCCTAGCGCAATTGTTCTCCCAAGCCAATGAGAGAACCTAAGCTAACCTAATAACGATCTAAGCTTCTCCAAGCAAGATCTTCAAGGTTGTCCTCCTTTAGTATTGAATTCTTCTTTAAGCTTCTCCAAGCAAGATCTTCAAGGTTGTCCTCCTTTGATCTTGAATTCTTCTCTTTCTTCATAACATTGTCTTCTTCTCTTTCTTCACAGTATTACATTCCAGAAGAAACTCGTTTTACATACGAGGGTTTGAGATGAGAAAAGAAGTTACATTAAGAGATCAAAAGGAGAGGCACGACACGCAGGTCGTATTTAAAAAACCCAAAACAAAGTAAAGAAAGACTAAGGCCATAACTGATCACCACAAGGCAATAATAATAAACACATTGTTATTATTAAATTTTAATTCCTTTAATTAATTAAAACCAAATTAAATTTCGGCGACCGATCACACTACGCAGAGTTAGCCGGGGGTTCCGCAGAGTTAGCCGGGGGCAGCGCCCTTGCGGGGTTGGAGGGGCAGCGCCCCTGTCCAAAATTTTAATGAACAATTCATTTGTAATGGACATTGTTTTTGAATCAACACAACCCTTGCGTAGTCACAAAACAGAACCCCTTGAGTGTGACGACCGTCACATGCATTGTTACGACCGTCACAGGTCATGTTAGTGTGACGACCATCACACAAAACACGTTACGACCGTCACAGGTCATGTGAGTGTGACGACCGTCACATGGTACGTTACGACCGTCACGCATCCAGTTTGTTACGCTTGTTACGCTCGTCACACGAGCTTCACGCGGCAAAAATAACAAACTTTGAAACAGTCTACGGACCTCTTCCAAAAGCCCTAAATTCACAACTCCTTGACGGCACAACCCTTGCGCCGTCACCAACCCTAATGCGCCAATTTCAGACCGTCAAACACACCTCGATTGTTGATTCAGTATGATTGATCAACAGGTCATTGCTGCACCATACTAATGTCGGATTCCGAAGCAAATGACCATTGATCTCTCAAAGGAAAACAATCATTTAGTGTTCGAATGAACGAAACAGAAACAGTATATCACATATGCCATATTTTGCATTAGGATTACTTATATCATATATAAGTTGATCGGTCTCAATTGCGTAACCTATGGACGATCGATGTATCGCTGCTTCACCATACTAATGTCGGATTCCGAAGCATAGTCAACATCAATCATCCAACTCGTACACTCATGATGCCAAATTTAATTACCCGTTTAATTAATTGATTCATTCTGTCTTTTAATCATATTAATACAGAAATTAAACACCTATCCGATTCATGGTTTCGTAAGTGGCTCTGATACCACTGAAGGAGAATTGCGGTCCAAAACGCAGCGGAAATTAAAATTTCTCCTTTAGAGATCCTTACGAATGGTCATGATCAGTGATAGAATATTTACCTCTTGTGATGATCGAAACCTTTGGTGCAGATCTCTTGTGACGATCAAAACCCTTTGATGTAGATCCACGAAACGATCACGAACGTTGAACGATGACAACGTCTCTACTCAGTCCACACGAACAGATTCCTTCAATCTCAGTGCTAGCTGGTACGAATGAAGGCTTTGAGTGAGAGAGAGAGAGAGAGAAAACGAAAATAATGCAACCGCAAATTTTTGCTTCTACACAAGGGTTCTATTTATAGAACCACTTGTGTGGGCTTCAAGCTAAAAGCCCACTTAAGTGTATTTTGGCCCATATCTTATAATATGCCCAAAATCACTTAAGCCCATGGTACCTTACCATATTTCGTATTCTACTCAAGTACACCATACCTTACGATGTTCTATAATTCACTTAAGGGCATCGTACCTTACGGTATTCCTTAGTTACTCTATCTCTCATCAATTCGTCCTTTGTGTGTGACCCTGTAGGTTTTCGTGACGTTGGCAATTATATTAAATCACGCATTTAATATAATAAACAGTGAGCGGTATCTAGCAACACATCACTGCTACCCAAGACACGAAAATGTCATGTGATATGACAAAACCATCTGTGATAATAATTATGTGTATAATTACCCTTTTGCCCTTATGTCTATATTGAACACAAGGCATAGACCGTGTCATCCTTGTCCAGTTCAATATTGGGCCCATGGACATTTATCCTGTTATGCAGGATGGGCAAATTCCATCTAGGTCACTCATGTCCCTCAGCATGCTTCGTGGAGTACCCATCAACTGTCTTTATGGTTATCCAGTTACGGACAACGTTGGATCAGCAATAAAGCACTCGACTCTACATCTAGGATCCATAGTGGTTTCAGGTCGAAGAGTGGAATACACTATTATCACCATGAGAATAACTTATGACACCTTGCATAACTTTCTATATAGTATTCTCATAGCGGGTCAATCCGGTATAAATATTACTCCTAATATTCATACCTATGTTTAAGACTTGATAACTCTTTATCCATGATCCATGAGATGTGATCATCAGTCTACAAACATAATAGTCTTAATGCTTTAATGTTATCCCACTTCACACTAAAGCTCGACTACGGATACTTTAGGAATAATGTCCTTATGTTTAATGTGTTCTCATGATTAAGTCACACTTAATACATTAAACGGACTATCTATTCCAGGGACTTTATTAATCAACCATAATAAAGAGAATGCCTTTTATTATTTGATACAAGTACCAAAATGTATTGGCCTCTAGGGCTTACACCAACACTCCTTGTATCAAGGCTTTCACCCCACTGAATTAATCATAAGTGCACACTTATTAAACCCAAGATTTGTCAACACGATCCACTATTTCATGCTACTCCCTTGTCGACACACCTAGTCTCAAGGCTTTCACTCGATCGGATCCAAATTGCACAATCTTGGCAAAATCTTCAAACCCTAAATATCTTGAAGGAAAATCCTAAACCGGTTTTCTTATTTGAATCCTTTAAAGATCACAACTCAATATTCTCGGTACAACAAACCTAATTGGACGTTATCAATCCTAATCTAGATGGCACCCAATCAAAAAATAATTATGTGTAGCTTGATTGTGTGTATGCATAGATTGAATTAAAGATGATGGGATGCTTTGACATCCTGGATTCATGTAGGTTTTACTCACTCTAGAAACCTTACTAGAGAATGATGCATGTATGGATTATTTATATGCATGAGTGATATATGGAAAAAGGAAATGCAAATGAGGATAGAAAACTATGAAATTTTAAAGAAAAATATCGGATAGGTCAACCTATACAGGTTATGTGTCGATATGTTCGATGCATAGGTCGACTTGTCCAAGGTCACGTGTCGATCTATGATAGTTATGTGCTCCTATGTGTCGACCTGAAGACTCGACACATGAAACAAAGGCCACAGGCTTCAATACAGTAGCATGTGTGTCGACCTATAGCCAAGAAATTTTTTCCACAGGTCGACCTGTAGTTCTATGTGTCGACCTATAGCCATAAAAAAATTCATAGGTCGACCTATAGTTCTATGTGTCGACATGTATTGCTATTTTCATCAACAATTGATTTTTCATGCATGTTTGATGCATGATACCTTTCCCACATTGTTTCCAAATACGTTTATGCTTCCTAATGCTAAGATGCACATAGAGATTCAGAGGATACCGTCCAATATACATTTACGCCAAAGTATCCTAGTTTTGACATCAGACAAAACACATCTAACGGAAGTTGCACTCACATACTCCTCCTTTTTTATGATGGAAAAACTTAAGACGATGTGTATGAGTTTGCAATGAAAAACTCCCCCTGAATATATGCATCCTAACTTCATCTTGCTTCTCCCCCTTTGACAACATCAAAAAGAAACAAAGCAAATCATGAGAAGTATTTTGAATCATGCATAAACTAAAATAACACACAGAGACAGTTTGCAAAGATAAGAACATCAATATGATAGCACTCACATAGAATGACATGCATAATGAAGGAAAATGCCTAAACATATATACACGCATGTAAGGCAACAATACAACATGATTGTCATAATGAAGGCCAAATAACATAGCACAAATATGAAATATGAAGGATACAATGCAATCAAAAACTCTTGAGTTGCTATAAAAGTTGCACACGATTACGTGACATATTCCTTTGGTACTCCCGAAATGCTGCACATGCATGTGCTCTAACAAGGCGATAAAGATTTATCACAATACAAACTAAAAACAAAGATGTTATCATAACAATGACACACAACAAGAATTTTCTAACATTATAACATGTTCAATCAAGTTTCATGTGAGAATAAATAACAAGCCAATGCACCAAGAGCATATTTCAATCATATAGAGAGAGAAAAACACAAAGTCACTATAAGCATATAATTGAGATACATCAATAGAAATTTTTGGAAGTGAACATTTATGAACTAATTCAAACATCAAGAATATCAACTATTTAGAACACAAGCAACATATAAAGATGAAAGCTTACTTACAAAAAGGGAAAATGGAGAAACAAACGATATTACCTTTCTTATGAAATGATTAAGGATGCACTATTGATCCGCTGTCGCGCGCGGATCAAAACGAGTAATTTTGTAAACACGTAATACAACGACAATTAAACTCGGATATCGTCTCAAGGATTCTTGTTTGTAAAAATTAAACGTAATCGAATGGGGGGGGGGTTGATTTGGTGTTCAATTATAAAAATGCAGAAAATAAGTGATTATGAAAAGTGATTATTTGAATAAGCTGAAACGAATCAACCCACTATATCATCTTTCGACTTATCATCGATCCCTATAAAATTCCAATTCCCTAAACGAGTCTGATCATATTCGATTACAAAAGCTACTGACAAGCGCAATAACAATTATACGAAGTCTGTCCCTGAATTCCGAGTAAAGCAAACGGATTAAAACTATTGCGAATTAAGCAAACGCAATATGATCGAACGCGATAATGCAAAAGCTACACTAATCACGAAATTGATTCAAAAGCAGACAACAATCAAATTAAAGAATTCTATCATGTAAAAACAATTAAATTAAGCAAGTAATTGTGATTATATATATAATTCAAAGGAACAGATTAATGGAAAATTATAAAAGAACCTCAAATTGGCATCCGATTACAGTGAATTGATTTTTGGGAAATTAGTTCTCCATAGTCATTCTTTGTAAGCTCTCAAATTCGTATATGAACAGTGAATTTTTCGTCCAATTCCTAATGTGTACGGCTGCTAGACCTAGGGGAAAACAAATACTCGTTTTACAACTCAACTGGGTCGACCCAGCCCACTACAAATGACCCAACAAAAATACAAATAAAATTCTGCAAGCCTCAATCTGATACTCGTAGCTCAAGATATGATTTTTCTCGTGAAAGCTGCTAATGCTGAAAATATAATGCGAAAAACAAATAAGTGCAAAAATAAAATAAATTGTAAAAACACATTAAAACATAAAAATAAGCAAAGCAAACCGAAGAAATGCTTAAGTAGAAACATGGAAGAACGTGCATCAAAATGCACTGATCAAATTCTCCTACACATGAACTTTTGCACTCCGAGCAAAACGAAAAACAAAACAAAGAAAGCACAAATACATCATCAGTTACTCATCCTAGGCTACAAGTCATCTTCGGTTAACTTTTCATTGATAGGTACTAATCTTGCACACTAAGGATATTGTAAGAACACTAATCCACAGTTATGCATACATAAACCTCCTGAATACACAAATCAACTCGAATCATATTATTATACTAAAGCCTAACTTACTCATCCTTCTTTTGCTCTTTTTTATTCAGGCGCAATCACATTAAGCCCGTTATCTCCACACACTCATAGCAAGGCGACCGGTTAGTGACTCTGATCCTTTTCTGCACGGGGTTCTGGTACTTAAGTGGCATAACCCTTTGCTTACTCACTAGTAGTTGCGGGGGATCGGACCATAATTCGCCCTACCAAGTTCAACACCAGAAACCGCTGAACCAACTAACAACGAGTCAAAAACTTTTTTTTTGAAGGTTCTACAATCGTTAAGTTAAGTGACCGGGTGAGGATCACCAAACTTAGAAGGTGCATTCCTTTATTTTTTTCTCTTTTTTTTCCGGAACACTCACTTATATTCATCGGCTTCCCTGCGTAAAGTGTGTGTGAGATGGTGCCGACTGCTGAAATAAACTACTCAAGAGCTGTTAGAGGATGCGAATGTACGGCTAAAACATAATAAAAATTCAACTCAATTTCCATATGTAGGAGACTTACGGTGTTAAAACAATACCGATCTTGTGAATTTTTCTCAAGTCTCCGCAAACTCGATTCAAAGTAATCTATAGCCTAAAACTTTCAAGAAGATGCATTTTTTTTAATGACTAAAAATAAACAAAACACTAACAAAAACAAAGAAAACACACGATTCCCTCCCCCCACACTTAAACTAAGCATTACCCTCAATGAAAGGACATTACTAATAAAGTAGAGAGAAGGAAAGAAGGACTCCCTGATCAAGTTGCAGTGTAGTCAGGCGCTTCCAAAGAAAGCTCCTCTATGATGATATCTTTAGGCACTGAACTTGCATGGAATAACTTCAGACGCTGCCCGTTAACCTTGAAGACTTTGTCAGTACCTACACTTTTTATTTCTACTGCGCCATGAGGGAAAATATTAGTAACAACAAAGGGGCCAATCCATTTGGATCGAAGTTTCCCAGCCATAAGCTTAAGGCGGGAGTTAAACAATAAAACTTGTTGGCCCACAGAAAATTTCTTCCTAGAAATCATCTTATCATGGAAGTGCTTAGTTTTCTCTTTATAAATCCTAGAGCTTTCATAAGCCTCTAATCTAAGCTCTTCCAACTGTTGTACTTGGAGTTTTCTTTCAATACCTGCTTGTTGCATCTCCAAATTACAACTTTTCACCGCCCAATAAGCACGGTGTTCTATCTCAACAGGAAGATGACATGCCTTACCAAAAACAAGTCGATAAGGAGACATCCCAATGGGTGTCTTGAAAGCGGTTCTTTGAGCCCAAAGTGCGTCTTCTAAACGACGGCTTCAGTCCTTCCTGTTTGGCTGCACCATTTTCTCTAAAACCTGTTTGATCTCCCTGTTTGAGATCTCAGATTGCCCATTAGTTTGTGGGTGATAAGCAGTAGAGACTTTATGCACAACTCCATACTTCCGGAGTAAATCTTCCATGGTGCGGTTACAGAAATGAGTGCCTTGGTCATTGATGATAGCTCGCGGTATTCCAAACCTGCAAAAAATATTAGATCTGACAAAATCTGCAACAACTCTAGAATCATTAGTCCTAGTGGGGATAACTTCCACCCACTTTGAAACATAATCAACAGCAAGCAAAATGTAAAGAAAACCAAATGATACAGGAAAGGGACCCATGAAGTCGATTCCCCATACGTCAAATACCTCATTGAAAAGCATAGGCTGCTGAGGCATTTCACTCTTGTGAGTGATGTTTGTACCTTCTATTTGGCACTCTTTACAAGTGCGGTAAGTCTCATAAGCATCCTTAAAAACAGTTGGCCAATAGAAACCTGAATCAAGGACCTTTCTTGCCGTCCTTTGAGGACCAAAGTGTCCGCCGACTTGAGATGCATGAGAAAAATTCAAAATAGATTCAATCTCATTGTCGGGGACACATCTCCTGATTACCTGATCACTACCAAACTTCCATAGATATGGATCATCCCAAACATAATATTTGGCATCACTCTTGAGTTTATGAACCTGTGATCTCGATGCACATGTAGGAAAAACACCAGCAACAAGAAAATTAACAATGTCAGCAAACCAAGGTGTAATCCCATGTAAAAGAAACAACTGCTCATCAGGAAAGTCATCCTGAATAGGAAAAGGATCTTCATTTCTCTCTATCCTGCTCAAGTGATCAGCCACTAAGTTCTCAGCTCCACTTTTGTCTTTAATCTCAACATTAAACTCTTGGAGCAACAACATCCACCGAATCAATCTCGGTTTTGCATCCGGCTTCTTCAGCAAGTACTTTAAAGCTGCATGGTCAGTAAAAACAACAACCTTGGAACCTAGAAAATAAGATCTGAATTTATCAAGAGCAAAAACAATAGCTAGCAGTTCTTTTTCAGTGGTAGTGTAATTTGACTGTGCAGAATCTAAAGTCCTAGAAGCACAGTAAATAACATGGGCAGCCTTGTCAACTCTTTGTGCAAGGACAGCCCCAACAGCATAATTAGAAGCATCACATATAAGCTCAAACGGGAGGGTCCAGTCAGGGGGTTGGATTATGGGAGCGGAAGTCAATGCTTTCTTCAAGAAGTCAAACGCTTGTTTGCACTTGTCATCGAAGCTGAAAGTGACGTCATTCTTCAACAAGTTTGACAGCGGAAGAGCTATCTTGCTGAAATCCTTGATGAAACGCCTGTAAAAACCTGCATGACCAAGAAAAGAACGAATCTCGCGAATGCAAGAAGGGTAAGGCAGTGTAGAAATTACATCAATCTTAGTAGGGTCAACAGAAACTCCTTTTTCAGAAATAATGTGACCAAGGACAATTCCCTACTCAACCATAAAATGACATTTTTCATAATTCAAAACAAGGTTAGTCTCGATGCATCTTTCTAAAATCGAGGTTAAATTGTTCAAGCATGCATGAAAAGAGGAACCATAGACAGTGAAATCATCCATAAAAACCTCCATGCAATTTTCGATAAAATCAGAAAAAATGCTAATCATGCATCGCGGAAAGTGCCAGGTGCATTGCAAAGACCAAAAGGCATCCTCCTGTAATCAATACAAACTCTCCAGCTGTTCTGAAATCTAGTGGGAACAAGTTCATTCTTTTCGACAAGAACAACAAAACACACAATACTTAAAACTAAACTATTGGCTAATTCGACAAGAATCCCCGGCAACGGCGCCAATTTGATCCGCTGTCGCGCGCGGATCAAAACGAGTAATTTTGTAAAAACGTAATACAACGACAATTAAACTCGGATATCGTCTCAAGGCTTCTTGTTTGTAAAAATTAAACGTAATCGAATGGGGGGGGGGGGGGGGGGGGGTTGATTTGGTGTTCAATTACAAAAATGCAAAAAATAAGTGATTATGAAAAGTGATTATTTGAATAAGCTGAAACGAATCAACCCACTATATCATCTTCCGACTTATCATTGATCCCTATAAAATTCAAATTCCCTAAACGAGTCTGATCCTATTCGATTACAAAAGCTACTAACAAGCGCAATAACAATTATACGAAGTCTGTCCTTGAATTCCGAGTAAAGCAAACGGATTAAAACTATTGTGAATTAAGCAAACACAATATGATCGAACGCGATAATGCAAAAGCTACACTAATCACGAAATTGATTCAAAAGCAGACAACAATCAAATTAAAGAATTCTATCATGTAAAAACAATTAAATTAAGCAAGTAATTGTGATTATAGATATAACTCAAAGGAACAGATTAATGGAAAATTATAAAAGAACCTCAAAGTGGCATCCGATTACAGTGAATTGATTCTTGGGAAATTAGTTCTCCATAGTCATTCTTTGCAAGCTCTCAAATTCGTACATGAACAGTGATTTTTTCGTCCAATTCCCAATGGTGTACGGCTTCTAGACCTAGGGGAAAACAAAGACCCGTTTTACAACTCAACTGGGTCGACCCAGCCCACTACAAATGACCCAACAAAAATACAAATAAAATTCTGCAACTTCAATAGACTTTCTGGCCCTTCTACAGTCCGATTCAGCTCTCGACTTCTGAACAAAAGTTGTAGATCTTTTCCTTAGCTTTCCAACGCATACTCACAAGCCTCAATCTGATACTCGTAGCTCAAGATATGATTTTTCTCGTGAAAGCTGCTAATGCTGAAAATATAATGCGAAAAACAAATAAGTGCAAAAATAAAATAAATTGTAAAAACACATTAAAATATAAAAATAAGCAAAGTAAACCGAAGAAATGCTTAAGTATAAACATGGAAGAACGTGCATCAAAATGCACTGATCAACTATATATTTCTTGACATCTACATCCTTACCATTTTCATTCTTTTTCAAGTTTTAATTTATGGCCGTAGAAGTGTCAATAAGTTTTTCATCTTCCATGCCAAATCTCTTTAGCAACTCATTAGAATATTTTATTTAACACACAATTGACCCTTTATTAAGTTGTTTGATTTGAGTACCAGGGAAGTAATTCATCTCCCCCATAAGGCTCATCTCAAACTCACCATGCATAAGCTTATAACAAGTTGCATGTTAGTGGATCCAACAATAATATCATCAACATAAACTTGAAATTTTCCAAGTAAGCATAAGCTAGAGACGGTGTAGCATACATGTGAAGATATTTAGATAAGGTTACTACAATCATTTTAAAATGAAACACGCATTGGTTATCACTTGAAGTTTTCAGAAGTGAGCACTCATAACATATATCATACACAAAGTAAATCACATACCTTTAAAAAATAAATAGGCAAAAGAAAGAACTTCCTTACAAAGTAAAAGTTAAAAAGATATTACCATACCGTACAAATGACAGAGGATGCACATGCAGTAGACAAGAAACTCTCGAATAAAATTTGGAATAAATGTAACACGTGCCATACAACCTTTAGACAATAATGATCTTACCACTTTTCTCTTTGATAAAGTACTTGAAAGTATGATTAATAATGTATCTAAGAAGATTATTGATTTTATGACCATCCTAATACTTGGACTTTCAATCTTGTTTAATTATGATAATCATCTTACTCCTCCTCACGTTTTCTCATCTTAGGTTGATTAATCCCTAACTTGATGAACTTGAGTATATCTTGTCGAAGATAACCTACATCATTAAGAACAATACCTTTTCTGACACTTCTCGAATAGAAAACATTAGTAATAATCGATACACGTTTACCAATTAAAGAACACTAGAAGTTGATTCCTTTTGGTCACACAACCCTTCTTCCTTGCCATAAAGTCAACGAAATAGGGAGATGTAACACGTCATATGTCTTGAGTATCCACAAACAAGATCACACACTCTCTTCATAGATCCAAGACATTTATCCTGTAAAATAAACAAAAAGTGCTAGATAACCAATATTCATTAGGTCCTTGGGGGTGTGTGAAAATAAGGTTACATTTGGGCAACCATTGAAAGGCTCCTTTAGGAACTAAAAGTTTCATAAATTTGCATTTTTTAATAGTATGACCTTTATTGCAACAAAATAGAGATGACAAGTTAAGGTGAGATGTGCCTTTTCTATTAGAATTATTTTTAAAAAATTTTATGTTTCTTATATGAATAGTTTAAAGACCTTTCATACTTAGACTGATCAATAGCATAGGCAATCTTTGGTTGTAAGGCTTTGTCTAATTTGACTTGAAGAGCATTTATCTCTTTTTGCCAATTATGACAAGATTCACAACCAAACCTAGGAGGTTTTTCATCCTCATTCTTGTTACTTTGAATATCTGTCATATATCTCTTAATAGCTTCCAACTTCCTTTCAGATTCTAATATTTTAGCTTCTAAGTGTAAAAATACTTTTTCATGTGAAGATAATTTGTTAAACGCATTTAAGGCCTCTCTATGAAGATTTTCAATGTCAATTTGCAACTGAGAATAAGATAAATAACTAGTAAGCTCAAGTTTAGAAGGACTTACTTATTTCTTCCTCCTTCCATTTGCCATAAGACAAATTCGGGTCGATTCTACACTTGAAGTGGAACTTTCATCGCTTGAGGAATTACTTGAAATCTCACAAGCTACATAACCTCGTCTAAATTTACTAGACTTATTATGATGCCCTCTTTCTTTGTCTTTCCTAATCATGGGACATTTCGGTCTATAGTGACTAATTTCACCATAATTATAACAAGAGCTTCTAAATTTACCTTTTTTCTATTCTAACCATCTTTTGAAGAAGTTTCCTTCGGAGTACTTGACTTTGTTCTTCCTAATATACCTTTGGTATCTCTTGACAAATAACCCAAAATCATCATCATCATCGGAGTTCTTGTCATCCCTTTCTTCATACTCACTAGGCTCATTCTTTGAAGACTTGAAACTAGTTGTCTTTAGAGAAATGGACTTCTTCTCTTCCACCTTATATTTACCTTTCTATTTCTTCATCATCTTTTCATATTTTTTTCATATTTTTCCAAGCAATTGAGTTTTTGCTCATGTTCTTCCAATTTACCAAACAAATTAGTAAGATCAAGTGCTTTAAGATCATTTGCCTCTTTGATAGCGGTGACCTTGGGTTGCCATTCCCTATTAAGACATATTAAAACCTTGTTAGTAGCAATAACATTGGAGATAGGATTACCTAGAGCATTTAATCTATTAATAAGATGTGTGAATCTCTTTTGCATGTCGGTAATGGTTTCACCATTCTTCATATGAAAGAGTTCAAACTCTTGGTTCAAAGTGTTGATCCTAGCTTGTTTGACTTTGTTAGTTCCCTCATGGGAAACTTCTAATGTGTCCCAAATAGCCTTGGCAGTTTCACAATGAGAGACACGATAATAGTCATCAACACCTAATGCGGATATGAGAATATTTTGTGTTTTCCAATCACAAGACCATAACTTCTTATCATTATCATTCCATTGATTTTTTGGTTTTGGTACAGTGACGCCTTCACCATTGGCCATTGTAATTTGATTTGGACTATTGGAGATGACTTCCCATACACCCTTGTGTAAGACCCCAATTTTGACCATAAGATCCCTCATGTTATCTCATCATATGCATTAACATTGGGACCACACCTTGGCATCCTCCTTACCCCTCATCCATTGGGTGTGCATTTAGACAGATCACCAGGCACATTTTATTGTATCATACTTCATTTTTATTTGTTTACTAACCAAAATACCAAAAATATGTCAATATATAGTTTGTTGCTTTTGTAGGTAGTGTACATGCTCACCTATGCTCTATCAAGCTCATATCTAGGGTTTGAGACCCTCAATGCAAGGATACCAATCAAGAATTGGTTTACTATGGCTCTATACATCATATATGGATCCCTATGATCTTTACATGTTATTTTGATCAAGAAATCATCAAGAGTTTGGAGTTGGTTTGCTTTGGAAACCCTAATTCATCTGGGTATCTTGTGTGACTTCTTCAACAAGTTTCTTCAACAATTGATCAAATAGTTCAAGGTATACTTCACATTACATCATCTTATTCATATATGATCCTCCATGAGTCCCAAAAGTCAAGATATTGTCAAGCTAGCAAGTTGGTTCATGGTGGTTGACCAGAGAAAGTCAACTGGTCAAAACTAGGGTTCCCTATACCCTATCTCCTACAATTTTTGTCATATGAAAATGATTCCAAAATCAAAGTTACTCTAAATGACATTCCAAACAACTTTTATGTTAAAGTAAAGAGCTATTTTTACTTGGAAAGTCATTTTTTATGGTGAAAGATCATAGGTCCTTTTGTCTAAACCCTAGTTTGAAGGTCAACTTCCCAAGACCATAACTTGCTCAATTTTTATGATATGAAATCAATTCAAATTGCATGATCAAATTCAAGATGTGTAATTCAACTTTTATGTTTGGAGTAAGCGCAAATTCAACTTACAAATGCATGTGCCAAGAGGAAACATTATAGGTTATTTTGGGCTAATACCATTGAACAAATGATTTTCCTCAACTTCTAAAATGCATAACTCCTTCATGCCAAATCCAAATGAGGTCAAATTTGTGACCAAAGTGAATAGGTTTAAAATATATACAACTTTGATTAAGAAACGTTTCTCATTTGAAGTCCATAGAAAAAGTTATTCAAGGTGGAAGAAGTGAACATTTGACTTGGGACTTAGAAAATTTTCAAATATGTTTGATTTCCCAAACTTCCACCTCAAAATTCATCATGATCCAAGATTCAAATGAAAAAGTGTTCAACATTAAATTTGTTCCCCTTTATCTCACCTTTCCAAAACATCCAAGATCATCCCATTTGGATTAAAATTGAAGGACTTGCGCATGAGTGTAAGTTAAAGCACCATTTGGATAATTTCAAGTTCCAATTTTCACACACACTTGCATGAGCTTCTAACACGATTTCAGCATGAAGTACATTGAACTTTGGATCAAATGGCATCATCTCATGGGCCTAATGCATGCCCATGCATCCACTCAAGGGAGAATTTGAAATTTTTCCAAATTTGGAAGTGTGCAAATATCATTCACATTGGCTATAAATAACACCCTTCATGATCAGAAATGGGATCCCTCTAGCCCAAGCTTTGACCCCCTTCTTCCCCAAACACCATTGAAAGGATAATCTTGAATGTTTCTTGAGAAACCGAGTTTCAATTCTCCTTCTGTTTTAGGATTGAAACTCCAAGAGTCCAAGCTTTTTTAACCATCCAAATCATCTTCTGCAAGCTTCTAGAGTCAAGCTAGGCCAAATTGGAAGCAAAATCAAGCTAATCTGAAGCTCCTCGAAGGTGAGATTTCAGAAACTTTTCTTCTTCGATTCTCCCTCATTTCTCATCCATTTTGACTGATTGTTGGTTTGCTGAAGTCCTACCAATGTAGGCAACAAGATTGAGTTGCTTTGAGGTCAAATCGAAGCAACTCAGTTCATGATCCTCAAAATTCAAATCCTTGTATATTTTCATATACTTGGAATTGGACAAAATTGAGGCCAGATTCGAGCTCCTGAGCATTTTTTCTTTAAATCCATGTCTTGCTTTTTTATTTTGGTGATGGTTGATGGTGGACCAGTCCGGTGAGGTCCACCAAAGAAGAAGACCGGAGCTTTGGCTCCGGTGATGAGTTGTCTTGCATCTCAACCATAGGATCCAGTTCAAATGTTTTAATCTGATGCGTTGCTTTTGATTACCATGTGTGTGGTTCAGTTGACCAGGGAACATGTGGAATGCGCGCTTGTCACCATCTGATCTGCCACCTCAATTAATGAGGGAGATCAGATGGCTCTCCTTTTTTTGAATTTCTGAATATTTCTTTTAATTGCTTATTTTTAATTAATTCATATTAATTTCATTATTGATCCAAAAAATATGGATCTTTCACCCAAAAAAATTGAAATATTTTCCTCTTTTCATTTTCTGAATTAAAATTATTGTTTGGATTAATATTGATATTTTTCATGATTTAATTGGTTTTGTGCATATTTTTAATTGTTTAAAAATACTTCTGACTTTTCAAAAATAATGATTTTTTTTGTCCAAGGTCCTTTGACCTTGTTTGACCTATGATAAATCTCTTGGCCATTTATTTGGTGTTTTGAAGAGGTTTTAGGTTTTTGATCAAACATAATTTAATTTAAATGCATTTTAATTTGATTTTTAATTGTTTAATTGTGTGAAAATTATGTTGAGCCATTTTTATTGACTTGTGAAGTTTGACTATGTATTTGGGCCTTGGTCAAGGTTGATTTGACTTTTGTTGGATTAAAATCATTGAATTTAGGGGATTGATGAAATGTACATTTCATCTCCCAAAATGAATGAATGGTTTTAATTTGATAAAATTCCTCCCATGACCAATTTGTGTTTGTCTCATTTCCCCTCCCTCTTCATCTTCAATCCCATTCTATCCCATCCCTCTTATTGACCAATGAAATCTCAATATTCTAAGGCTAATTGGTTCATCAATAACTTTGTGTGAGATGAACCAATACGAGTATGGATGAAATTAAGTTCATCCTTTAATCATTTTCTTTTTGTGTGTGGTATATTTTAGGAGTATGGTTCATTATACCATATCTCTAAAATGCATTAACACCAAAAAATTTATTGCCCGACCTCAGATAGTTGTGACTTCTACATAAGTTCAATTATGATTGCTTAATATAGCGCTAAATTTTGACCCAAAAGACATAGCATTCTATTAAGTGGGATTGTAAGTCTCCCCCTTTCATGGTATTATGTGGAAACTTGGCCTTTTTTCCTTCCTTTGGAAGATGTCTTGGTTCAAGGATCCATGCTTGTGAATAGAGGGTTGAGTGTTCTCCAAAGAATGACTTAAACAATTGAAAAGCAAAACTCCACTAACATCTAATCAACTAACATTTGACTAACCTTTTTAATTACAAGTAATATACTTTATGCAATTTAAATTTAAGTCATTTACCATTTCATTTGCCATTTTACATACCATTTAACTTGTTTATGTTTATGCCATTTTCACTTTTCTCACTTGAGCCATACATTGTGATTGTATATATTTGTTTTTGTATCATGCTTGTGTTTATGGTCTTAGGACCTTAAAATACCTAATAAATAACAAAAACCCTAAAAAAATGTTTGTGTGGACTGTTGGATTTGATTTGAGCTTTGGACTTAGAATTAGGCAACATTCCTTATGCAAAAGGACTTGGCCAATGCCAACATCTCTGAAACCAAGTCATTGAGAATTGAGCTTTTATCTAATATAAGTATTGGGATCCACTTGAGTTCATCTGCTACATGGTCTTGATGCAAATGCTACTTTGAACTTGTGTCTAATGCCTTATTTTGAGTCATTCAAGGAGTATGCCATCTGATACATGAGAAGATTATGAAGAAGACTATAAAGTTGCTAGCTTGGATGTGGTTATCTTTATTTGATGCCTTGATCTTCATTGTGCTACTTGCTTATTGATATTTCTTGATTTAAAGTCTAAAGGAAAAATGTGTTTCTATATGACATTCTTGTCTATTGGATTGCATCCCATTGGTCAGATCTTTTCAACTCTTAACTTTTAATTTTTTTGCTTAGGATTAGTCTCTTCATCTCTTCCCACTTCTTAAATTTCAAATCTCTCCCCCTTTTCAAAATCTTCTTTGCTTGTGATTTCTAAAATTAGATCTTTTCAATCCTTAACTTTTAATTTTATGCTTAGGATTAGTCTCTTCATCTCCTCCCACTTCTTAAATTTTAAAATATCTCCCCCTTTTCAAAAAAAACTTTCTTCACTTGTGATTTCAAAACTTTGACTTTATTGCAAATTAGAAACTTTGGCCTTATGCCATTGCATTTTTACACTCTTTTCTTAAATCAAACTTGTAAATGAACTTAACCATATTGACTTAAAATTTCAAAAGACAAAAAGATCTAACACTCATTCAAACTCTTTTAGGACTTTTGTGCCACTTTTAAACTTAAATTTTTGTTAAAAGAAATTCACTCATTTTGAAATTTATACCACGAACTATGACGTTTTGATCCCTCATTTTTCTGTTGGTACGTAGGCACAAGTCCGAAGGTCTTGTCAAACACACAAAAATATAATCAATGAATTCTTTTCTCATCCCCACACTTTATTTATTGGAAACATATTTTATACCAAAACACGTACACACATAAAAAAGGGCTCCCTAGAAGTACCTAGGACACTTTGGGTGCTAACACCTTCCCTCTGTGTAACCAACCCCCTTACCTATAATCTTTGGCATTTTATTAGTTTTGATTTGAAAACTTCTTATCTTTGGGTTTTGTTCGTACTTTTCCCTTTTCCTTTGGAAATAATAAAAGCGCGGTGCGACTCTGGATTTATTGATGTTAAGTTTATCCAGAGCTTAATAGTCATGAATTTACCGCTACAGAAATTAAGTGGCGACTCTGCTGAGGAGTAGTCCTCAGTAGGTTTAGCCTACTTTTTTATGTGTATATAATTGTATATTTGATGTTTGTATATTTGTTTGTGTGATATAATATGCTTGTTGTGCTTGGTGATCTCTGAGTGGTGAGATAAGTTCTAACCCTAACTTGAGTGTAATTAAGATAGAAGGATGGTATAGTCATGTTCGACTTGTGTGGAGTAGTCCTTAACAAGTTGGCTTGAGACCCATCTACTCAATGGAGACCCTTTTGGAGCTATTGATGTCACACAAGTTATTTGTGGTTAGGCATTACTTTCTCTGATTTGGGGTCCGAGAAGCTGAGGACCGTAGAACATTTAACCCAACTTGGCCTATTTAGGACGTAGTGCGAAGACTGTTCAAGTGTAGACTTGATAACAGTTGTTACGCGATACTACACTCAGACGAGTTTCTCTTGAGAATATTATGGGTTGATCAGTCAGTTATCCTAACCTGTAATATCCGATAGATGAAATTAAGACTCTGGGAACTTTTTAGAATATGATCTATAGGTTATCCTTAGTACACTCCCTTGGGATGGTTCTTAACCTGACTCCATGCTCGTGACTCACAACAAACCCTTGATTCTTGGTTGATCCAATCAAGTCTTGTCAATATCAATGGAACTTGGGTGTTGATAAGGTGAAAACCATAATCCACCAAAATGGATGATTGATATTGACAATGACTTGATTCATCCCTTGACCTTTGTTTGTTTTCCTTGTGTGTGATCCCTTATTTGTGATTGTTGCATTCATGCGCATCATAACATTCATCACACGAAAGATAACTTCAAGGAACTGAGGTTTTATTTGCAAATATTTTCAGACCATGGATTGTGGACAAAGGAACACAAAGAAGTACAGTTTCAGATGTCCCGATTTGAAAGAGCTAAGGAAGCTATCATCTTTTGTATTAGATCCTTTGGACTTCAAACAACGTCATGGGAAGCTTCTATTTGTGTCGTCTACTGACGTGGTTGAAGGACTCTTGAGTGTTTTGGTTCAGTTTTATGATCCTCTCTACCGTTGCTTCACTTTTCCCAATTATCAGTGTGTGCCTACGTTAGAGGAGTATGCACATCTATTGGGAATACCTGTTTTTGACAAGTTTCCTTTTAGTGGATTGGAGGAGATTCCCAGATCTCATCTTATAGCTGAAGCTCTTCATCTGAAGAAGTCTGAGATTGAGGCTCATTGGGTGAAGAAAGGAGGAATGTTTGGGTTGACTTTTGAGTTCCTTATTGGGAAGGCTACTGCCTTTACTCAAGCCGGTAGTGTGGATAATTTTGAAGATATCTTTGTGTTGCTCATCTATGGTTTAGATTTGTTCCCTAACATTGACGATTTTGTTAATGTTAACGCCATTAGAATCTTCTTGATTGGGAATCATGTGCCTACTCTGTTGGGTTATGTGTACTTCTCTTTGCATCTAATGAATTCTAAAGGTGGTGGGACTATTGTGTGTTATGTTCCTCTTCTGTACAAGTGGTTTATTTCGCACTTGCCTCAGACGCCTACTTTTGTGGAGAACAAACAATGTCTACGGTGGTCTCAGAGACTTATGTCTCTCACTAATGATGATATAGTTTGGTATGATTCTTCATTAAGTAGCTTGGATATTATTGATAGTTGTGATGAATTCTCTAATGTGCCTCTCATTGGTACACAAGGAGGAATCAACTACAACCCTGCTTTGGCTCGTCGTCAACTTGGGTTCTCCTTGAGAGACAAACCTAATAACACTCAGTTAGAAGGTCTTTTCTATCAAGAGGGTAAAGATCCCCAACATTTGAAGCAGAACACGATACATGCTTGGCATAATGTGCATAAGAAAGGAAGATCCAAGTTTGGTCCATGCAACTGTGTAGG
This sequence comes from Lathyrus oleraceus, assembly GCF_024323335.1. NCBI lineage: Eukaryota > Viridiplantae > Streptophyta > Magnoliopsida > Fabales > Fabaceae > Lathyrus > Lathyrus oleraceus. The sequence continues at coordinate 318,019,499 of NC_066582.1, forward strand.
TTTGGAGGCTTTCACTACTTGGGTGAAGAAGAGAGATTTAGAGTTGAGTATGCCTTATGCTTGTGAGAAACCTATGCCCATGGTTGTTATTGAGCCATTAAATCTCCCTAACCAAGTTGTAGAGGAGTTGGAAGACGCACTCGCCAAGATGAAGCAAGAGAAGGATATGTGGGAAGAGCGGTTCCCTGCTTTGAGCCGAAAGCATGAGGAGTTGCAGCTTGAGTCTAAGGACAAATATGCGCTTATTGAACTTCTTGAAGACCGAGCAGTGAAGAGACAGAGAGAGAAAGAGGGCCAATCTTCCTATAGTATGCCTCAACCTTCTGGTGCTTGGAAGAAGATTGTTGACCAACTTGTCCTTGAGAAGGCTCAGATGAAGACTTCTTTTGAGTCTGAGATTCGACGCATCCGAAGGAAGTACGTGCCTGCAGCCAGATCATCTGACACTGTTGTTAGGGGATCTTTAGGATGATTAGTTTCCTTTTCTCTTGTACTTGTATTTTGGTTTCTGAAATTGTACTCAGTGTAATCCTTCCAAAATTATATGAATAAAGGATATTTTTTATGGTTAACCAAATTGTTATTATATACTTGCAAATAAAATAGTACGTTCCTTGAAAATAAAAATAATCAAAACATTGCATTTTACGCATCATTTGCATAATAGGTTTTCTTCTGCCAGACGTCTTATTGGTTATTCTTCTGTGCTTCAGCCAAGCTGAATCACCGATACAATATTCGCGCCAATCAACCGAGAATCACGAAACATTTGGAACAAGACAACCGAGAGTTGAAGGACGAGATTGCTCGTTTGACTTCCATAATGGAGTCTGTTCTAGCTGCTCAAAATCAGTCTTCTCCAAGGACTATCACTTCGGAGGTTGCTACCTCAACTGTGCCTGCCACTCAGTTTGCTGCGACTATGCCTGCCGGATTCCCGTGGGGAATGCCACCGAACTTTGTGCCTGAAGGGTTTGTGCCTACTTTTGCTTCCATGCCGGCACCTATCCCGATCATGTCTGTTCTGCCTCCAGTTGTTCACACTCTGCCTCGTGTCGAGGACACCGTCTACCATTCCGAGCCGTATGAGGGTCCAGATGTTTATGAAAAGATGGACGAGATGAAGGATCAGTTCCTTGAGCTGCAAAAGGAATTGAAGACGTTGAGAGGTAAATATATGTTCGATAAGAGTGCTGCTGAACTTTGCTTAGTGCCGAATGTCAAGATCCCGATGAAGTTCAAAGTCCCTGACTTTGAAAAGTATAAGGGAAATACTTGTCCACTTAGCCATCTTTTTATGTATGCCAGGAAAATGTCAACACAAACTAATAATGATCAGTTGTTAATTCACTATTTCCAAGACAGTCTGACTGGTGCTGCTCAGAGGTGGTACATGGGGTTGGATAGTGCAAGTGTCCGCACGTTCAATGATTTAGGTGAAGCCTTTGTAAAGCAGTATAAGTACAATGTGGACATGGCGCCAGATAGAGACCAACTGAGGTTTATGTCTCAAAAGGACAAAGAGACATTCAAAGAGTATGCCCAGAGGTGGAGAGAGATTGCTGCTCAGATCAATCCTCTGTTGGAAGAAAAGGAGATGACCAAGATTTTCCTTAAGACCCTGAGTTTGTTTTATTACGAACGCATGATTGCTAGTGCCCCCAGTGATTTTACCGAAATGGTAAACATGGGGATGAGGTTAGAAGAAGGAGTCTGAGAGGGACGTTTGTCTAAGGAAGAGGTATCATCAAGCAAGAAATATGGAAGCAGTTTCGCCAGAAAGAAAGAAGGTGAAACCAATGCAGTGTCAGTAGGGAGGCAGATGAGGCCTCATGTTAAAAGAAATCCACAACCGCGTCAGCATCATCACCAGGTTTCATCCATTATTCCAGTGTTTTCAAATAATCAATCAGTACCAGTTCCACAACAACGTCAACAACAACCACAACAAAGAATAAACAACTACAACGACAACACCAATCATCATCAACAACAACATAATTTCAAGAGGAAGAAGGTCTCTTTTGACCTTATTCCTATGTCATATGCCGAACTCCACCCGTCTTTGGTTCTCAAGAACCTACTCCAGCCAAGAAATCTGCCTCAAATTCCAGACCCACTTCCGTGGTAGTATAAGCCGGAACTCTGATGTGCCTTTCATCAAGGAGCTCCTGGCCACGATATTGAAAACTACTACCCATTTAAGTATGAAGTCCAGAAGCTTGTAAACAGTGGGATGGTGTCCTTTGAGGACCGTGCGCCGAATGTAAAAGCTAACTCATTGCCTGCCCATGGTAATTCCTCTGTTAATATGGTAGATGGTTGTCCAAGAAGTTTCCGAGTGTTCGATGTGCGACGTATTCGTCGGTCCTTAGTAGAGATGCATAAGACTTTATATACAATCGATGATTATGAGCATGACCATGACAGTTGTGTGATTTGTAGCGTAAACCCCCATGGGTGTTCGATCGTCAAGAGAGATATCCAGAAGTTGATGGATAAGAATGTAATCCAGATTTAACAGTCGAGGGATATAAATGATGTGAATGTAATAGTACCCATGTTTAAGACCCCTAAACGGGTAGTGATTCGGTTTGACAGTAGCAACAGTAACAGCGTCAATAGATCGATATCGCCTTTAGTAATACGGTTAGCGGGCCTCGTCCCGTATGCATCCGATAGAGCTGTTCCGTACCAATATAATGCAACAATGGTGGAGAACGGTCAAGAGGTTCCGTTGCCTATGACCAATTCTGTTGTGAACATTGTTGATGTTACAAAGGTGACCCGTAGCGGTCGTATTTTTGGTCCCGTTTTCCCGAAAGATGTAGAAGATGTTTCAGTTGGTAAGAAGGTTGATGTACCTGGAGTAAGCCTAGTTAGTGATCCAATGTGTCAGTCTGGTTAATCCAGCAAATTGAAGCCTAATGATGATGACGAGGTATTGAGATTAATTAAGAAGAGCGAGTTTAATGTGGTGGAGCAGCTGCTCTAGACTCCATAAAAAATTTTAGTGTTGTCTCTGCTCATGAATTCCGAAGCACACAGAGAAGCATTGCAAAGGGTGTTGGAGCAAGCCTACATCGAGCATGATGTAACTTTGGATCAATTTGACCACATTGTGGCTAACATTACTTCCTACAACAACTTGAGTTTCTATGATGAAGAACTTCCCGAGAAAGGTAGAAATCACAATCTGGCATTACATATATCAATGAATTGTAAGGAGGATGCATTGTAAAATGTGTTGGTTGATACATGTTCTTCTTTAAATGTACTCCCCAAGTCAACTCTGTCAGGGTTAACGTATCAAGGCGCCCCGATGAGGTATAGCGGCGTGATTGTTAAAGCTTTTGATGGTTCTTGCAAGACTGTCATAGGAGAAATGGACCTTCCAGCGAAGATAGGTCCAAGTGATTTTCAAATTACTTTTCAAGTAATGGACATCCACCCGGCCTATAGCTGCTTGTTGGGAAGGCCATGGATCCATGAAGCTGGAGCTGTAACATCCACTCTGCACCAGAAATTGAAATTTATGAAGAATGGCAAGCTTGTCATTGTTGGTGGGGAGAAAGTGTTGTTGGTGAGCCATCTGTCGTCTTTTTCATATGTGGAAGTTGAGGAGGAGGTTGGAAATCCGTTCTAAGCCTTATCTATTGCTGAAGTGAAGAAGACTGAGGCACCCATGTCCTCTCTCAAAGATGCTCAGAAGATTATTGAAGATGGCAATTCAGATCAGTGGGGCCGTATGGTAGAGATCACCGAGAATGAGAACCGAGCCGGATTGGGATTTTAGCGAGGGTCTTCTAATGCCAAAGCTGAAGATGTGTAACCTAGTTTCCGTAGTTGAGGGTTCATCCACAGTAATGAACAACACTCAGCTGATGTGATCGAGGGTGATGAAGATGAAGACTGCGCCAATTTTGTGACGCATGGAAAGGCTTGCAACAATTGGATCGCTGATGATGTTCATGTTATCGTCCATCGCTCTAAGTAATTTGTTTTTATTATTTTAGAAAAATCCTTCTCCTATGCCTAAGGGAGAAGTGAACATTGTTGGACATATTTCAAATTAATCATCAATAAAATGCAATTCTATTTATCCACATCTATGATGTTTTTTATTTTACTTTTTGCTTTTCTGAAAATGGTAATCACATAAAACATAAATAAATAATAATTGTCCATCTGCATAATATTTGGTCATAATTCACTTCTCTAAAATCAAAATATCAAATCATTATGCAGGTTGGTTTCTAAACCCATTGAATACAGTGATCCTAATCCTTCTCCAAACTTTGAATTCCCTGTGTTTGAGGCTGGGGAAGAAAGTGAGGAAGAAGTGTCTGATGAATTGTCTCGTCTACTTGAGCACGAGGAAAAATCCATTCAGCCATTTGAAGAGCAGATTGAGTTAGTCAAATGGGTTTGCAAAGATGATATGAAGGAAGTCAAGACTGGGTATCAACTATGTCTAGAGGTTAAGAAGGGGTTAATTGATCTTCTTCGAGAGTATTCAGATGTATTCGCTTGGTCCTATCAAGACATGCCTGGTTTAGATTATGAGATTGTGGAGCATAGATTGCCGTTTAAGCCAGAATGCCCGCCAATCAAGCAGAAGTTGAGGAGAACTCATCCTGATAAGGAATTGGAAATCAAAGAAGAAGTACAAAAGTAGATCGATGTCGGTTTCCTTGTTACTGCTGAGTATCCGCAGTGGATGGCTAATATTGTGCATGTTCCAAAGAAGGATGAAAAAGTCTGTATGTGCATTGATTATAGAGATTTGAACAAAACTAGTCCGAAAGATGATTTTCCTCTGCCACATATTGACATGTTGGTAGACAACACAGCTAAATTCAAAGTCTTTTCGTTTATGGACAGATTTTCCGGTTATAATCAGATCAAGATGGCACCCGAAGATATGGAAAAGACCACATTCATTACACCTTAGGGAATATTCTATTATAGAGTGACGCCTTTCGGTTTAAAGAATGTTGGTGCAACCTACCAGAGAGCTATGACCACTCTTTTTCATGATATGATGCATAAAGAGATCAAATTCTATGTCAATGATATGATTTCTAAATCAAGTGATGAAGAAGAACATGTTGATCATTTATTAAAGTTATTCCAGCGTTTGAGGAAGTACAAACTCCGCTTGAATCCCAATAAGTGTACATTTGGATTTTGTTGTGGTAAGTTGTTGGGCTTTATTGTCAGTCAGAAGGGTATTGAAGTTGATCCTACCAAGGTCAAAGCAATACAAGAGATTCCTGTGCCCAAAACTGAGAAGCAAGTCAGAGGTTTTCTCGGCCGCTTGAATTATATCTCATGATTTATATCGCACATGACTTCCACGTGTGCACCTATATTCAATCTTCTTCGGAAAGATTAGTCTTGTGATTGGACCGAGGATTTCCAGAAAGCTTTTGACAGTATCAAAGAATATCTGCTTGAACCTCTGATTCTGTCTCCGCCTGTTGAAGGAAGACCGTTGATCATGTATTTGACTGTGCTTGATGAAAGTATGGGTTGCGTTCTTGGTCAGCAAGACGAAACTGGAAAGAAAGAATATGCAATTTACTACCTCAGTAAGAAATTCATCAACTAAGAGACTCGATATTCTATGATAGAAAATACTTGTTGCGCATTGGCTTAGGTTGCTAAGCGTCTGCGTCAATATATGTTGAATCATACCACTTGGTTGATATCCAAAATGGATCCAATCAAGTATATTTTTGAGAAGCATGCTTTAACTGGGAGAATTTCCCGTTGGCAGATGTTGTTATCAGAGTATGATATTGAATACTGATCTCAAAAAGCAATTAAAGGTAGTGTCTTGGCCGACCATTTGGCTCACCAACCAATTGAAGATTATCAGTCAATGCGATATGATTTTCCTGATGAAGAGATCTTGTACCTGAAAATGAAAGATTGTGATGAACCATTGCTTGAAGAAGGGCCAGAACCTGGTTCCCGTTGGGGCATGGTATTTGATGGAGTTGTTAATCAATATGGTAATGGCATTGGGGCAGTGATTATTACTCCTCAAGGCACGCATTTTCCTTTTACAGCTATATTGACTTTCAAGTGTACGAATAATATGGCTGAGTATGAAGCTTGTGTTCCGGGGCTTGAAGAGGCCATTGATCTCAAAATCAAGTATCTTGACGTATATGGAGATTCAGCTTTGGTTGTGAATCAGATCAAAGGGGAATGGGAGACGAATCAACCCGGTTTGATACCATATAGAGACCATGCGAGGAGGATTTCAACTTTCTTTACTAAGGTTGAATTTCATCATATCCCTCGAGATGAAAACCTGATGGCAGACGCTCTTGCAACATTGGCTTCAATCATTATGGTGAAGTTTTAGAATGAAGTTCCTAATTTGACTGTGATGCGTCTTGATAGGCCAGCTCATGTGTTTGCTGTTGAAGAGATCAAGGCTGAAAAGCCGTGGTATTTTGATATTAAGTATTTTCTCCAAAGTCAGATTTACCCACCTGGGGCATCTCTAAAAGATAAGAAGACTTTGAGAAGATTAGCCAATAATTTCTACCTGAATGGTGATGTGTTGTATAAAAGAAATTTCGATATGGTTCTGCTCAGATGCGTGGATAGACACGAAGCATACTTATTGATGACCGAAGTCCATGAAGGTTCCTTTGGTACTCATTCCAATGGACATGCTATGGCTAAGAAGATGTTGAGGGCAAGTTACTATTGGCTGACAATGGAATTTGACTGTTGCAAGTTTGTGAAGAAATGCCACAAGTGTCAAATCTATGCAGATAAGATTCATGTTCCTCCAGCCCTGTTGAATGTCATTTCCTCCCCATGGCCCTTCTCCATGTGGGGAATCAATATGATTCGCATGATTGAGCCCAAAGCATCAAACGGACATCGTTTCATTTTGGTGTCTATTGATTACTTCACAAAGTGGGTTGGAGCGGCATCGTATGTGAATGTAACCAAGCAAGTTGTTGTGAGGTTTATCAAGAATCAGATTATATGCCAGTGTGGTGTGCCAAGTAAGATCTTTACTGATAATGGATCGAACTTGAACAATAATATGGTTAAAGCTCTTTGCAAAGACTTCAAGATTGCACATCATAATTCTTCCCCCTACAGACCTAAGATGAATGGGGCTGTTGAAGCTGCAAATAAGAACATCAAGAAGATCATTCGAGAAATGGTTATAACCTACAAGGATTGGCATGAAATGCTCCAATTTGCTTTTCATGGGTACCGTACATCCATCCGCACTTCAACAGGGGCAACCCCTTTCTCGCTTGTTTATGGTATGGAAGTTATGCTCCCGGTGGAGGTTGAGATCCCATCACTGTGTGTCTTGATGGAAGCCAAGTTGACAGAAGCTGAATGGTGTCAAACCAGATATGATCAACTGAATTTGATTGAAGAGAAGAGGTTGACTTCCATGTGCCATGGTCAGTTATGTCAGCAAAGAATGAAGAAAGCTTTTGATAAGAAGGTCAGACCTCGTGTGTTCAGAGAAGGTGACCTTGTGCTCAAGAGGATTTTATCCTTCAAGCCAGATTCTAGGGGCAAATGGACTCCTAATTATGAAGGCCCTGTCATACCCTGAAATTCGCCTCACCCTTCACATTGATCTTATAGGTCACTAACCTTAAACATTTGCATATCATTTTCATCCATACATTTCATTTGAATAAGCATGGTTCAATTCGATTCACGAGTCGTGTTGGTTGGATTCAATAATCCATGGCATAGGCAATCATCATCTCGTAATCATGGCGATAATTGCAAATTGATTCTAATCTCAAGTCGATTCTAATTTCAAGTTAATTTTTGGAGTTTGGATTGATTTTCGAGGTTAAGTTTGTTTGTGGACTTTTAATTGATCGATGAGTTTCTGATTAATTCATTGCGTCATTTTGAAAGTCGATATTTCGATGTCGATGATTTCAGATTGTTAATTTGCTAAAACCCATTCATCCTTTTTATGTTAAAAATCCATCTTTTTTGAATCCGTATCCATATCCTAATTAACCATTTTCCATATCCATTTTTTGGTTTTCACATTATCCAACTTTATTCATCCATTTTTAATCCACATTTTGAATCCAATTTAACTCCATTTTCATTTTTATCCAATTACCATTGCATTATCCATCCAACCCATTAAAATCCATTATCCAAACCATTTTACAATTTCTTAATCCGATTACCAAATTTCAATTTCCACATTATCCAATTTAATCCAAATATCCATTAAATTCGTTTTCATTTTTTATATCCATTTAACCATTTCATTTTTTTAACCAATATCCATTTTTGAATCCATTTTCAATATCAAAACCATTTTCAATATTCACATCCATTTTGTATAACCAAATTAATCCATATTTCAATTTTAAAATCCATTTTCTCTTTTATCCATTTATGCTAACCACATCCAATTTTAATTATCCGCATTCAATTGAACCAATAGCTACCTACAAAACAACAATTCGCAACTCAAAGCTGCTACAGTTTAAGTCGAACACAACTTGAAATGCAACCAAGGAATGAAACGTAAAGCAAGGCGTTATGAGCTGCAAGCTACAACAACACCAAAACGCATAAGTCAGCTCCAAACGCACACCAGATGCTATGAACACAAGCCACCAAGCCAAACAACTTGCAATTCCATATTGAGACGCAGCTAACGCTTCCAAGCCGGTGAACCGCAAAGCAAAACGTGAGCCAACAACAAATTGCACAAATTAGCTTGCATAAAATCCAATTCACTGCATAAATAAGAATGAACCTGCATAATTTCAAGAAAAAGATAACAAATGGAATAACAGATTCAACTTCCTAACAAACTTCTAATCTCACTCTCATAACTCTATAAAATCAATCTTCTTCTCATCTCCTAGATTCTTCTTCTTCAACCTCATCGCATTTCTAACCAACCTTTCTCCCATCCATCACCGTAACAATCTCCGCCTTCAACCAAAACCTTCAATCAAACCTCCATTTCCAATCCACAACCTGCCACTCTCTCATCAACATCTTCGATTCTCCATCGTCCATAGCCTGCGAAAAAATCTCAACAACTTCACAAATTCAGGACAGAAGTGAAGAACAGAGGAAGAAGGTTGAAGAGCAGAAGGAAGAAGAAAACGGAGAGAAGCGCAAGCAAGATCAAGTGAAGAGGACGGAAGGATAATCACCTGGAGTTAACGTCGAATCCGGTACGTTTTATTCTCCAAATTGCTTCGCTTCAGGTACGGATTCGATTCAGAATTCGGATCCGAACAGTGAACACGAATCCAATCTTGGTTCTCTCTCCGCGTACAACGAGCACGCTCGCGATCGTCTGTTGATTCCGGGAGCCGAAGATTTCACGGTGGGAGTCTGGATCCCGCATCGTCGCCGCCAATTTTCGTGAAAACTTCTTGCCTCTCTTGAGCTTCGTGTCTGGTTTGCCATAAGCGTGAGGCTAGGGTCTGTTCGCGTGGAACCGACGTGCTCCGTTCACGACCATGACTTGGGGACCTTCACCTTCGCGACCTATACGCTGGCCGTCTCCACTTCGCCTGAGAGAGGTGAACCAAGTCTTTTGGAGATGATAGAGTGCAAACTCTGTTGGTTTGTTCAGAGACTTGGGCCTGGGGCCCAAGCAAGCAAATATTCTAGCACCCTGCCTTCTATCCGCACCCCCTGCAGTCACGAGAAGTTGTTTGGGCTTTGGGAGCGCTATGGCCCATGCGTTTTCCTACTACACCCCACCGTTGGGCTTTGCACCCCCATAAGCGAAGCCCAATTCCAGGTTTTCTTAAGTTTTTTTGTTAAGTCCTTAGGATTAAACTGGATTAGTCAAGGTAATTAGTTTAATTAGTTAGTTAATTAGTGTAAATGGATTAATCAGCTTGATTTTAGAATGTTAGAATAATTAGATAGTTTAGAAGTAATTAGAAATATTATTATAATTAATTGATATTAGGATTAGTTTAGGTAATTAGGTAATTAGGTAATTAGAGATTAATTAGAGATTAATTGTGGAAATATTAAAAACTGATTTTTAGAATTAAATAACAATTTTAGAATTTTAACTAGAATTAAAATAACTTTAGAAGTAGAAATATTCTTAGAAATAATAGTAAATTAGTTTAGGATTTAGAATAAATAGAACTTACTTAGAATAGAAATTTAATTCAATATTGTAGCGGTGTATTCGTCGCTATATGATCTATCGATTAAATCATAAGCAAGAGATACATTGAAATTTCGAGTCGCCACCGCACTTTTATTTATCCAAAGGACTGGCTAAAAAGCGAACAAAAGCCTAAGAAGTTTTACACGTAGAAAACTAATAAAAAGATCAGAGAGTCTGGGTAAGGGGTAAATTACGTAATGGGAAGGTGTTAGGCACCCATCACGTCCTAGGTACTCCTAGGGAGCCCTTTTCACACTTGTTGTATAAATTGTTATTTGTTATGACATAAGTATTGTGCAAACATGATTGGGATGATGAGAAAAGAATATACAAGTTAGTTATTTTTGTGTGATTGGGTTTGAACGGATGAACCCGCTGCCTACGTACCTTCCATCAAAGGTAAGGATCAAAACGCCGTAGTTCGGCTAAAAGATTTCCAAAAGTGAGTTGGGTTCAATTTTAAACACAAACCCTAAGGTCTTACGTTATCCACGGGAGAAAACTCAACCTTATACAAACAACCAAGTCCACCATGTGAGAAAAGCTTCAACTTGCCAGGGAGGGGTTAACCCTATAATAGGCAAGGAAGACTTACAATTCAATCACTAAAGACAGAAGGTGAGATTAACATCAACCACTAAGATAAATCAAACCTATAGCTCATGTATGAAAAGATTAACAATGGACAAAGCCAAAACAAGTGAATGAGTGAAGTTAATTGATTGTGATTATGAAAATGGAGTCAAAGTATGATTAAGATTAATTCAAAGAAGTATTATGAAATGGAGTTTGGAAAAAAGTCAAGGACTTGAGTCCAGGTTTTTAGTTAGAAAAAACATGAAGATGTTTGCACAACACTTATTTCAACTTGAAAAGCAAAAGTGTGAAAAGGTTTAGGATATAATGGGGATGAAGGGATGAAGATGGATTGTAAAACTTCTTAGAAGGTTCACTTCTTGAAATCATATAGAAAATGATTCAAGTGTGTCCTTTGGAATAGCAATAAGCAATAATAACATAAACAAACAGATGATACCGGATGCCACTCAATGGTCTTACTCCAATCTCACAAACAGAAAACGGATACCGGATACCAATAAATGGATTTACACCAGTCTCCTAAAACATAACAGGATATCAGAAGCCACTCAATGGTCTTACACTAATCTCCTCAAAAGAAAACAAAGATGAGAAATGGAAGTTAACTGCCAATCTATCTGGACTTAGGTTAACTCCACATATGATCACAGGAAAACCAATGCCACATTACAGGGACTTACAATGGATCCTCACATACAAGAACAAAAGCAACAAATGATCACAGGAAAGCAAATGCCAACTTACAGGGACTTATAATTGCAACCTCACATACAAACAGATAAACCAACTTATGATCACAGGAAAAGCAGATGCCAACTTACAGGGACTTATAACTGCATCCTCACATACAAGCAAAGTAACAGAAGATATGAGTGACCAATGAGGTCTTACACTCTATCCTTCCATATCATAGGAACAATGGCCAAAGAGATGGACTTACAATTGTCCTCAATGGGCAAACAACAAATGACAATATCACAAAGACAAATGAGATGATTGTGCATTAATGAGCAATTAATGATGATGATAGATGCATGGAGCATACAAGCAAACATGTGCATATGAAGTAATCAATCAATCAATGAATAACAAACAACACACTCTATAGCCAAACAAGGAGGCTCACACAAGAGGGTTAGGCACTGAGGCCAACTGGAATAGGGTCAAAGAGTTGCTCTTAACCTTGCCATTGAGAGGCTAAGGTGAAGCAGATGAAAGGATATGAGGGGTGTGCCTCATTGCTCTTATCCCTAATCAGGGAGAGCATCAAATATAAGAAAGTGTGAGAGCTCAGAAAGATGGAGCTCTTTCCACATTAGACTCTATAGATCTTGGGTTTTGATCTCAATGCTACAACCATGTAATGGGAGCAAGGAGAAGACTCACTGAATAGTAGGGGATAGGTTGCTTATCCCTTTGATCTACCAATTGCCTTATTTGAAGGACTTTTCCTGCTTGGGGACAAATTTAAACACACACAAGCATTGCCTCTTAAGGAGGACTTCAGACAGTTTGCCCGGCCAAGTAACAGGCCGGGTCTCCAGACTACATGAAGAACAAGGGATTATACCTCAAAGCAAATTGCTAAATAGCAAAGCAAAGCAAGTTCAAAGAACTTAAGCAACTAAGGGGTACCTGAAATAGTCAAACAAATTAGTACACAGCTCAACAGTTTAAAACAGAAGTGAGAATAGAATTAACAGTCAACATGATCAGATGAATGTGCAAAGCACAAGACTCAAGTCATATGAGTCAAGCCACCTACAGAACAAAGGTTAGCACATGATAAACAACCAAGCTCAAGCAAATTTGTATGATCTTTGAGGCATTGGTGCTTAACCTGAAACAATGAACTCAAATATAAGCCAGGAGACCACTAGGACAGGCCTAGGGTCAAAAATAAATGAGAAAGTCAAAACAGCAAATGAAAGTCAACCAAAATCAAGTTTAAACAATCAAGAAGCAAACTCAATTGGTCCCACATGCATATCATTCATCATCATGATTTCATAAGCAAAGGAAGGCAAAGCATGGCAAATTGGTGCACATAAAAAGTCAACAGAAAGACTTGCATCAAAAGTCAACTCAAACATTTTCAAAAATCACCAAATAATTCATTATCAATCCTAACACCTAGCATGGTAAGCATGTAAAATTTCATTACAATTGGACAAGTGGAAGGCAGTCAATGAAAATCATGAAGTCAAAGCAAGTTTAAGCATGCTCAAAGAAGTCAACAGAAAGACTCAGCTCAAAAGCAATCATACTCAATTCCAAAAATTATCAAATAATTCATACTCAATCACAATCCATAACATAGCATGCATATAAAATTTCAGCTCAATTGGATCATGGGCAGATGGTCAATTAAAATCAGGAAGTCAACACATTTTCAAGTATGCACCAAGAAGTCAAACATTCATGGGTCAACTTCAAAAAATCATAATTAAATGAAAACAGATGAGAAATGAATGGGATCAACACCAATGCAAAGCTCAAGATGTCTGGTATGCACATGTAAAATTTCATGATCATCCAATAAGATATGAGAATTTCCCAAATGAAATGGCAAGATGTATCACACAAAGTCAACAATTTGGTCAAACAGGGGATAAAATCTCAAACAATTTGGAAATGCCATAATTAATTCCAAGAAAAATCACAAGTGAACTAGACATATAAGAGATGGCTCATGCAAAATTTCACATTAATTGGAGGCCAGGAAGCATGTCAACAAAAATCATGAACTTGCATAACATTGGTGTGACACAAATTGTCACAACCTACTTCAAAAATTCATATCTCACACATCACATATGATAAATGCACAATCTTTACACCAAAATGAACATGAATGAGTGTAGAATAACCACAAAAAATTTCAGGGTCATTGGATGCATCATCATTATTTCACAAAAGAAATGGCAAAAAGTACAAATTAAGCATACATGTCAAGAAACCTAGAGCCATTAAAAATCCAGCCAACCAAAAATTCAGCAAAAATCATGATAAAATAGTAGACATTCATATGAACATGATGGAAAAAATTTCGTGATTTTTGGAGTTAAAATGAATGAGAAATGAATTTTGGAAGTGGAGTGATCATTTGGAACAAACATGAATGCATAGCATGGTTTAACAAGTCAACTAAGTTGACCGGATGACAAATCAGTAAATACGCGCGTCACTAAACCAAACGCTGCGTTTCAGGCCACGAAACCAAATGTTTTGATTGGCTCGCTTCAATAAAACAGTAACAGGGGACCAATCATGTTAACAGTTCTGGAAAATGGCTAGGGTTTCTACAACAATGTTTCATCTTCATGGTTCATCATCATCAAAACGAAATTACAAACAACATCACACAAGCAGCATGGCAGTAATATAGGAATGTTCATGCAGCATCAAACATCAACAAACAAACCAACACATGAAACTCAGATTTCTGGAAATGCAGTAGGGTTTTGAACAGCAACAGCATGTGTTCATCATTAACAATTAAACATGGAAATCAAAGTGCCCAGAAATTACAGATATGCATACTAATCAAACCAATGAAGCAAGCACAGTCATAATCCAAGCATGGTTTTCAGTAAATCATCATCAACAAAGCAAATCGATTGAAAACAAGTTTGAGCATAAAAATGTAAATTCAGATTTCTCACAGCACAGTTAACCATTTTGAATGATACAAGTTGCAATGGATTCAGCATGGTAAGAACTACAAGAAACATAACATTATTTTGAGAAAAGAGGAACTCGAAACCTTACTTGAATTTGAAGCAAATGGTGAATCAGTGATGTTTTGAGTGATGCAGCTCGAAACAGATGAAGATCTTGGTTGATGTTGGTGTATACTTGAAGCCCTTTAGCTCAATGATGCTTAAACATGTCCAAATCTTGATTTGCCATGGAAGGGGTCTTGGAGAAACAGAACACAAACTGCTACTACAGGTGGGATTTGATGGTTCAAAATGCCTCCAAAGGTTGGCCAGGTGATGAAGGAAGCAAGAGTAGCTCGTGGTCTTTGAAGTTTTTGCTCAGAATTTCCAAATCATAAAAATGCAAGAAGGAGAGAATGAGAGTATTCTATGGTTAGATGGCTGCAGCTAGGTTTACAATGGCCAGAAAATGCAACTTATATTTGCTGTTTAACATCAGTTAATGGAATGGTAAACTTGTTTTGCTCATTTTAATCCATTTGCACATTTTGCTAATTTTGACCATATGGAAGTGGAGGTGCAAGTTCTGGCCGAGTTGGGCTTGCAAACAAGTCTCAAATAACAATTAAAACAATTTCCAAATGGCCACTTGTGCTGAAAAGCCTTAATTCAAAAAGTCAACATTTGGTCATACTTGAATTTAAATGAGACAAGTCAAAAAATGCCATTTTGATTGGCAAGGTTTTGGTGAATGATGAATGAATTTTTGGAAAGAGGGGATTAAATGGGGTTTGTAGGAAAAAACCCCATCAAATTTGGCCAAAGGAATCATGAGATATGGCTTGTTGAAGTTCAAAAAAATGTGAAAATGAAATGATCATATCTTGCAAAGCATTCATGGGATTTGAGTGTTCTTGGACTTTTTGAAAATGGGAGAACAAGATCTTCAACTTTCATGTTGGGCAAAAATTCATTTGAAGCTTGTATCATGATGTAAGTTGAGGATCAAGAAGTTTCCATTTTTGGCAGTTGAAATTACAGGTCCACTTTCTATTTTGGGAAATTTCTGATTTTGCTTCAAATTCTTCCATGATGAGGTTTGGTATGATACATGAGGCTTATATGGACATGAATGAGCTCCTTCAAATCAATTCCATCCATCCAATCACTGATTAAATCCACAGTTGACCAAGTTTGACTTCAGTTGACTTTTCTAGGGTTTTGTATGATTGAACCACTTCTGATGAATTCCAAACCCTAATTTCTTGAGGACTTGATTTCAAATGATGTCCCAAGTTGTATGAGCTCTTGATTATTGATCATGGTGCCCAAATTCTGCAAGAATGGCCACCATCCACTGCTTTGACTGACTGTTGACTGTCTTTGACCTAATTGCTGATGATTGCTTCAACTGCAAGCAACAAGGTTAGACTGACAATATTTTTGTACTTTGGAATGATAAACATATGAAAATCAAGAATATACAAATGCAAGACATGCTTGGTGATCAAGAACCACACACAAGGCAACCTACCCACTAGGAGGGGAACTAGGGCATGCAATGATCCTTGAGGCCATGATATGATATGATATGGGCCATGAGGGATCTTAGGGCCAAAATTGGGGTCTTACAGATGCCCCTATTTAAGGTCATTCTAGCCGGAGAAGTGAAGTTTAGAAATCTTTATCTCGACGCGGTAGAATGGGCTTAAATAACAGTAATGAGACAAATTTTGGTCCCTAAGAGACCTCACGATGCAAATGTATGTATGCAAAAGACACAAATTCTGTGGGGGATAAGATTCACACAGAAGAAAAGACGATCCATTGGAGTAATACACTCACCAGGAACAAAGACTCTAACAAGACTCTAGTTGGGGATAAACTGACACAGTGTGAACAAGACACGACTCTGATTAGGAAAACAGAAAACAGACTGGAGAACTCACTGGGGAGTGAAGAACTCACACTGGGGAAAAGAATTCCAAAGGAAAATAAATCCATTGGGGAGACACAAGCTGACTCCTGGGGGAGAAGCAACAGAAAACTTCACTGAGGAAGCATCAAAGAGCATGAGATGTTACCAGGCATAAGAGTGACAACAAAAACAACAGGAAAATCTGACTCCACAGGGGGACCGAGGTCATAATAGGGAGCAGAAAGGAGGGAACACCAAGGATACCGGTTACTGGGTATATAATAGGTGACCGACCAAAGCGTGAATTGGATTTCACTTCCAAAATACTCATCATCCTGAAGAGAGCTAGAAAAGCAAACTTGTTTATAGGATGGATATTCGATTCTACAAAGAATACGAATCTTACTCTGAGGGGAAAGCAACAAAGGATTGACCCAAGAGTGAACGAGACATATTATTCATTACCGGCAGACCGTGAATAATATACTCAAAAGGAAAATTATCCTGAACCGGTTACTGGGTTGTTTATAGGATAAAATCCGAAAACGTGAATTGGTTTTCACTTCCAAAACACTCATCATCCGAAAGGAGGGCTTGAAAAAGCAAATCAACTTATAGGATGGACATTCGAATCCACAACGGGAAAACGAATCTTACTCAACTGGGGACACAAACCCAAAGAGTGCATGAGATACAATATCCATTACCGGCAGACCGTGGATAAGAAACTCGCATGAGATATATTATCTATTACCGTCAGAACGTAGATAATAAACTCGCATGGTAAGAAACACCAGGGATACCGGTTACTGGGTATATAATAGGTGATCTACCGAAACGTGAATTGGATTTCACTTCCAATACACTCATCATCCAAAACACAAACTGGTTAAAGGATGGACATTCGATTCTACAAAGAATACGAATCTTGCTCGGTTGGGGAAAATCAACAAAGGATTCCAACTAAAGAGCGCATGAGATATATTATTCATTACCGGCAGACCGTGAATAATATATACTCGAAAGGAAAAGACACCAGAGATACCGGTTACTGGGTATATAATAGGTGACTAACCACAAAGAGAGACAATCGATACCAAGCATCCGGGTAAACGAAAGACAACTTAAAGGGATAAATTGCAAGCATCCGGCAATTATCCAACAACAAAAATATTCGACTCCACAAAGGGAAAGTAACGAATCTTACTCGACTGGGGAAACGCAAAAGGCTTCGACCGAAGAGTGCATGAGACATATTATTCATTACCGGCAGACCGTGAATAATATACTCGCAGGGAAGATTATCCACAATCGGTTACTGGGTTAATAAAGGATAAATCAACCGAAAAGAAAGGCATCGGGATACCAAAACAGGCATATAATGATAACCAATCAAAAAGGGGCAACAGACATTACCAACAAAAGGGTAAATGAAAGGCGATCCGCTGAAGATAAATTGCAAGCATCCGGCAATTACCCACAGGGACTAGCTGGGGATACATTGATAAACAATCAATGATCCGGGGAACAAATCACTATCATACGGTGAAAGGACCCACTGGGGATAAAATTGCTAGCATACGACAATTATCCACAAAAGACTTGCTGGGGATATAAGTGCTGATCTGAGCAACTTATCCAAGCAAAGGAAAATCAACATCAAAGACTAGATGAAGATAACTACAAAATTAGGGTTTACATCTACCGAATACGGGGTAGCAGACCAAAAACTCCGCGTGGGGATAGAACAAATCACAAATCCGCACGGGAAACCAAAATAGGGTTTATAACAAACCACAAACTGCTGAAGAGCAGGAAAATAGGATTTACAACTACCGGTATGAGGTAGAAAACCAAAACTCTGGCTGGAGAATAAAAGGTGTATAACCACAAATTCTGTTAAGAAAGCCAGGAAAATAGGACTTATAACTACCGGCATGAGGGTAGAGGCCCAAACTACTCCACTGGGGAACAACCCACTGGGAGGCATAAGACTTTTGACAAATAGTCGATTCGGGAATAATCCGAAAAGACAGACTGAATCAAGACACGTCCTAATGAGGATATAACTCAAATAGGAAAATCCATCCCAATATATGTGTTGGGAGGAAACGGAAGAAACCGTCATCCATGAGGATATATCTCAGTGGGGAACTGCAGAAGGAAAGACAACTTTTTCTGCTTATGGGGCTGACTCTATATGGAGAGATTTTACACACCCGACATCTGCTTGGGAAGATCTGTAAAGAGATCCACATCACCCAAAAGCAGTGAGCAACAAACAAAGGATATATGGCGAGAAATGCAACATGAATATCTGAATGTTTCATGAATATGCATGAATATGCATGATTTATGTTTGATGAATGCTGACAAAACAGACAGTTCTAACACAAACAGGTTCAGGAACAACGTCCGGTATTATACTTCCAGGGGAAAAACCAGCTGGAGAGCCAATCTGCGGAGATCTACATGCTGAGAAGCAAAGGTCTGCGAGTACTGCTGAAAAAGCAGAGAACCATAGATATCAGGAAACATCCCAATCAGGGTACAGAAAGTCACAACGGGCAAAACATGCCACCAAGACGAATCTGCAGGGGACAGGAGAACAAACCAAGATATCTGCAGGAGATCCCAGTATCAACTGAGAAACAAGAAGTGCATAAGCACAAACTGCTGTAGAAGCAAAAAAAATCCACCACTCCGCTGGGGAACAACCTGTAACACCCCAATAAAATAAAATAATTATTTAAAATTGAATTAATAGTATATTATTAATTTAATTAAATAATTAGATTATTATTATTGGATTATTTTAATTATTTTGGAATAATAATTATTATTGGAAATATATAAGTGTGAAATGAGGAAAGAGAATCCCATTTGGTAAAGAAGTGTTTTCACGTGAAAACAGAGAAACTGCAGAGAAGAGGAAAAGGGCAGAGGCAGAGCAAGAGGAGGAAAGTTGAAGCAGAACGGAAAGGCTTGCAGCTCAAAGATTCGCCGGATTGTTAAGGTAAGGGGGGTTTATCGTCGATTAATGGGTATTATGGGATAATATGTAATGGGTAGTGAGAAACCGTTGAATCGACCCTAATTGGGATTTGGAATGCTGAAAATTTGTGATGAATAGGTTGAGTGAAAACCGTAATCAAATTGATAATTGTGTGTGTAATCAAACCGATAAATTGGTGATGAATGGCGACGAGTAAGTTTGAGTAGGAAGGGTCTGGAATGGGCACATGAGATCCCTGCCCAAAGAAAACGCGTCCGGTGAACTGTCATGTTCGCCTAGCGAACATAACCTTCGCCTAGCGAAGGAACGCGCCTCAACCTCGCCACAGCGAGATTGAGAGGTTTTGCTACTGTAATGTTCGCTGTGGACTCGCTGGAGCTTCGCCTAGCGAGTGAGTGCTAGCTGTGTTTTTCACCAAAACAGAATGAGTTCGCTATTACCTTCGCCTTGAGCTCGCCTAGCGAATTAATTTACCAATTTCCTGGAGATGTTCGCCTTGAGCTCGCCTAGCGAACCAGAGCTTCGCCACTGCCTCGCCTAGCGAGCACGGCAGAAGAAGTGTTTATACATGTGTTGCTCAGGTGTTTCATACATGTGTTGAGGAAGTGTTTTATATATGTGTTGATGATGTGTTGATACATGTATTGATGATGTGTGATGATATGCTAAATGTTGTGAATGTATATATTATGCATGTATTTGTGAATGGACTGTCGTATGGCTTAGAGTGTGAGCATATGTCCATTGTGAGTTGTTGTTGATGCTGCATTGCTAGATGATTAGTGTGCATGGCATAGCCTGTGGGGCTGTAGCTAATTCCCATTGTGAGGAATTGGTGAGTGAATCGTTGTGAATTGTTGTTGATGTTTGCATGCTAGATGATTAGCTTGCATAGTCTAGCCTTTGGGGCTGTAGCTAATTCCCATGGTGAGGAATTAGTGAGTGAGTCATTAGATCTCAATGAGTGGGACTAGTGAGCTTAGTAGCCGTATCCGGAGGGATCGGTGAGCTTGAACTATATGTTCAAGGATAGTCGGTACCGCATGTGTAGAGTCTCATTGCATAAAAATATGTATGGCGTATAATATGAATGGATGTGTTCCAATATTATACGTGTGTTGTGTTGTTGTTAAGTATGAATTGAGATTATACTGGTATTGTATATTGATGTTGAGAATGATGTTTAAGCCAATGAGCTATTACTGAATGTGTATTTCAATTAGGGTGATTGATGTGTTAATTACTTGGCATTACATGTTGTTTGATAATGCTTATCATATTGATTGAGGAACTCACCCTTACAACTATTTTTCAGGTAACGAGAAATGAGTTGAGTAGAAGCAAATGCTTGGAGTCTAGTGTAGTCTCCATAGTGGGTCATGCTCTGATAGATGTAACATCGGGCGGGAAAACTTTGACTATTATTGTTATTGTTGTTGAACTAAATTACATGTGATGTTACATGTTTTGCATGATTGAGTTGATCTCTATCCGCTGCGTAATTGTGCAAATACTTTATATTTAACTTTAAATAAAAGAGCATGATGGTTATATTGTTTAAATGGTGTGGAATGGTTGTGTGACACCCTTGGTGCACTATCACTCTGATTATATGTTTATTATTGAAATTAAATATTTGGGGTATTTTAGAAGGGTGTTACATTAGTGGTATCAGAGCAATGTCGGTCGAGTCGAGTCGTAATTATTCTGTTTCCCCTGTACAGTATAGGTGTTGGGTAACCCTATCAGTACTCATTGTTTTGGTTGTTTGGGTTTTCAAAATAGAGATGGCTGGAAGAGGTAGAGATGATGCTGCAATTGCTGAAGCTCTGGGTATGCTAGCTGGAGTACTTGGAGGAAATCCGAATGTTGTGGGAATGGGAGCTGCTCGTCAACTGAGTGAGTTCCAGAAGAATAATCCTCCAATGTTCAAGGGAGCATACGATCCAGATGGTGCTCAGAAGTGGTTGAAGGAGATCGAGAGGATCTTCAGAGTGACTGAGTGTGCCGAGAACCAGAAGGTCAGGTTCGGTACGCATATGCTGTCAGAAGAAGCTGATGATTGGTGGGTTGCTACCCGCACTGAGTTGGAAACTGCTGGGAATGCTGAAATCACTTGGGCTGTGTTCAGAGAGAGATTCCTGAAGAAGTATTTTCCAGAGGATGTTAGAGGGAAGAAAGAGATAGAATTCTTGGAATTGAAGCAGGGTAACAAGTCTGTTACAGAGTATGCTACGAAGTTCACCGAGCTGTCAAAGTACTATACTCCCTATAATGAGGCTGCTGGAGAATTTTCGAAATGTGTGAAGTTTGAGAACGGGTTGCGTCCTGAGATCAAACAAGCTATTGGATATCAGAGGATCAGGGTGTTCTCTGACTTGGTTGACTGTTGCAGAATTTTTGAACAGGATTCCAAGGCTAGAGCAGAAAGCTATCAGCAGAGGGTTGATAGGAAGGGTAAGAATCAGATGGATCGTGGAAAACCGTATGCAGCTGGCAAAGGTTTTCAGAAGCAGAGTGGGATGAAGAGGCCTAGTGGGGGAGACTCTAGTGCTCCTGCTAAGTGCTATAGATGTGGTCGGGCTGGACATCGTGTTCATGAGTGTACCAGTGCTGAGATGAAGTGTTTCAAGTGTGGGAAAGGTGGTCACTTGGCTGCAGAGTGCCGATTAAAGACTGTAACTTGTTTCAACTGTGGAGAGTTGGGTCATATCAGTCCCCAGTGTCCGAAGCCGAAGAAGGAGAATCAGTCAGGAGGCAAGGTTTTTGCTCTATCAGGTTCTGAGACTTCTGCAGATGATCGTTTGATCAGAGGTACGTGTTATATTAATGGCTTTCCTCTTATAGCTATTATTGACACAGGTGCTACTCATTCTTTTATATCTGTGGATTGTGCTGTGAAGCTTAAGTTAGAGATATCTGAGATGCGTGGAAGTATGGTGATTGATACTCCTGCAAAGGGTTCAGTGACTACTACTTCGGTTTGTTGGAGTTGTCCTTTGAATATTTTTGGTAGAGATTTTGGGATAGACCTTGTGTGTCTTCCATTAGTGCAGATTGACGTTATCTTGGGTATGAACTGGTTGGTGTTTAACCGAGTTTATATCAACTGTTTTGATAAGACGGTGATATTTCCTAAGATTGAGGAAGGGCAGAGTCTGTTTCTATCAGCCAGGCAGGTGAATGAGGAAGTGGCAGATGGGGCAGAGTTGTTTATGCTGTTGGCAACTTTAGAGGCTAAAGATAAACTGGTGATTCGTGATCTAGCAGTGGTGTGTGACTTTCCTGATGTGTTTCCGGAAGAAGTGAATGAGTTACCGCCAGAGCGTGAAGTTGAGTTCTCGATTGAATTGGTACCTGGTACTAGACCGATATCGATGGCTCCGTACCGTATGTCTGCTGTTGAGTTAACTGAATTGAAGAGTCAGTTGGAAGATCTGTTGGATAAGAAGTTTATTCGTCCGAGTGTGTCACCGTGGGGTGCACCAGTGTTGTTGGTTAAGAAGAAAGAAGGTACTATGAGGTTGTGTGTGGACTACAGGCAACTGAATAAAGTGACGATCAAGAATCGGTATCCTTTGCCGAGGATTGATGATTTGATGGATCAGTTGGTTGGTGCGAGTGTGTTCAGCAAGATAGATTTGAGATCTGGGTATCATCAGATACGTGTGAAAACTGAGGATATTCAGAAGACTGCTTTCAGAACAAGGTATGGACATTATGAGTATTCTGTAATGCCTTTTGGTGTGACTAATGCGCCTGGAGTATTCATGGAGTATATGAATAGGATTTTCCATCCGTACCTAGACCAGTTTGTTGTGGTGTTTATTGATGACATTTTGGTGTATTTGAAATCTGAAGAAGAGCATGCTGAGCATTTGAGAGTGGTTTTAGAAGTTCTACGGGAAAAGCAGTTATTTGCTAAATTGTCTAAGTGTGAATTTTGGTTAGAAGAAGTTAGTTTTCTTGGTCATGTGATTTCAAGAGGTGGTGTTACTGTTGATCCTTCTAAGATAGAAGCGGTATCTAAGTGGGAAGCTCCGAAGTCTGTTGCTGAAATTCGAAGTTTCCTTGGTTTGACTGGTTATTATAGGAAGTTCATTGAGGGATTTTCTAAGTTGGCGTTACCGTTGACAATGTTGACTAGAAAGGGGCAAGTGTTTGTTTGGGACTCAAAATGTGAAGAAGGTTTCCAAGAGTTAAAGAGAAGGTTGACTACTGCTCCTATTTTGACGTTACCGAGTTCGTCGGAACCATTTGAAGTTTACTGTGATGCTTCATTGTTGGGTTTGGGTGGTGTGTTGATGCAGAATAAGCAGGTTATAGCTTATGCTTCGAGACAGCTGAGGGTTCATGAAGGGACTATCCGACGCACGATTTAGAGTTGGCAGCTGTAGTGTTTGTTTTGAAGTTGTGGAGGCATTACTTGTATGGATCAAGATTTGAGGTTTTCAGTGACCATAAGAGTTTAAAGTATTTGTTTGATCAGAAAGAGCTGAATATGAGACAGAGGAGATGGTTAGAATTTCTGAAGGATTATGACTTTGGTTTGAATTACCATCCGGGTAAAGCAAACGTAGTGGCTGATGCATTGAGTCGGAAATCATTACATATGTCTATGTTAATGGTTAAGGAATTGGATTTGATTGAGCAGTTTAGAGACTTGAGTTTGGTGTGTGAGAGTACTCACAATAGTGTTAAACTGAGAATGTTGAAATTAACGAGTGGTATCTTGGATGAGATTAGAGAGGGTCAGAAATCCGATGTGCTTTTGGTTGATAAGTTGACTTTAGTGAATCAAGGTCAAGGTGGTGAATTCAGAGTTGATGAGAATGGTGTTTTGAAATTTGGTAGTCGGGTGCGTATTCCGAATGTTATTGAGCTTAAGAAGAGTATTCTTGAGGAGGGACATCGTAGTGGCTTAAGTATTCATCCTGGAGCTACGAAGATGTATCATGATTTGAAGAAGTTATTTTGGTGGCCGGGAATGAAAAGAGAAATTGCAAGTTTCGTTTATTCCTGTTTGACTTGTCAGAAGTCAAAGATTGAGCATCAGAAGCCGTCTGGGCTAATGCAACCGTTGGCTATTCCAGAGTGGAAGTGGGATAGTATCAGTATGGATTTTGTTTCTGGTTTGCCGAGGACAAATAAGAATTTTGAAGCCATTTGGGTGATTGTTGACAGATTGACAAAATCGGCTCATTTCATTCCGATCAGAATGGATTATCCGTTAGAGAAATTAGCTGAGTTGTATATTGAGAAGATTGTAAGTTTGCATGGTATCCCGTCGAGTATTGTTTCGGACAGAGATCCTAGATTTACATCGAAGTTCTGGGAAGGTTTGCAGAAGGCTTTGGGAACTAAACTGAGATTGAGTTCTGCATACCATCCGCAGACTGATGGTCAGACTGAGAGGACGATTCAGTCACTGGAGGATCTTTTGAGGGCTTGTGTTTTGGAAAAAGGAGGCGCTTGGGATTGTTATTTTCCTTTGATTGAGTTTACCTACAACAATAGTTTTCATTCGAGCATTGGTATGGCACCGTTTGAAGCTTTGTATGGTAGGAGATGTCGGACACCGTTATGTTGGTATGAGTCCGGTGAGAGTGCTGTGGTTGGACCGGAGATTGTTCAACAAACTACGGAAAAGATTAAGATGATTCAGGAGAAGATGAGAATTGCTCAGAGTCGTCAGAAGAGTTATCATGATAAGAGGAGGAAGTCACTTGAGTTCCAAGAGGGAGATCATGTGTTTCTTCGTGTTACTCCGGTAACTGGTGTTGGTCGAGCTTTGAAGTCGAAGAAGTTGACACCGCGATTTATTGGTCCTTACCAGATTTTGGAGAGGATAGGGGAGGTAGCCTATCGTGTCGCTTTACCGCCGTCGCTTGCAAATTTGCATGAGGTTTTTCATGTGTCTCAGTTGAGGAGGTACATTCATGATCCGTCGCATGTAGTCCAAGTAGATGATGTACAGGTGAGAGATAACCTGACTGTTGAGACATCACCTATGAGGATCGAGGATCGAGAGTTGAAGCAGTTGCGGGGTAAAGAGATTGCCTTGGTGAAGGTAGCTTGGGGAGGACCAGCAGGTGGCAACGCGACTTGGGAACTGGAGAGTAAGATGAAGGAGTCTTATCCAGAGTTGTTCGCTTGAGGTATGTTTTCGAGGACGAAAACTCTTTTAGTGGGGGAGAGTTGTAACACCCCAATAAAATAAAATAATTATTTAAAATTGAATTAATAGTATATTATTAATTTAATTAAATAATTAGATTATTATTATTGGATTATTTTAATTATTTTGGAATAATAATTATTATTGGAAATATATAAGTGTGAAATGAGGAAAGAGAATCCCATTTGGTAAAGAAGTGTTTTCACGTGAAAACAGAGAAACTGCAGAGAAGAGGAAAAGGGCAGAGGCAGAGCAAGAGGAGGAAAGTTGGAGCAGAACGGAAAGGCTTGCAGCTCAAAGATTCGCCGGATTGTTAAGGTAAGGGGGGTTTATCGTCGATTAATGGGTATTATGGGATAATATGTAATGGGTAGTGAGAAACCGTTGAATCGACCCTAATTGGGATTTGGAATGCTGAAAATTTGTGATGAATAGGTTGAGTGAAAACCGTAATCAAATTGATAATTGTGTGTGTAATCAAACCGATAAATTGGTGATGAATGGCGACGAGTAAGTTTGAGTAGGAAGGGTCTGGAATGGGCACATGAGATCCCTGCCCAAAGAAAACGCGTCCGGTGAACTGTCATGTTCGCCTAGCGAACATAACCTTCGCCTAGCGAAGGAACGCGCCTCAACCTCGCCACAACGAGATTGAGAGGTTTTGCTACTGTAATGTTCGCTGTGGACTCGCTGGAGCTTCGCCTAGCGAGTGAGTGCTAGCTGTGTTTTTCACCAAAACAGAATGAGTTCGCTATTACCTTCGCCTTGAGCTCGCCTAGCGAATTAATTTACCAATTTCCTGGAGATGTTCGCCTTGAGCTCGCCTAGCGAACCAGAGCTTCGCCACTGCCTCGCCTAGCGAGCACGGCAGAAGAAGTGTTTATACATGTGTTGCTCAGGTGTTTCATACATGTGTTGAGGAAGTGTTTTATATATGTGTTGATGATGTGTTGATACATGTATTGATGATGTGTGATGATATGCTAAATGTTGTGAATGTATATATTATGCATGTATTTGTGAATGGACTGTCGTATGGCTTAGAGTGTGAGCATATGTCCATTGTGAGTTGTTGTTGATGCTGCATTGCTAGATGATTAGTGTGCATGGCATAGCCTGTGGGGCTGTAGCTAATTCCCATTGTGAGGAATTGGTGAGTGAATCGTTGTGAATTGTTGTTGATGTTTGCATGCTAGATGATTAGCTTGCATAGTCTAGCCTTTGGGGCTGTAGCTAATTCCCATGGTGAGGAATTAGTGAGTGAGTCATTAGATCTCAATGAGTGGGACTAGTGAGCTTAGTAGCCGTATCCGGAGGGATCGGTGAGCTTGAACTATATGTTCAAGGATAGTCGGTACCGCATGTGTAGAGTCTCATTGCATAAAAATATGTATGGCGTATAATATGAATGGATGTGTTCCAATATTATACGTGTGTTGTGTTGTTGTTAAGTATGAATTGAGATTATACTGGTATTGTATATTGATGTTGAGAATGATGTTTAAGCCAATGAGCTATTACTGAATGTGTATTTCAATTAGGGTGATTGATGTGTTAATTACTTGGCATTACATGTTGTTTGATAATGCTTATCATATTGATTGAGGAACTCACCCTTACAACTATTTTTCAGGTAACGAGAAATGAGTTGAGTAGAAGCAAATGCTTGGAGTCTAGTGTAGTCTCCATAGTGGGTCATGCTCTGATAGATGTAACATCGGGCGGGAAAACTTTGACTATTATTGTTGTTGTTGTTGAACTAAATTACATGTGATGTTACATGTTTTGCATGATTGAGTTGATCTCTATCCGCTGCGTAATTGTGCAAATACTTTATATTTAACTTTAAATAAAAGAGCATGATGGTTATATTGTTTAAATGGTGTGGAATGGTTGTGTGACACCCTTGGTGCACTATCACTCTGATTATATGTTTATTATTGAAATTAAATATTTGGGGTATTCTAGAAGGGTGTTACACAACCCACTGAGGGAGAAAGATATCATCCAAATAGAATCTAACTACATAAGCAACTCTACTGGGGAAAGCTGTCGGCTACTCTCTTGGGGAACAAACCACGGAGGGAGGACAAATCGAGCAAGTAGATTCCGCGACAAACCACTCTACTTGGGGAGAATACACATAGCAAACTGATCACAACAAGTAGATTCTGCAACATAAGCCAACTCTACTGGGGATCACAACTAGTCAGGAGATCAATCCGTTCTCTGGAGGCTAGAGCCATCATCCGACCATACAGGGGATGAAGAAGTATGCAACGGGCAAAACTGCCACAACGAACACTCTGCAGACTAAGCTGAGGAAAAGATGGTTGAAAACACTGGGGTACCAGCCCGAACAATCACTGAGTAAGAAAATAAATCCTACTCTGCTGAGGAGAAAATAAATGCTCTGATGGAGAGACAGCAACAAATCCGCGGACGACTTCGCCGGGGAAAGGGTAAAGTACCGGGTATCAAACCACTGACTTACCAAGTCTTCAAAAGAAAGCAACTGTGCTGAGGAAACAGACAGCTCTGCTGGAAATTGCACTGGGAAGAGTGACAACAACTCTGCTTGCAACCCTGGTGGGGATATCAATAACAGTTCTACTCATGACTGCGAGGGGAATATCAATCAACAGTTATACTCATGACTGCTGAGGAGACAAATAAAGTCTGGGGCATACAACCCACTGGAGAAAGTGGCGGGGCACCAAGGTGATAAATCATCAACCGCCGAAACTTCACAAGAAAACACCCACGCTGGGGGAAAACTGCTGCTGGAGAAAACGAAGCCTTCAACAACACTCTGCTTGCGACTGTACTGGGGAACAACCCCAATCAACAGATCTGAAGAGAGAAGATACAACCAAACCAGGAATATGAACAAATGTCTTACCTGTTGGAAATCATGCCACCCTCGGGAGAGCACTGAGATATTCTTGAGTACCCTTTCAATCTTGTGAATGTTCACTTTGTATAAAACAAAAATTTTGAAAAATTTGATTTATTTAAAACAATGACATTTTATCAATTTAAAACATGCAAAACATTTGTTGAATTGAAACAAATAAGAGTGTAAATAATTGGATAAAAAGCTCAAATTGATTTGATAGAATGGTAGCCTGCAAATGGCAAGGCTCCATAGATCTGTACAAATTTGAAATCAGTGATATATATTGGAAGAGGGCTACATTGAACATAATGATCCTTTCTCTACCAATTTGAATCTCGATGTATCCGAAGCTTCGGTTGACGACAAATCGAGAATCTTCTGACGAAAAGACAGCTGGTGAACAGAAAGTCTTGTCAGGATGCAGTTACTTGCCAAATCCCTAATTTTTGCCTAGATTGCCCCAGGGTGAGGTACTCAATCTAGCGGGATGCAAATATATTCTTTTTTCAAGTCTCTAATTTTTGCCTGGATTACCCTTGCGGGTTCTCCACCGAGACGCTCATTTTTCCCTAAGCCGCCCTTTCGGGTTTTCAACTTAGCGAGCTATTCTGTTTTTTCATTTGCATATACTTTTTTTTCTAGGCAAAGTATCTCTTAACTGCATCTGAATTCACAGGACGAGTGAAATCCTCCCCATCCATTGTTGTAAGCATCAAAGCACCGCCTGAAAAGGCTCTCTTATTAACATATGGACCCTCGTAGTTTGGAGTCCACTTGCCCCTGGAATCGGGCGCGAAAGACAAAACTTTCTTGAGCACGAGGTCACCTTCTCGGAACACACGAGGCTTGACCTTCTTATCGAATGCTTTCTTCATTCTCTGCTGATATAACTGACCATGACACATGGCAGTTAAACGCTTCTCTTCAATCAAATTCAGTTGGTCATAACGACTCTGAATCCATTCAGCATCAGTCAACTTGGCTTCCATCAAGACTCGCATTGATGGGATCTCCACCTCTACTGGGAGAACGGCTTCCATGCCATAAACAAGAGAGAAAAGGGTTGCCCCTGTTGAAGTGCGTACAGACGTACGATATCCATGCAAAGCAAATGGCAGCATCTCATGCCAATCTTTGTACGTGACAGTCATCTTCTGGATAATCCTCTTGATATTCTTATTAGCAGCTTCAACAGCCCCATTCATCTTAGGTCTGTAGGGAGAGGAATTATGGTGTGCAATCTTGAATTCAGCGCACAACTCATCCATCATCTTGTTGTTCAGATTGGATCCATTATCAGTAATGATCCTCTCTGGCACACCATAACGGCAAATCAGCTGGTTCTTGATAAACTTCACAACCACCTGTCTGGTTACATTCGCGTACGAAGCGGCTTCAACCCATTTGGTGAAGTAATCAATTGCTACGAGAATAAACCGATGTCCGTTGGACGCTTTCGGCTCAATCATGCCGATCATGTCGATTCCCCACATAGAGAAAGGCCATGGTGATGAAATCACATTCAGGAGTGTCGGAGGAATATGAATCTTATCCGCATAAATTTGACACTTGTGACATTTCTTCACATACTTGCAACAGTCAGACTCCATTGTCAGCCAATAGTAGCCTGCTCTCAACATCTTCTTAGCCATGGCATGTCCATTGGAATGAGTACCAAATGAACCCTCATGGACCTCAGTCATCAATAGGTTTGCTTCGTGTCTATCCACGCATCTGAGCAAAACCATATCAAAATTTCTCTTATACAGCACTTCACCACTGAGGTAGAAACTGCCTGACAACCTTCTCAAAGTTTTCCTATCTTTCACAGATGCCCCAGGCGGGTAGACCTGGTTCTGGAGGAAATTCTTGATATCAAAATACCAAGGCTTGTCATCTTTCACGTCTTCGATTGCAAATATGTGAGCGGGTCTGTCCAAGCGCATCACAGTAATATTGGGAACATCATTCCACCATCTGACAACAATCATGGAAGCAAGCGTAGCAAGGGCATCTGCCATCCGATTATCTTCTCGAGGAATATGATAAAATTCAACTTCTGTGAAGAAAGTTGAAATTCTCCTTGCATAATCTCTGTATGGGATGAGACCTGGTTGATTCGTCTCCCATTCACCCTTGATCTGATTGACAACCAAGGCTGAATCACCATAGACATCAAGATATTTGATTCTCAAATCCATGCATTCTTCGAGTCCCATAATACAGGCTTCATACTCCGCCATATTATTCGTGCATTTGAAAGTTAGCCTTGCTGTAAACGGAATGTGTGAACCTTGAGGAGTAATGATCACTGCCCCAACTCCATTTCCATATTGATTAACAGCGCCATCAAACACCATCGTCCATCTGGAACCAGGTTCTGGACCTTCATCAAGTGTAGGCTCATCGCAATCTTTCATCTTCAAATACAGAATTTCCTCATCAGGGAAGTCATACTGAACAGACTGATGATCTTCAATCGGCTGGTGCGCTAAATGGTCAGCCAAGATACTACCTTTGATAGCTTTCTGAGCTCGATACTCAATATCATACTCAGACAACAACATCTGCCAACGGGCAATCCTCCCAGTTAAAGCAGGCTTCTCGAAGATATACTTAATTGGATCCATTCTGGATATCAACCAAGTTGTATGATTTATCATGTACTGGCGCAAACGCTTAGCAGCCCAAGCCAGAGCACAGCACGTCTTCTCAAGCATAGAGTACCGAGACTCACAGTCAGTAAACTTCTTACTGAGGTAGTATATAGCAAACTCCTTCTTCCCTGATTCATCTTGTTGACCGAGTACACAACCCATCGAGTCTTCAAGAACTGTTAAGTACATAATCAGAGGTCTTCCTTCTACAGGCGGAGACAAAATCGGAGGTTCAGACAGATAATCTTTGATACTGTCGAAAGCTTTCTGGCAATCCTCGGTCCAATCATGAGACTGATCTTTCCGGAGGAGC
Source organism: Lathyrus oleraceus (assembly GCF_024323335.1). Classification (NCBI taxonomy): domain Eukaryota; kingdom Viridiplantae; phylum Streptophyta; class Magnoliopsida; order Fabales; family Fabaceae; genus Lathyrus; species Lathyrus oleraceus. Next base: position 318,050,934 of record NC_066582.1, read on the forward strand.
TTGAATATCGGCGCACATGTGGCAGTCATGTGGGATATAAATCTGGAAATGTAGTTCAAGCGGCCAAGAAAACCTCGGACTTGCTTCTCAGTTTTGGGTGCGGGCATCTCTTGTATTGCTTTGACCTTTGCAGGATCAACCTCAATACCTCTTTCACTTACCACAAAACCCAACAACTTCCCGGAACGGACTCCAAAAGTACATTTGTTCGGATTCAGACGAAGTTTGAACTTCCTCAGACGCTGAAAAAGCTTCAACAAATGCTCAATATGCTCAACTTCCGTTCGGGACTTAGCAATCATATCATCAACATAGACTTCTATCTCCTTGTGCATCATATCATGAAACAAGGTAGTCATAGCTCGTTGATACGTGGCTCCGGCGTTCTTCAAACCGAAGGGCATCACTCGATAACAGAATGTTCCCCAAGGTGTGATGAATGTTGTCTTCTCCATATCCTCTGGTGCCATCTTGATTTGATTATATCCGGAAAATCCATCCATAAAGGAAAAGACTTTGAATTTGGCTGTATTGTCTACCAACATGTCAATGTGTGGTAGAGGAAAATCGTCTTTTGGGCTAGCCTTATTCAAATCTCTGTAATCAACGCACATACGGACTTTTCCATCCTTCTTAGGAACAGGCACAATGTTGGCCACCCATTGAGGATATGTAGAAGTCACCAGAAACCCCGCATCAATTTGCTTCTGAACTTCCTCTTTGATCTTCACTGCCATATCTGGATGAGTTCTTCTGAGCTTCTGCTTCACAGGTACGCACTCAGGCTTCAAAGGCAGGAAATGTTGCACAATATCTGTATCTAAACCCGGCATGTCTTCATAGGACCAAGCAAAGATATCGGAATATTCTCGTAGCAAGCTGATCAACTCTTCCTTAACAGACCCTTCAAGAAGTGCCCCAATCTTCACCAGGCGCTCACAATCTTCGGACCCCAAGTTGACTGTTTCCAAGTCTTCAAGATGCGGCTGAATGATCTTCTCTTCGTGCTCAAGGAGACGGGTGATCTCATCAGGAATCTCTTCAACGTCATCTTCTTCTGCCTCAAATACAGGGAATTCAAAATTGGGAGATGGCGTTGGATCATTATGTTCAATGGGTTTTAGGATCAACCTGCATAATGATTTTGGTTAAGAGAAAAACTTTTAGAATTTAAACAAGCAAATCATTATGCAGATGAAAAATGTTTGATTTTATTTTTTGTTTTTATGGTTTTTTGTGATCACTGATTTCATAAAGAAAAGCAAAAAGTGAAAACAAAGGAAAAACAAATGTTTTGACAATGCGAAAATTGAATGAAAATATCATTGTATATATGATTTGCCAACAATGTCATCACTTCTCCTTTTGGCATGGGAGAAGGGTTTTAAACAAAGTGAACAATTTACTCTGATCTATGGATGACTGTAGGAACATCTACAGCGACCCAATTGTGGCAGACACCACCAGGAATAACAAAATTGTTCAAGTCTTCTGCATCTTCTTCTTCAATGATAGCAACAGCTTCTTCTTCAGCAGGTTGATCAGCATGGATGAATCCTCCACTTGTGAACAAACCTTGTTCGTTGCATGCCCCAGAACCATAGCCAATACCAGCCCGGGATCGGTTGTCTTCAAGTTCAAGCACTTTCCCTAATCCAGCAACCGCACCACATTCAATGGCCAGCTTAGCATCTCGGTAGGAAGTGAATGAAGGAGACTTCTTCTCGATTGGTTCGTCTATAGATAAAGCTTGGAATGGAGTTCCAATTTCATCCTCAGCATCAATGTACGAGAAAGAAGACAAGTTACTGACCAGGAGAGCCTTTTCTCCCCCTACTACAACCAGTTTCTTATTTTTCACAAACTTCAGCTTCTGGTGTAGGGTGGACGTCACGGCGCCAGCCTCGTGAATCCATGGTCTGCCCAAGAGACAGCTGTAAGATGGGTGGATATCCATTACTTGAAAAGTAATTTGGAAATCACTTGGTCCTATCTTGATTGGGAGATCGACTTCCCCAATCACGGTCTTGCGCGACCCATCAAAAGCTTTCACAACAACCCCACTCTGCCTCATAGGAGGACCTTGATATGACAATCGAGAGAGTGTGGATTTTGGCAATACATTAAGGGAAGATCCAGTGTCCACCAGCACATTGGACATTGCATCAGATTTGCAGTTCATTGAGATGTGTAAAGCCATGTTGTGGTCTCTTCCCTCCTCAGGGAGATCAGCGTCACAAAAGCTCAAAGTGTTGCAAGCGGTAATGTTTGCAACTATACTATCAAATTGTTCCAGGGTGACGTCGTGATCAACATACGCCAAGTCCAAGACTTTCTGCAGAGACTCCCTATGAGGCTCTGAATTCAGCAATAGAGAAAGAATAGAAATCTTGGAGGGCGTGTGTAGAAGCTGGTCTACAATATTGTACTCACTCTTTCGGATGAGCCTCAGCATCTCATCAGATTCTTCATCAGCAATGCCACTTGGGCCACCTGAAGAAACAGGAGTCTTTTGTACAGATGAGGAGGGTTTGGCAACATCAAGTGCCGAATTCTGAACTTTGGCAGCAGTCCCCATAGGGCGCTCAACGGTATCAGAAACAGTAGCCTTGGCAGGCGCAGAAAATACACGACCGCTTCGGGTCAACCCACTAACATCAGCAATAGTGGTTACGGAAGTGGAAGGCAAAGGCACTTCGACCCCATCCTGGACAGCAACAGGATTGTACCGGAATGGCACAGCTCGATCGGAAGAATAAGGCACAGGGCCTGCCGGTTTAATAACCAAAGAAGGGGAAGCCTTAGGCTTGTTGCTATTATAACGAATAACAACTGGCTCGGGCAACTTGAACATTGGTGATATGACACTCACCTCAGGTTCAACTGTATCAACATTGCGATTCTGCAGAATCTCAATGGTACCTTCATTCAACAACTGTTGAAGCTCTTTGCGGACCTGGTCGCAACCCCAACGGTTAACCGAACAGACGCGGCACTGGCCGTGGTTATGCTCCAAATAGCTGTACTGACACAGCATACGGTGTAATCCAACCAACGGCTGCCTGATGTGGCTGACGTACTTAACCTTGTACTTCCCAAGGTCTTCCTGAATCATGTTTACAGATTTCCCATGCGCAGGCAATGGGTTCCTGGTGACATTCGGATTCGAGTCCTCAAAACTCAGGATTCCACTTCTCATAAGGTCTTGAACCTTATTCTTCAGCGGGAAACAGTTCTCAACGTTGTGGCCCGGAGCACCGGAATGATAGACACAATGTTGGTCTGGTTTGTACCACCATTGCGGGTTCGCAGGAATAGCAGGAGGATCCCTAGGAGAAACCAACTTCCTCTCCAACAAGGAGGGATAAAGCTCGGCATATGTCATCGGAATAGGGTCGAAGCTGACCTTCTTCCTATCATAGTTCATGTTGGCTTGGTTGGTTGTACTTCCACGAGGCTGGTAAGCCTGTTGCTGTTGCTGTTGGTATTGTGGTTGTTGATATTGCTGTTGATGCTGATATTGTTGAGGTTGATACTGCGGCGCGTTGTCTTTGAATACAGGTGCTACATGAGCCACCTGGTGCTGATGTCCGGCACGATGTGCAGGCTTCCTCTGAACAGAGGGTCTTCGATGCTTCGGCTGAGATTGCACGGCATGCGCTTCACCTTCCTTCCTCTTAAACGCTCCATATCGCTTAGAGGAGGAACTGTCATCCTTAGCTAATCGTCCTTCTCGGACACCTTCTTCCAGACGCATCCCCATGTTCACCATTTCGGTGAAATCAGAGGGAGCGCTTGCCACCATTCGTTCATAGTAAAATGAACCAAGAGTTTTCAGAAAGATCTTGGTCATCTCTTTCTCTTCCAACGGTGGGGTGATTTGAGCTGCCAGCTCACGCCATCTCTGGGCGTACTCCTTGAATGACTCTTTGTCTTTTTGGGACATGGACCTGAGTTGATCTCTGTCAGGCGCCATATCAACATTATACTTATATTACTTGACGAAAGCTTCGCCAAGGTCGTTGAAAGACCGGATGTTGACACTGTCCAGGCTCATGTACCATCTGAGCGCGGCACCAGACAAACTGTCTTGAAAATAATGGATCAAGAGTTGATCATTATCAGTTTGCGTTGACATTTTCCTGGCGTACATGACCAGGTGAGCAAGTGGACAGGTGTTCCCCTTGTATTTTTCAAAGTCTGGGACCTTGAATTTGATCGGTATTTTAACACCGGGAACTAAGCAGAGTTCGGCTGCTGACTTGCCGAAGAGATCCTTGCCTCGAAGAGTCCTCAATTCCTTTCTCAGCTCTAGGAATTGATCGTTCATTGCATCCATCTTTTCATGAACATCTGAGCCCTCAGATGCCTCAGAGTGATAGATGGTGTCGTCTACCCTAGGCATGGTATGCACGACAGGAGGAGCGGGAACAGGGACCGGGCTAGATGCCGGCATTTGAACAAATGTTGGAGCTGGCAGATCAGGCATGAAGCCTGAAGGCATCCCCCAAGGAAAACCGGGAGGCATGGCATTAGGCTGATGGGCACTGACTGGCACCGTTGAAGCAGCCACTTCTGAAATAACCGTCCGCTGAACCGGAGTTGCTGGCTGTTGGGCAGGCTGATTCTGGGCAGCAAGGAGTTGCTCCATCAAAGCGCCAAGTCTGGCGACCTCTTCTCTTAGATCTCGGTTCTCTTGCTCTAACTGTTCCATGATTCTGGCAGAGTTGACTCTTGTATAATACCGGTGAGTCAGCTTGTCTTCAAAATAAATGAAGAGCAGATGTTAGAACCAGAAGACCAGAAAACAAAGGGTACCTGTTTATGCAAGGATGATGCATGAAATGCTTGTGCAAATGCTTTGTTTTCAAGGAACCCTCAGGGTATTTTTTTGCAATATTTTGAATATTTAAACATTTTAATTGCTCATGGAAAATATTTCATTCAAAATATTAAGACAAAGAAGTACATCATTTTTGATTCAATTATTACAAAGAGAAAAGGTAAATGACATCCTATGGATCCCTAGAAGCTCGGGATGCTGGAAGATGAGAAGTGCACAGCTTCTTGATCTCTCTCTCATAGGCAGCCTCCATATCAGCTTTCTCCTTTGCAAGTTGATCATACTTCCTCTTCCAGAATTTGGAAGACTGAGGAAGCAGAGAAGTCCAAGTGTCGTTCGGATCGTCGATCACTCGGTGCTCGAGAAATTCAATCATAGCATCCTTCTCCTTGAGCTGCTGCAGCAATTCCTCTCTTTCGCGGATCCAAGCACACGAAAGGTCTTCTTCTCTCAACTCCTCTACACGTTGGGTAGGGAGGGTTGAAGGCCCAGCCACATCCAACAGTGTAGGTCTTGGATGATCATACGGCATCAGGTAGGTAGCAGCTCTCTGTCTGACCCAAGAGGTGTATGGCTCCAACGCAATGCAGTTCTTTGGACCCAACTCATTCCTACCTTTCTTGCGGATATTGCGCCAAGCGCGGACAAATCTGGCTTTCAGGCCTTGGGGATCTTTACCCTCCTGAAAGAATACACCTTCTAACAGAATGTTATGGGGTTTATCCTTTAGGGGGAACCCAAGCTGACGACGTGCAAGCGTAGGGTTGTAGCTGATCCCACCACATGTACCAAGAAGAGGCACATTGGGGAATTCACCACAAGAATTGATGATCTGGACGGTATCATACACGCGATCATACCAGGTGATATCATCATTGGTGAGAGACATGAGTCTCTGAGACCACCGTAGACATCCCTTGTTCTCCTTGAAAGCGACTGTCTGAGGCAAGCGCGAAATAAACCACTTGTACAGCAGGGGTAGACAGCAGACAATGACTCCTCCATTCTTCATATTCCTCAAATGCATGGAGACATACGCATCACCCAACAAGGTCGGAACTGGATTAAGGACTGAAAAGATCCTAATGGCGTTCATGTCCACGAACTTGTCGAAGTTGGGAAACAACACCAATCCATAGATGAGCAGCACAAATAGAGCCTCAAAGGCATCCTCACTCATGGCCTTCCCATAAAAGGTAGCTTGGGCAATGAGGAACTCGGAAGGAAAACCCTGAATTCCGCCTTTGGTAGTTAGATTAGCTCTAATCAGATCTTCATCTATGTGCAACAAGCTGGAAATCTCTCGAGCAGATGGAATACTCTCTAGGCCACTGAACGGCACTTGATCCAGAATCGGAATCCCAATAAGATGAGAATACTCCTCCAAGGTTGGCAATAGCTGGAAGTCCGGAAATAAGAAGCAGTGATACAATGGGTCATAGAACTGAGCCAGAGTACTCATCAAGCCTTCGTCAACCTGAGTGGTGAGCAGAGGTAGAAGCTTCCCATAGCGAGCCTTGAAACCCAAGGGATCTAATACATATGATGTCAGATTCCTTAACTCTTTTACATCGGGCTGCTTAAAGCTGTACTTCTTTGTATGCCTCTTTGGTCTTTCCATGTCTGAAAATTTTGCAAATAACCCTTTGAGTTCCTTGAAAATTCTCTCTTTTTGATGACATGAATGCGGATGAATGCGTGAATGTATGAATGCAACAAACACACTCAAGGATCAAGCAAAGCACACCAAACAAAGGTCGTGGGAAAGCTCATTGTATCCCTAATATCAATCATCCATTTTGGTGGATTTAGGTTTTCACCTGATCGACACCCAAGTTCCATTGATATTAACGGGACCTGAACCGGTTCTAACATTCTTAATATCAACCAGCCGCTTTGATGGATTTTAGGTTTTACACCTGATCCGGGATCCATTGATATTAACAATGTTTGAACGACTCAACCACGAATCACGGGTTTGTTGAGAGTCACGAGCATGGAGTCTCGGTTAAGAACCACCCAAAGGGAGTGTACTAGGGTTTAAACCTGCCAGACATGTTCTATCAGAGGTTCCCATAATCATCGTTCCATCTTTCGAATATTATCGGAGGAACGAATACTCGTATTCCAAGAATATTCTCAAGAGAAACTCTTATGAGTGTAGTATCGCGTGACAATCGTATCAGAACTGACATCTGAACGACCTCCGCACTACGGTCCTAAAAATAGGCCAAGGTGGGTTTGGTAAACTAAGGTTCTTGGCTTCTACGGCACATGATTGAAAGAATAATGCCTAACCACAAATAACTTGTGTGACATTATTAGTTCAACATGACCTCCACCAAGTGAATGGACTCGCAAGTCAACTGGCTAAGGAATACTCCACACCAGTCAACAAGACTATGCCATTCTCCTATCCTAGAGTGCACTCGAGTTCGGGTATAGAACTCATCTCACAGATCACCAAAGCAAACAGCAATTGTATATCAAGCAATTCACACATTACAATCAATACAGTCATCCCAAATTGTACAAAAATATGTCAAATGACAAATAATAATATATCACAACAAAGGTGAAAAGTAGGCAATACCACCAAGGATCGACAGTTTTCCCCAGCAGAGTCGCCACTTTTCTGTAGCGGTGTATTCGTCGCTATATGATCTATCGATTAAATCATAAGCAAGAGATACATTGAAATTTCGAGTCGCCACCGCACTTTTATTTATCCAAAGGACTGGCTAAAAAGCGAACAAAAGCCTAAGAAGTTTTACACGTAGAAAACTAATAAAAAGATCAGAGAGTCTGGGTAAGGGGTAAATTACGTAATGGGAAGGTGTTAGGCACCCATCACGTCCTAGGTACTCCTAGGGAGCCCTTTTCACACTTGTTGTATAAATTGTTATTTGTTATGACATAAGTATTGTGCAAACATGATTGGGATGATGAGAAAAGAATATACAAGTTAGTTATTTTTGTGTGATTGGGTTTGAACGGATGAACCCGCTGCCTACGTACCTTCCATCAAAGGTAAGGATCAAAACGCCGTAGTTCGGCTAAAAGATTTCCAAAAGTGAGTTGGGTTCAATTTTAAACACAAACCCTAAGGTCTTACGTTATCCACGGGAGAAAACTCAACCTTATACAAACAACCAAGTCCACCATGTGAGAAAAGCTTCAACTTGCCAGGGAGGGGTTAACCCTATAATAGGCAAGGAAGACTTACAATTCAATCACTAAAGACAGAAGGTGAGATTAACATCAACCACTAAGATAAATCAAACCTATAGCTCATGTATGAAAAGATTAACAATGGACAAAGCCAAAACAAGTGAATGAGTGAAGTTAATTGATTGTGATTATGAAAATGGAGTCAAAGTATGATTAAGATTAATTCAAAGAAGTATTATGAAATGGAGTTTGGAAAAAAGTCAAGGACTTGAGTCCAGGTTTTTAGTTAGAAAAAACATGAAGATGTTTGCACAACACTTATTTCAACTTGAAAAGCAAAAGTGTGAAAAGGTTTAGGATATAATGGGGATGAAGGGATGAAGATGGATTGTAAAACTTCTTAGAAGGTTCACTTCTTGAAATCATATAGAAAATGATTCAAGTGTGTCCTTTGGAATAGCAATAAGCAATAATAACATAAACAAACAGATGATACCGGATGCCACTCAATGGTCTTACTCCAATCTCACAAACAGAAAACGGATACCGGATACCAATAAATGGATTTACACCAGTCTCCTAAAACAGAACAGGATATCAGAAGCCACTCAATGGTCTTACACTAATCTCCTCAAAAGAAAACAAAGATGAGAAATGGAAGTTAACTGCCAATCTATCTGGACTTAGGTTAACTCCACATATGATCACAGGAAAACCAATGCCACATTACAGGGACTTACAATGGATCCTCACATACAAGAACAAAAGCAACAAATGATCACAGGAAAGCAAATGCCAACTTACAGGGACTTATAATTGCAACCTCACATACAAACAGATAAACCAACTTATGATCACAGGAAAAGCAGATGCCAACTTACAGGGACTTATAACTGCATCCTCACATACAAGCAAAGTAACAGAAGATATGAGTGACCAATGAGGTCTTACACTCTATCCTTCCATATCATAGGAACAATGGCCAAAGAGATGGACTTACAATTGTCCTCAATGGGCAAACAACAAATGACAATATCACAAAGACAAATGAGATGATTGTGCATTAATGAGCAATTAATGATGATGATAGATGCATGGAGCATACAAGCAAACATGTGCATATGAAGTAATCAATCAATCAATGAATAACAAACAGCACACTCTATAGCCAAACAAGGAGGCTCACACAAGAGGGTTAGGCACTGAGGCCAACTGGAATAGGGTCAAAGAGTTGCTCTTAACCTTGCCATTGAGAGGCTAAGGTGAAGCAGATGAAAGGATATGAGGGGTGTGCCTCATTGCTCTTATCCCTAATCAGGGAGAGCATCAAATATAAGAAAGTGTGAGAGCTCAGAAAGATGGAGCTCTTTCCACATTAGACTCTATAGATCTTGGGTTTTGATCTCAATGCTACAACCATGTAATGGGAGCAAGGAGAAGACTCACTGAATAGTAGGGGATAGGTTGCTTATCCCTTTGATCTACCAATTGCCTTATTTGAAGGACTTTTCCTGCTTGGGGACAAATTTAAACACACACAAGCATTGCCTCTTAAGGAGGACTTCAGACAGTTTGCCCGGCCAAGTAACAGGCCGGGTCTCCAGACTACATGAAGAACAAGGGATTATACCTCAAAGCAAATTGCTAAATAGCAAAGCAAAGCAAGTTCAAAGAACTTAAGCAACTAAGGGGTACCTGAAATAGTCAAACAAATTAGTACACAGCTCAACAGTTTAAAACAGAAGTGAGAATAGAATTAACAGTCAACATGATCAGATGAATGTGCAAAGCACAAGACTCAAGTCATATGAGTCAAGCCACCTACAGAACAAAGGTTAGCACATGATAAACAACCAAGCTCAAGCAAATTTGTATGATCTTTGAGGCATTGGTGCTTAACCTGAAACAATGAACTCAAATATAAGCCAGGAGACCACTAGGACAGGCCTAGGGTCAAAAATAAATGAGAAAGTCAAAACAGCAAATGAAAGTCAACCAAAATCAAGTTTAAACAATCAAGAAGCAAACTCAATTGGTCCCACATGCATATCATTCATCATCATGATTTCATAAGCAAAGGAAGGCAAAGCATGGCAAATTGGTGCACATAAAAAGTCAACAGAAAGACTTGCATCAAAAGTCAACTCAAACATTTTCAAAAATCACCAAATAATTCATTATCAATCCTAACACCTAGCATGGTAAGCATGTAAAATTTCATTACAATTGGACAAGTGGAAGGCAGTCAATGAAAATCATGAAGTCAAAGCAAGTTTAAGCATGCTCAAAGAAGTCAACAGAAAGACTCAGCTCAAAAGCAATCATACTCAATTCCAAAAATTATCAAATAATTCATACTCAATCACAATCCATAACATAGCATGCATATAAAATTTCAGCTCAATTGGATCATGGGAAGATGGTCAATTAAAATCAGGAAGTCAACACATTTTCAAGTATGCACCAAGAAGTCAAACATTCATGGGTCAACTTCAAAAAATCATAATTAAATGAAAACAGATGAGAAATGAATGGGATCAACACCAATGCAAAGCTCAAGATGTCTGGTATGCACATGTAAAATTTCATGATCATCCAATAAGATATGAGAATTTCCCAAATGAAATGGCAAGATGTATCACACAAAGTCAACAATTTGGTCAAACAGGGGATAAAATCTCAAACAATTTGGAAATGCCATAATTAATTCCAAGAAAAATCACAAGTGAACTAGACATATAAGAGATGGCTCATGCAAAATTTCACATTAATTGGAGGCCAGGAAGCATGTCAACAAAAATCATGAACTTGCATAACATTGGTGTGACACAAATTGTCACAACCTACTTCAAAAATTCATATCTCACACATCACATATGATAAATGCACAATCTTTACACCAAAATGAACATGAATGAGTGTAGAATAACCACAAAAAATTTCAGGGTCATTGGATGCATCATCATTATTTCACAAAAGAAATGGCAAAAGGTACAAATTAAGCATACATGTCAAGAAACCTAGAGCCATTAAAAATCCAGCCAACCAAAAATTCAGCAAAAATCATGATAAAATAGTAGACATTCATATGAACATGATGGAAAAAATTTCGTGATTTTTGGAGTTAAAATGAATGAGAAATGAATTTTGGAAGTGGAGTGATCATTTGGAACAAACATGAATGCATAGCATGGTTTAACAAGTCAACTAAGTTGACCGGATGGCAAATCAGTAAATACGCGCGTCACTAAACCAAACGCTGCGTTTCAGGCCACGAAACCAAATGTTTTGATTGGCTCGCTTCAATAAAACAGTAACAGGGGACCAATCATGTTAACAGTTCTGGAAAATGGCTAGGGTTTCTACAGCAATGTTTCATCTTCATGGTTCATCATCATCAAAACGAAATTACAAACAACATCACACAAGCAGCATGGCAGTAATATAGGAATGTTCATGCAGCATCAAACATCAACAAACAAACCAACACATGAAACTCAGATTTCTGGAAATGCAGTAGGGTTTTGAACAGCAACAGCATGTGTTCATCATTAACAATTAAACATGGAAATCAAAGTGCCCAGAAATCACAGATATGCATACTAATCAAACCAATGAAGCAAGCACAGTCATAATCCAAGCATGGTTTTCAGTAAATCATCATCAACAAAGCAAATCGATTGAAAACAAGTTTGAGCATAAAAATGTAAATTCAGATTTCTCACAGCACAGTTAACCATTTTGAATGATACAAGTTGCAATGGATTCAGCATGGTAAGAACTACAAGAAACATAGCATTATTTTGAGAAAAGAGGAACTCGAAACCTTACTTGAATTTGAAGCAAATGGTGAATCAGTGATGTTTTGAGTGATGCAGCTCGAAACAGATGAAGATCTTGGTTGATGTTGGTGTATACTTGAAGCCCTTTAGCTCAATGATGCTTAAACATGTCCAAATCTTGATTTGCCATGGAAGGGGTCTTGGAGAAACAGAACACAAACTGCTACTACAGGTGGGATTTGATGGTTCAAAATGCCTCCAAAGGTTGGCCAGGTGATGAAGGAAGCAAGAGTAGCTCGTGGTCTTTGAAGTTTTTGCTCAGAATTTCCAAATCGTAAAAATGCAAGAAGGAGAGAATGAGAGTATTCTGTGGTTAGATGGCTGCAGCTAGGTTTACAATGGCCAGAAAATGCAACTTATATTTGCTGTTTAACATCAGTTAATGGAATGGTAAACTTGTTTTGCTCATTTTAATCCATTTGCACATTTTGCTAATTTTGACCATATGGAAGTGGAGGTGCAAGTTCTGGCCGAGTTGGGCTTGCAAACAAGTCTCAAATAACAATTAAAACAATTTCCAAATGGCCACTTGTGCTGAAAAGCCTTAATTCAAAAAGTCAACATTTGGTCATACTTGAATTTAAATGAGACAAGTCAAAAAATGCCATTTTGATTGGCAAGGTTTTGGTGAATGATGAATGCATTTTTGGAAAGAGGGGATTAAATGGGGTTTGTAGGAAAAAACCCCATCAAATTTGGCCAAAGGAATCATGAGATATGGCTTGTTGAAGTTCAAAAAAATGTGAAAATGAAATGATCATATCTTGCAAACCATTCATGGGATTTGAGTGTTCTTGGACTTTTTGAAAATGGGAGAACAAGATCTTCAACTTTCATGTTGGGCAAAAATTCATTTGAAGCTTGTATCATGATGTAAGTTGAGGATCAAGAAGTTTCCATTTTTGGCAGTTGAAATTACAAGTCCACTTTCTATTTTGGGAAATTTCTGATTTTGCTTCAAATTCTTCCATGATGAGGTTTGGTATGATACATGAGGCTTATATGGACATGAATGAGCTCCTTCAAATCAATTCCATCCATCCAATCACTGATTAAATCCACAGTTGACCAAGTTTGACTTCAGTTGACTTTTCTAGGGTTTTGTATGATTGAACCACTTCTGATGAATTCCAAACCCTAATTTCTTGAGGACTTGATTTCAAATGATGTCCCAAGTTGTATGAGCTCTTGATTATTGATCATGGTGCCCAAATTCTGCAAGAATGGCCACCATCCACTGCTTTGACTGACTGTTGACTGTCTTTGACCTAATTGCTGATGATTGCTTCAACTGCAAGCAACAAGGTTAGACTGACAATATTTTTGTACTTTGGAATGATAAACATATGAAAATCAAGAATATACAAATGCAAGATATGCTTGGTGATCAAGAACCACACACAAGGCAACCTACCCACTAGGAGGGGAACTAGGGCATGCAATGATCCTTGAGGCCATGATATGATATGATATGGGCCATGAGGGATCTTAGGGCCAAAATTGGGGTCTTACAAATATTAACCATGATATGCAAAATGACGACTTTACCCCTAGACTTAGAAATAGGCTAATTTTGCATGCTCCCTTAGTTTTAGGATTTATAGAATATTCTCATTGATGAATTAACCTAGCTATTATTTTCCATGTGGTTAACCTTGGTTCCAATGCATGTTTAGATAGAGCTTAGACTTTAGATTTAATTTTCATTTGAATAATTTTACTTTCGCACATCCCTTGTACTTTACATGTACCCCCCTCCCCTTTCCGATGTATGCATTTACTCGCTTTCTTTTATTGCTTGGTTAGATACTCCTTAGGCATTAGGAACGCCCACCATTTCACAATCAATAATCAAACCCTTGATCCAACGTCAAGCGGTCCTTTTTCACGCCAATCGATAATCAAACCCTTGATCCAACGTCAAGTGGTCTCTTTTTCAAATCAAATTCAATAAACAAACCCTTGATCCAACGTCAAGCGGTCTTTTTCTAAATCAAACCCAAAAATGCAATAAATGGCGATTAGGATCGTACGTCACGAGCCTTAAGCGATAAAGAAGGGATGAGACTGGAGCTTTCCTACACTCATTCTGAATGCTTCGAACACAAGACGTTTGGCTTGACCGTTTGAGGTATTCACCTTTATCCATAGTCTTTAGTGCAATCCAAAATCAATAACACTTTCTTCAAAACGTAAAAATAACTCAACACATTCAAACCTTTTGTTTGAGCCTTAGGGCGACACCATCGAAAACCCTTCTTCAAGGTAATAAAATCAATAAAACAAACCAAACAATTTCAAAACCACGAACTACGAACGCTCTGATTTCTCACTTCAACAAGTGGGCATACGTAGGCACGAGGATCCATTCCTTGGCGAGCATACTAAATTAAAATCTACCTCCACTCCGTAAACCTTTGGCAAGCAAACATTCGATAAACAATACACACGTAAGCGTAAACATCCTAGATGGTTCCCATGGAGTACCATGGATGTGAGGGATGCTAATACCTTCCCCTTGCATAACCGACTTCCGAACCTGTTCGTGGTTGCGATGACCATACTTTGGGGTTTTCTCGATATTTTCCCTTTCCTTTGGAATAAATAAAAATCGATGGCGACTCTGTATTTTTCGCGTAGCGACAGGCCCATATGTAGTTAAGAGAGCCTTTTCAGGCGGTGCTTTGATTCTTACAACTATGGATGGTGAAGAGTTCACGCGTTCTGTGAATGCAGACGCGGTCAAGAAATACTTCTCCTAAAAAAGAAAATAACAACTCGCTAAGTTGAAAACCCGAAAGGGCGACTTAGGCAAAAATGAGCGTCTCAGTGGATTGAAAACTCGAAAGGGCAATCCAGGAAAAAGTTAGAGACATAAAATAGAAAAAGTTTATCCCGATAAATTGATTACCCCACCTTGGGGCAATTTATGCAAAAAATAGGGATTATGGCAAGTAACTGCATCCTGTTGATCTTCAATCTTGAAGACATTCTTGAGCACGTCATTTGGTTCTGATTCATCTTCAACCAAAGCCAAGAGCACAGTGGATATTAAAGTCGGTAGAAGGACTAGTGATCATTGTATTCAATGTAGTCCTTTTCCATGTAAATTACAATTTTTCAACTTTTGTAAAGATCTATGGAGTCTTGTCATTTACAGACTACCATTCAATTAAATAAAGTTGAACTTTTATCCAATTGTTTCTACTCTTATTTATCTTTCAACCAAATAGAATTAAATTTTATGATGATCATTTTGAAATTGAATTTTAAAAATCAAAATCATGTTTTCTTAAATAATAAAAGCAGTTACTTTTAAGAGCAATCGATTTTATTTAAGGAATATCAATAGCGGTCTGAGAACAGGTGAGCCCTAAGATGCGAAGCATTGTTGGTTTTCCCCAAGCAGTTGGCGTGATTTCTGTTTCTTCCCCAGAAGCATTTCAGCATCTCCTGCCGAGTTTTGTTGGTTTCCCCAACTGAGTTTGTAATTGTCTCCCTTGATTTGCAGGTGCATTTTCTCGGCAGTTTGCATAGATCCAACACATGTTTTGTTTCCCCTCAAGTCGCCAGCGGATTTCAGTTAGCATTGATTCTTGAGAAATATTTCTAGTCCTCTGCAAGGTTGTCTCCCATTTGATATGGTGTTGACCTAAAATTCCCCGTAGAGTTGATGGTGCAGATCCTCGTCATATCTTTCCCTTTTCCCCAGTCAGGGTTGAGCCTTTGAGATGGATAATTCACGTTTTTCCTTTACCTCTCTTTCTCCAGTTGACTGCCTCCTATTGAGATTGGTTGAGTGTTGTATTGATGATTCAGATCGGTGACGTTTGTATCCTCTGTGATCGTTTTGTCAGCATAATCATCATATATACATATACATTCATAGATATCATTATTACATTATTGCACTTTGTGATTCATTATTTCTCTGAGCCACTGCTATGGTGGTATCCTTTCCCCCCGCGTAGATTCAATGTGTCTATCCTCTTTCAATTGTAGAATGTCAACCCCCCTTAAGCAAAAAGAATTTAACCTTTCTCATTCCCCACTAAGTTACTCCCTCGTGGATGATTATTATTTCAGCTTCCTCCCCAGTTGATTATCTGGATGGAATCACTCCCCCTGAGTTATGTCCTCATTGGGTTGAGTCTCTGATTGACTGTTTCTTTCTAGATCTTTCCTAGATAGATGCTTTTGGTCCCCTGAGAGTCTACTGCCCAGTAACTGGTAATATTCTTCTCGATTTGTGAATACTTTACTTTTGCCTAATACCCGATAAAAGTAATCTATTTCCTTTATTCTCCCTAGCGGATTTGTTTTCACGTTTCCCCGGGAAGTCTATCCTTGATATGTTCATCTTAACCGATGACGAATATTCTCGTTTTGGTATTCTACCCAGTAAAAAGGTAGTTATAATCCCTATTTCATTCCCCGAGGGTTAATCCTTGATATGTTCATCCTAACCAATGACGAGTTTCCTCCTCTTTGCGGTCTTCTGCCCAGTAACCGGTAGTTGTAAATCCTGCTTTCCCTTGTGGAGTTTATCCTCGATATGTTCATCTTAACTGGTGACAGATATTCTCTTTTTGGTTTTCTATCCAGTAACTGATAGATATAATTCGTATTTCTCCCCTCGGAGTCTATCCTTGATATGTTCATCTTAACCGATGACGAATATTCTTCCCTTTGAGTCTACCATTGATATGTTCACTCTAATCATGGCAAGAGCTTGCAACTGCATTTTCCACTGAAACGACTTTGTTGTTGTTGGACACTTCGCATCAGCGATTGCTTGGACAAATACTTGTTCGTTCAACTTCGGGTGTGAAAAATTCAGAAGAGTCAAGTTAGTATGTAAGGAATCTTGTGGGTCATATCACAACATGCATAGTGGAGATGTCCAATAAGAGTAATCTTAAAAAGATTGCCTAACAACTAGATATCCCCATGTTGGTTAACTACATGTTAGAACGGTTATGTGGAGCTACAAGTACTTCTAAAACTCTTCATTGCCATCATCTTCTTCGGTATGAATCCCACGAAGGATAGAAAACTTTATATCAAGGTAATCTATCTAAAGGCAAAGATTTGTGTTACACACTACCTAGTCACAAGGATACTCCTCCTAAGGAAACCCAACCTTGATGTTGTCATTAAGGAAGACGTAGTTCCTTTGTGGCTGTTGACCCAATAGTTTCAAATAAATACTATGGAGAATAACAAGACTTCGATATGGAGATCTAATTACCAAAACTTCAGTTGCCTTTGGAATCGATATTATGGGAGAAATAGTGGATTCAACTCAAAACAAGATCGATCAATCCCCACTCAGAAGAATGAGGGCCCATATCTATCACCGAGTGTTAATAAATGAATCGATGTACGAAGATAAGGTCATAACACAACCAGCCATAGAAAAGAAGGGTTTAAATATATGCTAGAGATAAGGCACAAAAAAAGTGAGGTAAAACACAAGATGATTGGAGTCAAATCATGAGGTTATGATTTGAATCAAACAAATAATTATTTCAATCAATGGTAGTAAGTATATAATCTATAATTTTTTATTTGAATCATGTTCTGTGTATGTGATCCGAGTCACATAAATCATGATTTAAATCACATTTAATTTTGAAGAGCGTTTTGATTTCCACGATTTGAATCAAATAACATGTGATTCGAGTCAAGAAGTGTTATGATTTAAATCACACACTTTCTTGATTTGAATCAGGGAGGCATGTCCAAATTCTAAACTTCTAAGAAATAGTTTGATTTGAATCATAACATGTATAATTCGAATCAAGCCTCATAAAAACCTAAATTTAAATATTTTAACTTGTTATTGAATCTACACTTGATAATTTAACTTATATCAAATTACAAAGGTTAAAGAAAAATATTATCATGGGTTCAAATCCAATATATTAACGGCAGAGGTATCTCAAGATACATGTCTAAACAAATAAGTGAAATCTTCAACTTACAAAAAAAATTACAAACGAATTACAAATACACGATAAATCAAATTACACACACACACACACACATCAAATTTGGACAAAACATCAAAATGAAACAATAACAACTACAATGCAATTTCAATCTTGCCACCCCACAATGTGATTAAATATGTTGAACCTTCATTAAAGGATCATTGTCATCCCATGAGGTGATTAAATATGTTGGACCTTCATTGAAGGATCCTTATCGCTCAAAGAGGTGATTGAATATGTTGGACCTTCACTAAAGGATCTTTGACACCCACAAGGTGATTAAATATGTTGGACTTTCATCAAATGATCCTTTCTAACCCACGAGGTGATTAAATATGTTGGACCTTCACTAAAGGATCCTTGCAGCCTCACAAGCTGATGATCGCGACTTAGTAAGTCTATGTGAATTGTGACTGCAAGTGCACAGTCCTATTGCGTAGTTTTAAAGATTATCGAACCCACAAGGACTAATAGTCGAACGTATCATGGTCTAATGTTGCTATGTAAATCTAAGGTTGATGATTGTTCTAATATTGGAGGGATGAAGAGAAATAACTATAACGTAAATAAAATAAAGACATGGGATATAGGGGATATTGGTATGTAATACCTTAAACTTCGGGGATTCGATAGATATTTGGTGTAATCTTATTGGTTAAAATATTCTTCAGTAGAAATTATTTATAGAAATGAATTAGTCTCACACTCTCGTTTTTATTGACTCTGACCATACTCCTAAACCAGAATGCTTGGCTCTTGCGGTCTCATTTTGAATTTAAAAGTAATTTTTGAATATAAATAAAGTCTAATTAATCCTAAAGCACTCTCGCTGTGTTTAGGATTAATGTCTAGTTTCAACTATCTGGTTAAAATCTCAAACTCTCGTTCTTGTTGACTGTAACCTTAGTTTGTTTTGTACTCTCGTACGAAAAACAATTTGATTAAAATAAGAAACTAAAAACGGAAAAATAAGTTTTATAAAAACTAACACCAATTATTTATTGAATCCCGTCGTTTCGATGGTCTTTACATATCGATACCTAAGGGTTTAGTCGGACATGGATCTGATAACAGACATGGTATTTGGGAAATTAAACATGCAATAAGGCATAAATAAATAAAACAGTAATCAAAATAAAACCTGGATTACGAATTAAGAACTGGAACTGAATCTTGAATCTTCGATTAAAATAATTATGGAAGGCTTTGGCAATGAATAATCCTTACAATTGAATCCCAAATGCGTAAATAATAAACCACAATAGTCCCCAATATGGAGAACTATCACTTTTACAAAGTAAGAAAACTGCCTAGAAAACTAAAAGAAAATAATGCTGAATAAAATTAAGCGTAGACTTGAAAACTGGAAGAAGAGAGTGAGATCCGTGCGAGTCTGAGAAGTCCCCTTTTATATATTTTCCACAATCCCTCAGTTGTAGCAAGGTGGGTGGCTTCGTGGCTATAAAGGTGGAGAAAAAGGTGGAAAACTAGGTTGTGGCGGTTGCCACAACCCTAGCCTTTAAATGAGTGGCGAGCGCCACCTTTTTAGCAACAGAAAAACCACTTCTTAAGGCTTGGTGGCGGGCACCACCTACCTCTTGGGCCAATGTGGCAGGTGCCACACTCCTTAGATAATGGGCGCCACAAGCCCATTTGCTTTGGTAACCCATTATCTCTATAAAAGCTTCATTTTCTTCTCTTTTTCTTCCCTTTTTCTTTCCTTTTTTCTATTTTCCATTTTGCTTGCGGTAAACCTTTTAATCGATAAATACCTGCAATAAACATAAAATATTGCGTAATAATAAGTGTTAATCAAGTAAAAATCCATGCATATGGAGCCAAAAATATGATAGGTTTTCGCGTTATCAAACTCCCTCATACTTAAACCTTTGCTTGTCCTCAAGCAAATGCCGTGTACATAAAAAGTTTTATAAAATATTTGCAGCATACCTTATCAAGACTCGTAGAAAACACAGTTGCATTCGGATACTCATTCTAGTCTTAAACTTTACTTTGGTTCAAAATTGTATTAACAAGTACTCACTTCCACACTAAGGGTATTGTTGGAACACACAGTCGTAGTGTTGCAACCATAAGTCTCCCTCCTATACAAACCAATCTGAATCATGTTGTCATGCCTAAACCTACCTTACTAAACCTTCTTTTTATCCTTTTTCATTCTGGCGCAATCACATTAAGCCTGTTATCCTTTCACATTCATAGCAAGATAGTCTATTAGTGACTATGATCTCATCATTATTTATTTATTTCTTTTTCACACTTTGGCTCAAATAACAGTTGAAGATGGTTATACCGTTGGGCTAAATGACCGGGTGAGGATCACCTAACTTAGAGGGAACAACATTTTTCATACATTTCGTAATCTTTTCTTCTTTTAAGCCTGAGATGATACACTTATTTGCATCGGCTTCTTGCGTAGTGTGTGCTTAGGATGGTGCTGACTGCTAGATAAACCACTTAAGGAAATATTAAAGGATAGAATTTAAGGCTATGGCATGACAAGTACTCAAATCGATCTTATACTTGGGAGATTTAAGGTGTTAAAATGATACTGATCTTATAAAGTTTTTTCCAAATCTCTACAATTCAACCTCAGTTTTATTTATAGTATAGAATTTTCAAAAGATGTATTGTATCTCTAAGTCTAGTTTTTTGCGAAAATTTTTGTATGGCTTGTGCAAATAGGAGAATTAGTAAATAACGGAAACCACGCATAAAGACTCGACAACACATTGATATTTAACTCGACTGACACTTTAACAAAAAATAACAAAAGGAAATAACAATAACAATAATTTAGATCTACCTAGAAAGCGATAAATAAAAGCGGTAAAGCTTCCTCCCCCATGCTTAAACCTTGCATTGTCCCCAATGCAACAACATAAGATAGGAAAGAAAGGTAGAACCTGGGTATCCTGCTACTGGCGCCTTCTGCCACGTGTACGTGCACGTCCACCGTTTCCTGGTTGGTGAGGTGGCGTGTCATTTTGGAGATCTTCCACACGCATTGTCAATGTTGCCATTTCATCAATCAAGCCATACATGTTTTGTTCGGTTCTGAAAGCGTAGTCGTGCTGATCATGCTGCATTTGGCGATGGATTTGCATCATTTCAGTATGCTGAGCTTACATGTTTTGGATTTGTAGGTCGCGCTGAGCGTCTAATTCTCTACGCCGTAGCAGTTCAGCATAGATCTCATCAAGAGTGGCTGGTGCCACATTTCTTCTTGGTCTTTGACTAGAAGATGTACCTGCAACAATTTCAAATGACGTGTGTGTGGTGTGTGGGTCAGTAGCGGGAGCAGTTTGCTCCGGAATATGATCCTCATCGGTGTCCCCGCCAGCAGCTACATTCTCAGGAATGTGCGCGGGGACTTGGTTATCCACTGGATCGTTAAGATAACAATAATTATTTGAGTTACGCACATCTGTGCGATTTGGATTTGGGAGGATCAAATCTTGTAAGACATTATTAACAATTATTAAATTAAATCTACTGTCACTCCTTCGTTTTACTAGTTTCATGCTCCATGCCATGTCAATGTCAATGGCATGATGCGGGAGCGGGGTTAGCCTGGAGAATTTTTCTTCGAGTCCTAGGACTCTGGCTATGGAGGTTATTAAACCTCCAAAAATAAGCGGGTGCCACTATGGGCCCTGTGGCGGGCGCCACAACCCTCACATGGGCAGACGCCACATGCAGTGTGGTTTCCCATGTGTGTGCCTTTATTTGCTTTGACTACAGAATTTCAATGGAATTTAGTTTACCAATAATATATAGTGTATGGGAATAATAAACATGATATAGTGGAATGGAATTTAATCGCAGAATTGACGAATAGAAGAATCGAGTAGACGGGAAAATATGCAATAATTTGTCTACTGGAATAAAAAGAAATGAAGTAATTAAATAAATATCAATGTGAGCAAATAACAACAATATTCCAAACAATAAATTAAAATAAAAGTCAGTAAATTAGTAATATTCCAATAAATTAGCCATTACGGTGACTGCTGGTAGGAGGAGCGAACGAGTAGAAGTGCTGGTAAATGTGATCTAGGTTCTCTGTCACTACATCCATAAAGCCATGGAATTCCACGCGCAGGGTGCTCAACTCGCCTCTCAGATTGGCGACGTCTGTCTGAACAACTTTGATGACAGTAGCATGATCGGTGAGAGGTGTAGCAGGTATAACTGGGGCATGTGATTCAGCATCAGAGAGATAATTGTCATAGTGGTCGTAGATTTGGGGTGTCTTTGGAGGAAAGGGTGGTGCATCTGGTGGTCCATCCAAATCATAGAGCCAGTTGTTCCTATCATGTACATTCGTCCTAGGGTCTGGCAGGGTAAAGAGGTGTACTACTTCGCGGTTGATTAGAAATTCAAACACATCTGGACCTAGGTTCCTAATGGTACCGGTGTTGAAGCAAAAGTCAATATTCATTGGTCGTATTCCACCTAAAGGGGTGATCCTGATAAGTGGTTGTCTTAGTCCGATGGCATTTGCTATCATGGTCACTAAGCCTCCCACTAATATTGGTCCATAGTCCTCTTGTGCCATACGGTACAGATTAGCTATCATAAATGTAGCAGCGTTAACAGGTCGGGCCTGTGATGTGCAGTACATTATGAAGAGTTCATCTTTGGACACAAAGGTTCTGTTCTGTTCCTTTCCAAACAAGGTGTGAGCTAGGATCTTATGGAAGTAACGAATCGCAGGGTTATGGATGTTCTCTGAATGCATAAGGTCTAGCTCGGGATGGTCGTTTCCTGTGATGCTACCCCAAAAGAGATCTAATTGATGGTTTACAAGTCTGTCTTCTTGGGTAATGGTAAAGGTATCAGGACTATTAGGGCATCCTAGGAGTTCATCCATTTCTCGGTGGGTGTAGCGGTAATCCATATCAAACAACCTAAATGTGATTAGGCGTTTGTTAAGTCCAATACCATGGTTTGGCAGGTGCACTAGGGAGATTAGGAATTCTAAAGTCAACCTATTGTAGGAACTAAATTTTCTCTTGATAGCAAAGGTGTCTCATCCTGGTTGGTTAATTAGGAATGTAACACTGTCTCTTATACCTAGTTTGGTCATGGTGCATCCATCAGGGTATAAGGTTAGTGTCATTTCTCTATGAGCTAGAGCCTCAAAACGTCTCCTTTGAGCTCTGCCTCTGAAGACTATATCCATGTAATCTACTTCTTGCATTGTGATAGTCAGTAGCTAGATAAAGTCAAATATATAATAGCATTAAGTTAGTAATGGTCAATAATACAGGAATGTACCGATTAACTTTATGAGAAATAAATAAAGAAGATAACAAAGAAATGAAAATTAAGCAATAGTAATAATTATAAATTTGTGATGAAATTAATTAGTTAAAGATAGAGTGTGGGTTGTCTCCCACCAAGCGCTTTGTTTATTGTCGTAAGTTCGACAGAAATAAGATAGGTATTACTCCTTCGAATGAGCGGGAGGCTCCGTAAGTTTAAGATTTGCAATGAAATCATTGTTATCAATGTTGTGGTAATGTTTCAAACGTTGTCCGTTTACTTTGAATGGTTCGCTTGTTTTTCCTTTTATATCTATTGCTCCATTCGGAAAGATATTGGTAATTTCAAAGGGACCGGACCATCTAGAACGAAGTTTTCCGGTAAAGAGTCTGAGTCGGGAGTTAAACAGGAGTACTTTGTTGCCTTCCTTAAACTCTTTCCTTAATATGCGATTGTCGTGCTATTTTTTTGTTCTTTCTTTATAGATTCAGGCATTCTCATACCCATCTAGCCTAAGTTCTTCTAGTTCATGGATATCTAATATTCTTTTCTCGCCTGCGGCAGTATAATTGAGATTAAGGGTCTTAATGACCCAATATGCTTTATGTTCTAATTCTACCGGCATGTGACATGATTTTCCATAAACTAGCTTAAAAGGTGTGGTTCCTATTGGGGTCTTATAAGCTGTGTTATATGCCCACAAGGCTTCAGATAATCTTGAGGACCAATTTTTCCTAGAGGTGGCAACTGTCTTTTCTAAGATTTGTTTAATTTCTCGGTTCGAGACTTCTACTTGC
Organism: Lathyrus oleraceus; assembly: GCF_024323335.1. Lineage (NCBI taxonomy): Eukaryota > Viridiplantae > Streptophyta > Magnoliopsida > Fabales > Fabaceae > Lathyrus > Lathyrus oleraceus. Next base: position 318,074,875 of record NC_066582.1, read on the forward strand.
CCACTCGTCTGTGGGTGGTAGGGTGTTGTTACGTGGTGCCAGACTCCATATTTCAGTAATAGCGTTTCAAAAATCCTTGAAATAAAATGGGAGCCACCATCACTGATGACAAGTCTGGGTACTCCGAATCTAGGGAAGATTATTCGCTTAAAGAGTCTAATTACCACTCGTGTGTCATTCGTTGGAGAGACTATAGCCTCAATCCATTTCGATACGTAATCGACCGCAACAAGGATATACTTGTTACCAAAAGAGGATGGGAAAGGTCCTATAAAATCGATTCCCCAAACATCGAAGACTTCTACTTCCAAAATTCCTTTAAGCGGCATTTCGTCGCGTCTAGATATGTTGCCAGTGCGTTGACACCGGTCGCAATTTGTGATCGCGATGTGGACATCTTTCTATAGAGTGGGCCAAAAGAGGCCAGCTTGTAAGATCTTAGCGCAAGTCTTCGAGGTGCTTGCATGTCCTCCATAGGAAGCAGAATGACAGTGGGAAATTATGTTTTCTACCTCATCCTCGGGGACACATCGACAGAAAATGCCGTCGGCGCCTCTCTTGAAAAGTAGAGGCTCATCCCAATAGTAGTGTTTAAGATTGTGGAAGAAATTTTTCTTTTGTTGGTAGGTCAAGTCTGGCGGAAGCACCCTAGCTGCTAAGTAGTTGACAAAGTCAGTGTACCATGGTAGTGTGGTTTGGGTGTAAATTGCTTCTACTACCTCGTTTGTTTTGGTTTCCTTATGGGTTAACGCCTCTTTAGCTGTATTTCTTTCTAATTGGGCTATGAGTCTTTCGTACGGAAAATCATCGTTTATAGGCACCCGTTTAGGTTCAATACCTTCCATTCTTGACGAGTGATCGGCTACGACGTTTTCAGTGCCTCTTTTATCCTTGATTTCTAGGTCAAACTCTTGTAATAGTAAGATCCACCTTAGGAGTCTTGGTTTGGCGTCTTTTTTGTTCAATAGGTATCTAATTGCAGCATGATCGGTATAGATAATTATCTTTGCTCCTACTAGGTAGGAACAAAATTTATCCAGAGCGAACACTACAGCTAAAAGTTCCTTTTCTATGGTGGCATAGTTCATCTATGCAGGGTCTAGGGTACTACTTGCATAGTATATTGCATGAAGTTTCTTATCCCTTCTTTGTCCTAAGACTGCGCCTACAACATAGTCACTAGCGTCACACATGATTTCAAAAGGTAATCTCCAATCGAGCGGTTGCATGATAGGTGCAGTAATAAGAGTTGTTTTTAGTTGTTCAAACGCCGCTAGGCATTTGTCGTCAAAGATGAATTCAACGTCTTTCATCAATAAGCCAATAAGTGGTTTGGTGATTTTTGAGAAATCTTTAATGAATCGCCGGTAGAAACCGACATGTCCTAAGAAGCTTCGTATTTCTCTTACGGTTTTCGGAGGCTGGAGGTTTTCTATAACTTCTATTTTGGCCTTGTGGACTTCGATCGCCTTGTTGGATACTATGTGTCCGAGCACGATTCCTTATCGGACCATGAAATGGCATTTTTCCCAGTTTAGCATGAGGTTCACTTTTACGCATATTTCGAGGATGAATCCTCAGTCAAACTTTTTACTTTTCCTTGATTTCCATGGCCACTTATCAATCCATCTCTCATATCCATCACCTTTTCTTCTTTTTCTTCTGCGAGGTGGTTTACCCTTCTGAACTTGCGGTGGTGATTCTGGCTCTATCCTGAGAGCTAGCTTTTCAGGTTTAGGTTCAATTTTTTCATCTACCAACTCAAAGTCTAAATTTCCCCTTTTAATACTAATGAGTTCCCTAGGTTCACGGTCTTCTAATTTTCTCTTCTTGTTCAGGGTCTCAAATAAGGGTGCATTAGTGTGGATATTTTCCAATAGCACCTCGTACCTTTCGGATTTTGGGTCTACCTTAACTTCCACAGACCTTCGCGGGAAAGGAATTGGTGATTTATAGGGAGGAGGAACAACACATAGTTCTTCCTTCTCTACCTCTTTGACAACCTCCCTCTCGGGTGGTGTCGGTGGTTCTTTCTCAATCTCTACTCTTTTCTCACCTGAACCCTCCTCATTATCATTCTCCTTAGGATTTTTGGTAGATTTTTCACTAGTGATTATTACAACATCCACATGTTTCTCAGGGAATGGTCCTAGAGGTGTCTGCGCAAGCAGAGAGATTTGAGTCTCCAATGCCTCATTGTGAGTGACGAGGGACTCAACCACAATGTTCACTTGCCTAAGGGTTTCATTGGTATAAAGATTTTGTTTTCTAAATTCTTCATTCTAAGGAGTTTGTGTAGCCACAAAGCGTTCCATCATAGATTCTATCCTAGAGTGAGTTTGCGTCGCAATGAAATCCTCCATTAATATTTCCAGGTTGGATTTATAGGAATCTTACGATTCCTCAAAATACTAGGAGTGATAATCGTAGAGAAAATTTGGGTGATACATAGTAATAGAGAAAAGAGTGCCTTAGTCTATACTGGGCAACACTGGAGTTACGATATCGACTAAATTAGTCCCCAACAATGGTGCCAAAGACTTGATCGTGACTTAGTAAGTCTATGTGAATCGTGGCTGCAAGTGCACAGTCCTATCACGTAGTTTTAAAGATTATCTAACCCACAAGGACTAATAATCGAACGTATCATGGTCTAATGTTGCTATGTAAATCTAAGGCTGATGATTGTTCTAAGATTGGAGGGATGAAGAGAAATAACTATAACGTAAATAGAATAAAGATATGGGATATAGGGGATATCGGTATGTAATACCTCAAACTCCGGGGATTCGATAGATAGTTAGTGTAATCTTATTGGTTAATATATTCTTCAGTAGAAATTATTGATAGAAAGGACTTAGTATCACACTCTCATTTTTATTGACTCTGACCATACTCCTAAACCAGAATTCTTGGCTCTCGCTGACTCATTTTGAATTTAAAAGTAATTTTTGAATATAAATAAAGTCTAATTAATCCTAAAGCGCTCTCACTGTGTTTAGGATTAATGCCTAGTTTCAGCTATCTGGTTAAAATCTCAAACTCTCGTTCTTGTTGACCATAATCTTAGTTTGTTTTGTACTCTCGTACGAAAAACAATTTGATTAAAATAAGAAACTGAAACCGGAAAAATAAGTTTTATAAAAACTAACACCAATTATTTATTGAATCCCGTCGTTTCGACGGTCTCTACATACCGATACCTAAGGGTTTGGCAGGACATGGATCCGGTAACAAACGTAGTATTTGGGAAATTAAACATGCAATAAGGCATAAATAAATAAAACAGTAGTCAAAATAAAACCTGGATTGCGAATTAAGAACTGGAACTGAATCTTGAATCTTGGATTAAAATAATTCCGGCAGGCTTTTACAATGAATAATCCTTACAATTTAATCCCAAATGCCTAAATAATAAACCTCAATAGTCCCCGATATGGAGAACTATCACTTTTACAAAGTAAGAAAACTGCCTAGAAAACTAAAAGAAAATAATGCTGAATAATATTAAGCGTAGACTTGAAAACTGGAAAAAGAGAGTGAGATTCGTGCGAGTCTGAGAAGCCCCCTTTTATATATTTTCCACAATCCCTCAAGTGTAGAAAGGTGGGTGGCTTCGTGGCTATAAAGGTGGAGAAAAAGGTGGAAGACTAGGTTGTGGCGATTGCCACAACCCTAGCCTTTGAATGAGTGGCAAACGCCACCTTTTTAGCAACAGAAAAACCACTTCTTAAGGCTTGGTGGCGGGCGCCACCTACCCCTTGGGCCAATGTGGCGGGCGCCACACTCCCTAGATAATGAGCGCCACAAGCTTATTTTCTTTGGTGGCCCATTATCTCTATAAAAGCTTCATTTTCTTCTCTTTTTCTTCCTTTTTTCTTTCCTTTTTGCTATTTCCCATTTTGCTTACGGTAAACCTTTTAATCAATAAATACCTGTAATAAACATAAAATACTGCGTAATAGTAAGTGTTAATCAAGTAAAAAGCAATGCATATGAAGCCAAAAATACGATACATTTTCACGTTATCAGCTGAATACAAATTTTAGACCTTAGTTGAAGGATCATTTCTTCCCTACGAGGCGAATACATCATTGGACCATCATAGAAGAATCCTTGACACCTTAATAGGGGGATAATTCAACAACAATATCATGAATAATATAAAGGACATAATGCTAAGAATTTCATAAATAACCCAATAAAGGAGTCAACATAATTATTAAATCAAAACCCCTACAAGGTGGGGTTACAAAATGTCCTACAAAGAGAGAGAATATGAAAAAATATTGAATACAAAGAACTGAAATCACCATATGATATGCTTGAAGGAATCTCCCGAGGGAGTCAAATCAAAGTCTCGCTTGAGGAACTAGCTAAAGTCTCGGATGATGGACTCAACTTAAAGTCTCTCTCGAGGGACTCAACTTAAAGTCTCTCATGAGAGTATTGACTTAAAGTCTCTCTTGAGGGACTCATGTAAAGTGATGCTGAAAGGACTTGTGAAGCCCCCATTTAGAAAACCCAGTTGGGTAGATCCATACGAAGGATCTTAAGGTTATAGGTTCTCTTATTAGCCACTTCGTTCTTTTCAAGACCTCATACTCGAGGGACTGTGTAGTGGTATAATTTTATGAGGCCCTGAGCAAGGAAAACTCATAAGAAAGTAAGACAAGCCAAACACATTGGTGATGGAGAGCGCCCTAACAAACAAAGGGCCACTCGAAATGGTCTAAGAAGTTGCCCATAACACGCAATACAGATCTCCTGAAGTCGGGCCTGAGTTCTAGATCCAGCTGCTTATAAAATATGGATTTTGTTGTGTCTAGGTAATATGAGTCAAAGAAGTATAAATCTTCCACTACTCCCATGTTCCTAGTCATGGGGTAGTGGAAACCACCTTTTGGCATTCTAGACCGAGCCTAAGAGATCATCTATAAATATCTCAAGTTATAATTGAGGAAGGATATTCATTGATTCTACAAAAGATACATATACAAAGTCTCTTGCAACTCTAAACAAGCATGCTTTCACCTTCGTTGTACTTTTAGCAAGTTCAAATTTCACCTTATACCTTCTTCAAGATTGATCTTCATCAAGATTATTATGATTTTTTTAGAATCTGAATCCTATAACAAAATTGATTTTTTAAACCAATAGAGTAACTCAAAGCAAAACAATAGAAACCCATTTCTAAAAAAATATGAAGATGAAGTTGAAGCTAAAACGTATTTGATTGTTAGTATTCAGATAATGAGTATGGAAAAGAAACAAATATGCAAATACTCAATTTTTTTAGATGACACGTGTATTTAGAATCCACTTGCCACATGGTTTTATTTTCACATCTAATGATTTTGTCTCAATAACTTTAATTTTGAATAACAATTGGTTTTGTTTCCATAGCTATTTATTTTGTTTCCAAACCTTTAATTTTGAATGATGTTCTATTTCAACTTTTTTTGTACAAATATATTTTTATTTTTAATTTAATAATATGAAATGTATTAATCCATTTGTATTACGCCCCATCATCAAATTATGTGTCATCTATATTACTCATGAATATTTTTTTTGACAAGAAATGGATATGATTTCAAAATAAAATTGAGAGACTAATGGGCCGTAATAGAGGACCAAGACTATAATTTAGATTTAAAAATATAGTTTTAAATATTATTAATATTAATAACTTTATATATGAATGTGTGTTTTGTAGAGCATAAGAGGTAGATGAAGGTTTTAGGGGGAAAGGTGAGAAGAGAAAAAGACATGAAGTAATACATTTTATTTCAAATGCAATCTATTTGAGACAATATTTGTTTGAGTTAATATTTGTTCTGGGTCAGCAAAAGGTCTAAGGACCCTCTACTTCACGCCGGTCAAAGGCCTAATAACATGAGGCCTACCTATTACTTCTGTTATATCAATCCCAAGGTATAAATACCTTCACAAAGGGGTTTTAGGTAGACAATCTCTAATATTAACTCTCATTGCAATGATCTCAAACCCTAAAATGACTTGAGCATTGGAGTGCTAACCATATAGATACCCCTTTATGAACCATCATATCAGAAATTAGCAATGTCGATTTAAAATCGACACCGATCAATAAAATTGATTCAATATCAACGCTTCTGGTACAAGAAGCACCATGATCACAACCTTCTATCCACAATACTGCATCAAGGAAATCATGAGCCAAGATTCACTCCACCATAGCTTTCGTGATTCCCTCTTTTTCTGGTTCCGCAATGAAATAGCAGCGTCGTTTATCGGAATCGAATTTCATTTTCTATAACCTCTAAGATTTCAGATCCAATTTTCGATTCACAAACTCGTGACTTCTCTATGACATCAAATTGAAATCACGCTCAACCTTCTGATTCAAACGGTCTCTACTGATCTGCACACGTTGTTCGATTTCTTTGTTCGCGCCTCTCTAGATCTTAAAAGATACAGGGCATAAAGGTAAGCACATAGGTTCGTCGAGGGATACGCAGGCTAAATTCCACCATCCAGATATATGATCTCCTTGAAACCCCTCGCAGATCAACGAAAATGATAATCTTAGATCCAAATCTAGGTTCGCACCAGCCTCCGAAGGCAATCTCTGAGAAGACTAGGTATAAACCTCGTCGAACTCCGACAAAGCGAAGACACCATCACTTTCCACCACGACCGGGATGGACGATAGAGGAAACATCATGCATTTGTTGTAAGTTTATTGTTAATAGTGTATGTGTTTCGTAAAATCATTGTTAACGTCAGGCCCTGAGCAAACACCGAGGTGCATCCCACAGATCTCGTAGGATTTCTACTCGATGCACCAGGGTTCCACCAACCAGACAAAAAAGCAGGGGTCCACTGGAGGTGCCTATTGAAAGATGTCTTTAGCCATGGTCGCTAGAAGACCTGTCAGTATCCATATTTGACAAAAGCTCTCGAGTTCTTTCTATGAGGGGATACCAAGCTAGTACATCATCCCCAGACTCCCTGAGCCAACCAAGCATCTTGGATTCACCATAGAATATTTGAGTCCAAAGATACCAGTCCAATCTGAACCGGGAAACACAGCTGGACAAATCCATCAAAAATTGTACGCCTCCCAAGCCGAGGACCCTGTCCTCTAGATCAACCGACCATCAAGCCACCTGAACAACACATCCGAGGGCAAGAGATTGGCATACACTTGTGGCTGACCACAAGATTTAATTAATTAATTAGTAAATTATTTATATAATAATGAAATATATATATATATATATATATATATATATATATATATATATATATATATATATATATATATATATATATAAGAGATTGGCATACACTTGTTGTCAGGGATGCTTTGCCCATCCGATAAAAGCAATCAAATCTCCCCAGTGCCCTGTGCAACTAAAGATTCTAGGGGTGTCGTCAAAGATGTTTTTTCCTTCCGACCAAAGCAATCAAATCCCCTCAGTTCCCTATGCACCTAAAGATTCCAGGGATGTTGTCGGAGACGCTCTTCCCGTTCGACTAAAGCAATCAAATTCCCTCAGTGTCGAACGTGCCTTCGAAGTCCAGGGGTGTTGTCGACGACACTTAGCATGTCTGACTTCAAAAATCAATTCCCCACACCACCTTACGTGCCTTCAAAATCCAAGGGAGCTGCCGGAGACGCTTTGCTTGTCTGATTGCAACGACCAATTCCCATAGGGGTGTTATCGAAGATGCTTTGCATGTCCGAATACAACATAAAAATACCCCATGTCAAAGAACTACACATAATCCTACTTATCTAGCACAAACCCCTTGAGGTCTAGCTAATCCAAGGTACATTATTGGTGGAGCCTAGAGACATCCACCTCAATCCAAGATATCACCTCAAGGAGGGGGACGAGGATCCTCTACCTTTGGCCGAGGAATCATCCTCTGTGACATGAATCACTATTCAAAAAGCATGGTCACATCTAGTCGGTTTCATGTCCCTCGACTGTAAGTATGATTTAAAGCATAATCGCATTTAATTGGGCTCATCTTTATTCTTATGAATATGATCCAAAGCATAGTCGCACCTAGTCGGTTCCATGTTAAATTATTACAGGTGCAAGACTAAAGTATAAACACTCGAAGATGCGTTTATGTCTCAACGACACTAGTTTAACGAACAGACGAATCAAACTAAACCAATGCTTCTCTTACGCAAGCACGTTCCAATTACAGCCATGTATGACTCGCTCGACATCTTGCCTAGACAATTCATACATCTTAACGTGACATGCTCATAAACAAAGCAACCATAATGGTATCATGAAAGACTTAAGGTTATTTAAACTAAGAAAATATTATTTATTGCTCTCTATAGAAAACAAATTGTGCAAACTACAGGGCTCAAAAGCAAGCCCTAGATATCCTTAAATCTCAGACAGATGGAAATAAAGGTTGAAAAGAGCGCAATACAAAACCAAAAAGCACAAGCATACGAAAGTTAAAGACATAAATAAAAATAAATGTTGTTTACAAACCGCGGCTTGAAGTATTGACAAAAATCATACAAGAACAAATAAAAAAGAAAGGGTAACAAAAGAACTTTAAACATCAATGCTTGGCTCCAAAGCACTCGGGCCACCTCTTTCGTCCTCTCGAGGAACCACTATAAAGGGATCCAACTTATCAGTGGTAACAGTAAGTTCGGGATAAAGTTTTGGTTCCTGCTCCAACATTTGTTCAAGGATCCTATATATGACATACACAACCCGTTGAAGGGACTCCTGATAGTTCTACTAAGTAACAGTCACTTCCTCCTCGAGGCCTCTCAAAGAATTAACTCGATCATCCTTCTTTTGCTGAATAACTTTATGATTCGCCTCAAACATCTGACACACTTTTGCCGCATCTTCATACACCTTCATCCAATGTTTATATCCCTTGGAAAAAGAATAATTCAACCTCATTATATGTGCAACCAAAGTGAAATAAAGGCGGCAAAGATCTACCTCTTCCTGTAAAAAGTCGGTTAAATCAACCTTCACTTGTAGTTAGCCATGATGGAAGAAATGCAGAAAGTCGGAAGATAAGAGTAAGAGTCTTATACTCGACACCCTTCAACAAGCAAGCCCGTTTAGAAAAACCCTTTTCAACAGGGGTAGACGGGCTATCTGACTTTTCTTTATGGGAGATAGAGACAGAGAAGGCTCATGAATAGAAAAGCCAGACGCTGCAGTAGTAAATTGTTTCACCTCAGGGGTTATACTCGGGGTAGCATTTGCAACTACCATCAGGGAAGTCACTATATTCGGTATCCGGACCCCCAGAGTAGGAGTAGAAGCAACAATGAGAGCTAACGGGATCCGTACATATAAGCCAGTCGTAAGACCCTAATCCTTGGCACGCACAAGATCCTTCTGCAACTGATCCATGTTATCTTTAAGGCACGAGTAGCACTGTTAAAAAAATGCCCCGGATCCCCATCGTCACCAAAGAGTTTGTCTCTCGGAATGATCAGGCGCACTGATGATTGTGTATGTATCTAATAGTCTCTTCTTTTGCTATAAAGAGAGTACTTCGAAATGACCAAATCCTTCTTCATAACCGAGCCCCTGATACCCGACGCACAAATCCTCCCTAATTTTCATCTCCTTAGAAGATAGATGTTGTATCCTGGAATGGTAAGAAGGAAGAGGCTGGAGGAAATGTGTTATAAACTAATACTTCTAAAAACCACTTCTGCAAGAACAGGCACATCCCTTCGGGGCTGAATAAAAACAAAAGGAAAGATGAGCTTTGGGAGTAAAAAATTTCACCTGTTTGAAACACTCAAGGAAATTACTCCAGTCGGTGGCAAAATAGCCAAACCAAGGCACCTAGAGGCGAAGGAAAACTAATCCCTGGTCTCGAGCCACATCTTGAGAATTAAGAGCTACAAAAAAGAGATCGAAAAAAGAACCCCAAGGAAGGTTTCCAATATTTATACCCAACACAGAGTTGGAATACCTTCATGAAAGCCCAGTTTCCAGGATGAAGTTGTGAGGGGGAAAAATGGTCCATCACGACAACATCAAAATCGGAGAAGGGAAAATGTATCCCCAACCTAGTGAAAATACACCCGTATGGAGGAACCGAACAACCTTCAAAGGAGCTGCATGTCCTCTCCCACGGACCTACTGGGATAATCAATCAATATGAGGGATTGCCAATCGTAATGTCAGCTTTTTCTATAGCCCTTGTTGTATTTGAGACGGATGGAGTCTCAATCAGTTTAGCGAACACCTATTGGTATCTATTGGCATTTGCCGACTTTACTAGCTGAAGTCCCTTGTGTGCCAACACATCAGGTTTGTAATGATCACCGGTGTGACACACTAAATCCCAAAATAATATATATGATATTTATAGATGTTTAAAGTGTCTAAAAATAATAAAATTTAGGAGTTTCAAAAACTTTTTTGAGATAAAGGGCATCACTTCATCCCCTTACATATTACAAGTGATTCATAAAAACTCCATTAAATGAAAATAATTCTACATCCCTATACTGAATATTTATAATGTTTTAATACAGAAATCATAAATATTTTTAAAATAATTTTTCCGACCCGATGTCACCTATCAGAGTTGGACTTCTTGCAACTAGAACTTCAAGACTCATTAACATGTATTTAGTGCAATTTTGCAAACACATGGCAAAGTTAGACAAACACAAACACTAAAGGGTGAGCTTGGAAAACATGTAACCAGATAAAATAATTGAGAATAACACATAAGTAATCAAGTGAACATTATATCCTAGCAACCACATTTAACACGGACCATAGACATCAAACATATTAATAATTTATAATTTCAAGAAACAAACATCCTCATCTGTAGCAACCTTAATAAAATCAATCAATATAGAATATCAATATAAATCATGACAATCATCAAGTTTAATCACATTTCAATTTATGATATGCATGCTTTTAGACTCTAAAGTTCTTCTATTTCTTGTATATCATTCTACTATATAGATGTTCATGCTTCTTTCTATGATATTGCGCGACGCCTATAATAGAAATACAAATATGCTTCTCTCAACTGATACCGCACATCTGAGATATTGGATCAAACTCTAGTATGGTCGAAGGGTAGCTTCTTGGTTCAACAATCTGACAGGATCATTAGCATGATGTCGAAGTCTATTCACATGTTGTAGTCGAAGTATGATAGGATTGTTAGCACGTCGAATTGAGCCTGTCTGTTATGCCCAATTGTTTAAGTTAGCTTGTTCTCTAAGTTAGCTTGTGTAATGGGAATGTATGTAAAAACCCATTAGTTTTGTGTGTTAGTCTTCTTATAAATAACATACTAGTCTCTCATCATTGCATAATGTAAATTCTAATTAGGGCGAGAGGGATTATTTGTTATTCTATAACACTTGTAATCTTGTCTCAAAGAGAAAGTAAAGAATAGTAGTTTATAACCAACTTGTTGTGTTCGTCTTGCTTCCCTTTTTCTATCCTTGTGGGTTTCTTGTCGATCAAGAAACCGATTATACTCTATCATTTGGTATCATTTTCACAACAAATTGGTGCAGTGAGCATGGAGAAGGTATCGTCAACAAAGTATGAGATTGAAAAGTTCATCGGAGTGAACAATTTCAGTCTGTGGCGCTTGAAGATGAAAGCCCAACTGGTTTAGTAGGATTGTTTGGAAGCGTTGAAAAAGAAAAAATGACTATGTTAGAGAAATCCCATAATTCCATCTTATTGAGCCTTGGTGATAAGGTTCTTTGACAGGTTTCAAAGGATACGTCGGCGTCAGGGTTATGGGTGAAACTCGAAAGTTTGTACATGACCAAATCGTTGGTCAATCGCCTCTACCTGAAGCAAGCTCTGTATTCATTCAAGATGAGTGAAGACAAAGTTCTGGATGAGCAGTTGGATATGTTTAACAAGTTGATTCTTGATCTTGAAAATATCGTTGTCAAGATCAAGGATGAAGATCAAGCACTGTTGATGTTGTGTGCTTTGCCCATATCACATGCTCACTTCAAAGAAAATCTCGTGTATGGAAGAGAGTCTAGGACCTTTGAAGAAGTTCAACCAGCCTTGTATTCTAAGGATTTGAACAAATAAAAGGAGCACAAGCCATCTTCGAATGGTGAAGGCCTGTCGATTAAGGAGAAATTCACATAGAGAGACGACAAGTTCGACAAGAAGATGGGTAAAAGTCAGCAGAAGTCTTATAGTGGTGATGCATCTAGTATTTGATGTTATCATTGTAACAAGGAGGGTCATACAAGAAAAGTGTGCCATGAATTCCTGAAAGATCACGAAGTTAAGGATAACAACAATGTAACCATTGTTCAAGATGATTTCGACTCATATGATGTTCTTGTAGTTTCAAGTGATGACTCAAGTAAATAGTGGATTATGGATTCAAGTTTCACTTTAAACATCACTCCAAACAAAGACTTGTTCGAGGAACTATGTGATCAAGATGATGGATATGTATTTCTTAGAAACAATAAATCTTGCAAGATTGCAGGTGTTAGATATGTGAGATTCAAGCTCCATGATGAGTCAATAAGGTTGTTGACTAAGTCATATATGTACCTGATTTGAATTGCGTATCCCAGATAACGTCGAAGAAGAAATACAAGATGCTGAAGATATTGAGAAAATTGTTGAATTGCGTATCCCAGATAAAGTCGAAGAAGAAATACAAGATGCTGAAGATATTGAGAAAATTGTCTATGACAACCTGTTGGCCAGAGATAGGCCGAGAAGATTCATCAAGTCACCTTAAAGACTTGGGTATGCAAATCTCATAGCTTATGCCTTAATCTCTACAAGTGACGTTCTAGATGAAGAACCTAGATACTATAAGGAAGTTTTGAGGAGTCAAAATAAGACTGAATGTTTGAAGGCCATGGGTGATGGGATGAAGTCTCTTCATGACAATCACACTTGGGAACTGATCAAGAAACCTGTTGGAGCCAAGTTAGTCAGTTGTAAGTGGATTTTCAAAGTTAAGGAAGGAATCAAATGAGTGACATCGAAGAGATACAAGGCAAGATTGGTCGCAAGGGGTTTCACTCAGAAAGAAGGTGTTGACTTTAATGATGTGTTCTCTCCTTTTTTGAAGCACATGTCCATTTGAATGTTACTTGTTAGACGGTAGGCCTATATCTAGAGAGGGGTGAATAGATCCCAAGTTAAAAATTTATTTGAAAATTTGATTTAGAAAATTTATGGTGCGGAAGCAAGTTTCAAATATTTCCCGGATCAAAAATCGTCTAATCGAACCTACTATTGAAAAGCCCGGATATGCGTAAGAGTACCAATGGTATGATAATAATCCGCAAGTTGATTAATCAACACTTTAAGCACTAAATTGAATACTCTACTACATTAACGGTCTATCTCCAATGATAACAACACATGAAAAACTAGTTGAAACAATTTGTCAAACACTTTGCGTGCAATCAACAACGTTTGGATATTAGTATAATCTTTGTAGTTCTTAGAAATCTATTCACTATGAAATAGTATGTGATTACTATAACAACACAAATTTAATCAAAGAATTCAAAAGTTATTATCCAAACAATGTCGATCAAGAGATCAAAGTAATCAACAATTTGTGAACTGAAAAATAAAAGAGATAGAGAGAGAGTATGCAAGGATTTGTTTAGGCAATTCCCCAATCAACCTCGCTATGGGTACGTCTGCCCTCAATTTGAACACAAATTGAGATATTATTATAATAAATCTTACTTTGCAAATGTATGTATACAAGAGTTGAGAAATCAAATCCCACAAACCCTAAGTTTGTTCTTGACTATAGCACCTCTAAAACCTTGATCAACTTTGATCAAGTGACTAACCATGCCGCTTCAATTCACCTATTGTTGCTACTTCCTTGCAAGTCACCCCTTGTCCTAAGGCTTTCACCCGACTGAATTTATCCCAAGCGTACACTTGTTGAACCCAAGATTTGTCAACACGATCCATAGTTCCACGCTACTCCCTTGCCAACACACCCAGTCTCAAGGATTTCACTCGATCAGATCCGAATTCTATAATCTTGTCCAAAACCTTCAAACCTTAAAGATCTTGAAGGAAAACCCCACCTTGGTTTTCTTATTTGAATCCCTCAAAGATCACAACCCAATATTCTCGGTACAACAAACCTAATTGGACGTTATCAATCCTAATCTAGATGACACCCAGTCAAAAAATGATTATGTGTAGTTTGATTGTGTGTATGCGTAGATTGAATTGAAGATGATGAGATGCTTTGAAATCCTGGATTATTGTAGGTTTTACTCACTATAGAAACCTTACTAGAGAATGATGCATGTATGAAGTATATATATGCATGGGTAAGTGGAAAACATAAGGAACACACAAAACTTTGAGAAAAATATGAAAATATGCAAAATATAATTTGTATAGGTCGACCTAATGAATTCATGTGTCGACATGTCAAGGTTATGCGCCTCCTATGTGTCGACATGTGGAGTTAGCACATAAAATAGAAGCTACAAGCTTTAATACTGCAACACATGTGCTGACCTGAAAAACGTATGTGTCGACTTGTAAAGTGTAAGTTGTAAATGCGCCTAAGAGGGGGGGGGGGGTGAATTAGGTGGTTAAAAATTCTTCGATCTTGTTTCCGGTTTTTGGTTATTTTTCGTTTAAGTGCGGAAAGATAAATTGCGGAAAGTAAAAAGACACTGGAAATTATAGTGGTTCCCTTCACAATCTGAAGGTACATCCACTCCCCTTTCGACTCGAAAGAGATTTCACTATAGTTAGAATTATGGTACAGCCTACTCACACCAATGGTGATGCTTACTATCTAACCTATAGGTAAACAAGTGTATGAAGAACAATCTTCTTCAACACTAACCCTTGTGTCCAACAATCCTGGATCACAAGTCAAACAGAAATAAATCCTTTTTGATGATTTGAATAAAGTGTAGCACTATCAATCTTCTCTTGATTGATCTTCTACTTAGATAAATAATTCACTCAATGAATAATATATAAGTGTTCAACAAAATGGAATGAGATGAAAATTTGGTTATGAGCACTTTTATGAAATATTGAAAATATGAAAGAGTGATTATCTTAAATTTTTATGAAAGTTCTTGGAGGTGAATTTTCATTTTAAAAATTCAAGAATTTATATTGACAAAACACCTTTTTAAAGAGGTATAATTTTCTTCATAAGAATTGATGAAAAGGTATAAGTTTTTGAAAATCATTTTTCACTGAAACGAACAGTGTTAACCGGTTAACCAAATGGGTTAACCGGTTAATGCGTATAACGTTAACAAGGAAGTTCAAAAACAGGGCCGTTAACCGGTTAACCCATATGGTTAACCGGTTAACACTGTTGAAATGCAGAAAAATACTTTAAGAAAAAATGTGTCTTTCATTTCAACATGTTAAAAATTGGTTAGGTTAAATATGGAAATGCAAATGATGATTGTTGAACACTTGTATACTAATCTAAGAGTGAATTAGATATACCTTAGAAGTGAATCAACAAAATTGCAAAAGGTTGGCTTGAAAAAGAAGCTTGAACCAAATGTTGGTTATGCATATGTAGCTTGATCAATTTGATGCTTGAATTCTCTTGAAGCTTTTCTCTTTTTGCATTGATACATGTTGTCTTCATCAAAATTCTTTTTGGATTAAACCTTGTGTCGACATGTGAAGTTAGCACATAAAATAGAAGCTACAAGCTTTAATACTGTAACACATGTGCTGACCTGAAAAACGTATGTGTCGACTTGTAAAGGTCATGTGCCAGCCTATGCAGTTAGCACATAAAATAAGCTTTAAAAACGCAGTACACGTACCGACCTAAAAATCGTATGTGCCAGCCTATGCAATCAACACAGAAAACGAGCTTTAAAACTGCAATGCACGTGTCGATCTATGCAGCCATCACATAGGTTGTTTTTCCCATATAAACCAGTTTTTGATGTATGAAACCCTTCCTAACTCATTTTCAATGCAAGAACATGAAACCTTTTCTAAATTGTTTCAAAATAATTTTATGCTTCCTAATTCTAAGATGCACATAGAGAATAAGAGGGTATCGTCCAATATATATAAATGATAAAGTATCCTAGTTTTGACATCATACAAAACAATCATAACAGAACTTAACGGACGATGCACTCACATACTCCCCCTTTTTTATGATGGCAAAACTTGAGACGACGCATTAGTAATGAAGGGCTCATTCCTTTGAATATATGCATCCCTAAACTTCATCATGCTTGCTTCTCCCCCTTTGAGAACTTCAAAAAGAAATGAAGCAACTCATGAGAAGTATCTTAAATCACGCATAAACGCACATAAAACACACAAATGAGGATTGTAAAGATAAGAGAATCAATACGATAACACTCACATATAATATTTTTCATATTGAATAAGAATGCCTAAACATAAATGCAAGTAAAGAAAGCAACAATAGAACATAATTGTTACATCAAATTGCAAAAAATAAAAAAAAACACAAACATGAATAATGAAGGATACAAAGTGAACACAAAACTCTTGAGATGCTATAAAAGCGACATGATTACGTGACATGTGTCTTTGGCGCTCTCGAATGCTGCACACGCATATGCTCTAGCAAGGCGATAAGCGATGTACCACCGGACAAACCAAACAACATGGATGAAAACATAACAATGACATACAATCAAGAATATTGTTAACAATGTAATATGTTCAATCACAATTCATGAGAAAATAGATAACAAACCGATGCACCCAAATCATATTTCAAGCATATATACAGAAAAGCACAAAGTCACTATAAGCATATAATTGACATACATCAATAAACATTTTTGGAAGTGAATATTTATGAACTAACTCAAACATCAAGAATATCAACCATTTGGAACACAAGCAACATGTAAAGATAAAAGCTTACTTACAAAAAGGGAAAATGAAAAAGGAACGATATTAACTCTCTTATGAAATGATTAAGGATGCACTCTATATTTCTTGACATCTACATCCTTACCATTTTCATTCTTTTCCAAGTTTCAATTTATGGTCATAGAGGTGTCAATGAACTTTGTATCTTCCATTGCAATATTTGGCTTAACAAACACATGACCCTTCATTGAGTTGTTTGATTTGAATATCAATGAAGTAATCCAAATCCCCCATAAGGCTCATCTCAAACTCAGCATGCATAAGCTTAGAAAACTCCTTTACAAGTTGCATGTCAATGGATCCAAAACTAATAACATCGGTATAACATACATGTGAAGATATTTAGATAAGGTCACTACAATCATTTTAAATGAAAAACACATTGGTTATCACTTGAAATTTTCATAAGTGAGCACTCATAACATATATCATACATAAAGTAGATCATATACCTTTGAAAAATAAACAGGCAGAAGAAAGAACTTCCTTACAAAGCGAAAGTTAAAAAGACATTACCTCACCTTACGAATGACGGAGGATGTACATGCATTCTATAAGAAAATCTTGAACAAAAGTTGGAATGAATGCAACATGTGCCATACAACCTTTAGACAACAACGATCTTAACACTTTTCTCTTTGACAAAGTACTTGAAAGTATGATTAATAATGCATCCAAGAAGATTATTGATTTGATGATCATCCTAATACTTGGACTTTCAATCTTGTTTAATTACGATAATCATTTTGCTCCTCCTCACGTTTTCTCATCTTAGATTGATAAATCCCTAATTTGATGAACTTGAGTATTTATTGTCAAAGATAACCTACATCATTAAGAACAATACCTTTTCCGACACTTCTCGAATAGAAAACATTAGTAATAACCAATACACTTTTACCAATTAAAGAACACTATAAGTTGATTCCTTTTGGTCACAAAACCCTTCTTCCTTGCCACAAAGTCAACGAAATAGGGAGATAAAACATGTCACATGTCTTGAGTATCCACAAACAAGATCCCATACTCTCTTCATAGATCCAAGACATTTATCCTATAAAATTAACAACAAGTGTTAGGTACACAATCTTCATTGGGTCCTTGGGGGTGAGTGAAAACAAGGATGCATTTGGGCAGCCATTGAAAGGCTCCTTTAGGTACTAAAACTTTCCTAAATTTTCATTTTTCAATAGTATAATCTTTATTGTAACAAAAGATACAAGACAAGTTAAGATGAGATGTACCTTTTCTATTAGAATATTTTTTTAACAAATTTATGTTTCTTATATGAATGGTTCAAAGACCTTTCATACTTAGACAGATCAATAACATAAGTAATCTTTGGTTGTAAGGCTTTATTTAATTTGACTTGAAGAGCATTCATCTCTTTTTTCCAATTATGACAAGATTCATAACCAAACCTAGATGGTTTTTCATAGATCTCTTAATAGCTTCCAACTTCTTTTTAGATTTTAGCATTTTAGCTTCTAAGTGTAAAAATACTTTTTCATGTGAATCTAATTTGTTAAAATCATTTAAGGCCTCTCTATGAAGATTTTCAAAGGCATTTTGAAATTGAGAATAAGATAAATCACTAGTAAACTCAAGTTTAGAAGGACTTACTTGTTTCTTCTTCCTTCCATTTGCCATAAGAAAAATTTGGGCTGATTCTACACTTGAAGTGGAGCTTTCATCGCTTGAGGAATCACTTGCACTCTCACAAGCTACATAACCTCTTCTAGATTTACTAGACTTCTTGTGATGCCCGCTTTATTTTTCTTTATTAATCATGGGACATTCCGGTCTATAATGACCAATTTCACCATAATTATAAGAAGAGCTTCTAAATTTACCTTTCCTATTCTCACCATCTTTTGAAGACTTTGACTCCTTTCTAAATTTGGATAAGTTTCCTTCAGAGTTCTTGACTTTGTTCTTCTGAATATACATTTGTTATCTCTTGACAAATAGCCCAACATCATCATCATCGGAGTTTTTGTCATCCTTTTCTTCACACTCACTAGGCTTATTCTTTGAGGACTTAAAACTAGAAGTCTTTAGAGCAATGGACTTATTCTCTTCCACCTTGTCTTTACCTTTCTCTTTCTTCAAATTATTTTCATACTTTTTTTCATGTTTTTCGAAGCAAGTGATTTCTTACTCATGTTCTTCCAATTTACCAAACAAAGTAGTAAAGTCAAGTGCTTTAAGATTATTCGCTTCTTTGATAGCGGTGACCTTGGGTTGCCATTCCCTGTTAATACATCTTTAAACCTTGTTAGTAGCAATAGCATTAGAGATAGGATTACCTAGAACATTCAATATATTAATAAGTTGTGTGAATCTCTTTTGCATGTCGACAATGGTTTCACCATGCTTCATACGAAAGAGTTCAAACTCTTGGTTTAATGTGTTGATTCTAGCTTGTTTGACCTTATTTATTCCCTCATGGGCAACTTCTAATGTGTCCCACATAGCTTTGGTGGTTTCACAATGAGAGATATGATAATACCCATCATCACCTAATGCGGATATGATAAGATTTTGTACTTTCCAATCATAAGACCACAACTTATTATTATCATTCCATTGATTTTCTGGTTTTGGTACGATGACGCCTTCACCATTGGTCATTGTAATTTCATTAGGACCATTGACAATGACATCACATACACCCTTATCAACGGAGGTTATATGGATACACATACAAGATTTCCAGTAGCCATAATTTTCGCCAGTGAAAATAGGTGTTGTATTATATGCCCTTTTAGGTTCGGTAGCAGTTATCTAATAAGCAAATATTAAGCCCGGAAACAACCGGAGCTCGTGATACCACTTGTTAGATGATAGGCCTATATCTAGAGGAGGGGGGGGGGGGGGTGAATAGATCCCAAGTTAAAAATTTATTTAGAAAATTTATGATGCAAAAGCAAATTTAAAATATTTCCCGGATCAAAAATCGTCTAAACGAACCTACGATTAAAAAGCCTGGATATGCGTAAGAGTACCAATGGTATGATAATAATCCACAAGTTGATTAATCAACACTTTAAGCACTAAATTGAATAATCTACTATAATAATGGTCTATCTCCAATGATAACAAAAAAAAAAACTAGTTGAAACAATTTGTCGAACATTTTGTGTGCAATCAACAAAGTTTGGATATTAGTATAGTGTTTATAGTTCTTAGAAATCCAACCACTACCAAATGGTATATGATTACTACAACAACACAAGATTAATCAAAGAATTCAAAAGTTATTATCCAAACAATATTGATCAAGAGATCAAAGTAATTAATAATTTACGAACCGAAAGAGAGAGAGAGAGAGAGAGAGAGAGAGAGAGAGAGAGAGAGAGAGAGAGAGAGAGAGAGAGAGAGAGAGAGAGAGAGAGAGAGAGAGAGTACACAAGGATTTGTTAAGGCAGTTCCCAAGTCGACCTCTCTATGGGTATGTCTTCCCTCAATTCGAACACGAATTAAGATATTATTATAATAAATCTTAATTTGCATATGTATGTATACAATAGATGAAAAATTAAATCCCACAAACCCTAAGTTTGTTCTTGACTCTAGCACCTCCAAAACCTTGATCAATCTTGATCAAGTAACTAACCATGATGCTTCAATTCACCTGTTGTTGCTACTTTCTTGCAAGGCACTCCTTGTCCTAAGGCTTTCACCCAACTGAATTAATCCAAAGTGCATGATCATGTAACCAATAATGTCGCTTCAATCCACCTATTGTTGCTACTTCCTTGCATGACCTCCTTGTCTCAAGGCTTTCAACCGACTGAACTTATCCCAAGCGTACACTTGTTGAAGCCAAGATTTGTCAACACGATCCACCGTTACACACTACTCCCTTGCAGACACACCTAGTTTCAAGACTTTCACTCAATCGGATCCGAATTATACAATCTTGTTCAAAACCTTTAAACCCTAAAGATCTTGAAGGAAAATCCCACCTCAATTTTATTATTCGAATCCCTCAAAGAGTGCAATCCAATATTCTCGGTAAAACAAACCTAATTGGACGTTATCAATCCTAACCGATCAGAAAATGATTATGTGTAGTTTGATTATGTGTATGCATAGATTGAATTGAATATTATAAGATGCTTTGAAATCCCAGATTCATGTAGGTTTTACTCACTCTAGAAACCTTACTAGAGACTGATGCATGTATGAAGGATATATATGCATGGGTAAGTGGAAAACACAAGGAACACATGAAACTTTGAGAAAATTGTGAAAATATGCAAAAACCACTTGTATAGATCGACCAGTTGAAGTCATGTGTCGACCTGTCAAGGTTATACGCCTCTTATGTGTCAACTTGTGGAGTTAGCACATAAAATAGAAGCTACATGCTTTAATACTGCAACACACGTGTTGACCTAAAAACATATGTGTCGACCTGTAAAGGTCATGTGCCAGCCTATGCAGTCAGCACATAAAACAAACTTTAAAAACGCACTGCATCTGTCGACCTGAAAATCGTATGTGCTAGCCCATGTAGTCAGCACATAAAACAAGCTTTAAAAATGAAGTACATGTGCCGACCTGAAAATCGTATGTGCCAGCCTATATAGTCAGCACATAAAACAAGACTTAAAAGCGCAATACATGTGTCACCTATGCAATCAGTGTAAGACCCCAATTTTGACCCTAAGATCCCTCATGTAACTTCATCATAGGCATTGGCATGGGATCATACCTTGGCATCCTCCTTCCCCCCTTTTTCATTGGGTTTGTTTTGGGAGAGATCACCAAATACTTAGTGATTGTATCATACTTGTATTTTATCATTTCACTAACTAAAATACCCAAAATATGTCTTTGTATTTGCCTAACTCTTTTGTAGGAAAGGCATGATCCCATTGATTCATCAAGTTCACATCTAGGGTTTGAGACCCTCATGACAAAGAGCACAACCAAGAATTGATCCAAGAATGGTTATGATCTTCATATATGAGTCCCAATGTTCTCTACATGTTATATTGATCAAGTTTTCTTCAAGAGTTTGAGGGTGGTTTGCCTTGGAAACCCTAGTTTGACTGGGTATCTTGAGTAACTTCTCCAACAAGCTATCTCACCAATTGATTAAATTTATCAAGGGAAACTTAAAAACTCATAATTTTATGCATATATTATCTACCATGAACCAAGAAAGTCAAGAGAATTGGAATTTATCAAGTTGGTTGATGGTGGTTGGCCAGATGAATTCATCTGATCAAAACTGGGTCTCCCTAGACCCTATCTCCTACAATTTTCACCATATGAAAATGATTCTAAGAGAAAACCTACTCTAAGTGACATTCCAAACAACTTTCATGTTGAGACCTAGATCTATTTTTGCTTAGAAAATCATTTTCTATGTTGAAACATTATAGGTCATTTTGTCTAAACCCTAATTTGAAAGTCAACTTCCCAAGGCCATAACTTGCTCAATATTTATGAGATGAAAGGTTTACAAGTTGCAAAATCAAATTCAATGTGTCTACTTCAACTTTTATGTTTGTAGTGGGAGATAATTCAACCTTTTTGAGCATGTGATATGAGGTTACATTATAGGTCACTTTTGACCTATACCATTGATCAAGTGATTTTTCCAAACTTCAAAAATGCATAACTCATTCATTTCAAATCCAAATGACATTAAATTAGTCACCATATTAAAGGTCTTTGAAAGAGCTACAACTTTGATGAAGACACGTTTCTCATTTGAAGCTCATATGAAAAGTTAAGCAAGGTGGAACATTGAGACATATGGCTTGACACTTAGAAAATTTTTGATATGTCAAAAATTTCCAAACTTCCACCTCAAATTTCTTCATGATAGAAACTCCAAATGGAAAATTGTTGAACATGAAATTTTTATAGCATCAAATAGTGATTTTGTGAGGGCATTAGAAGCCATTGGAGGCCATTACTTCAAGGGAATTCAAATACTATTGTCATCTATTATTTTTGGTATTGTAATCTAAATTATGAGTAACTAATCTCCTCTAGGTTAGGTTGTGTTATGATGAACTTATTTAAATTTTTTTGGGTAATATGTTGATTTGACTTTGTATAAACCTTTTGATCTATAATCTTATTCAATTGATTATTGTTCTTAATGCTTTTTATGTGAGATACTCTTTTAAATTGATTTTGGGTATATGCGGAATACCGACCATTAGTCTATGTGTTAGACCTGGGGAGATTGTTGTACTTACGCTGGTTGAATAGGAATAGGAGACCCTAAGTAGTGGCATAGGAAATTAACATCTTGTGCATCACCTAATCCTACTTATGCCGGTGGACTAGGGATAGGAAGCTCCAAGTAGTGATTAGTGAGTTATTTCACGAGGGATCAATTAGATCGGTTTTGTTAATTCGCCATGGGGTTATAGTGATAAGATTATTCATATAAGGCATCAAACATCATCAATAGAGAAATATGAGATTCAATACATAGCCTCACGTTTTTTCGTAATTCTATTTAAACACTTATATCCTTTTCACATTACAAACTCGACCCCCCTTTACTATTTTCTACACATTGCACATATTTTGTCTTGTGAAAAAGCAGTTCATGTGTAATCAATATTTTATTAGTATGACACTATCAGTATACTTTTCGAGAAGTCATCAGCCCACAACCCATCCTCAAGGGAAGGGGGAATCAACATCTATCCCTCACAATATGATTGCAACGAGTGCTCCACTTGTGGGGAAGGATGTCACAAACAAAGCAACATAAGCTACATCCTCCAAAGAAAAAGAAGTAGTGGATATAGAAGCCTATACATAAACCCACAAGAAGAATGTCTCTCCAGAGTAAACTCATGAATTCCTCAGATTATTCCAGAAGAGTGATTTCAAAATTATGGATTAATTGGGTCACAAACCATCCAAAATCTCAATCTTATCACTGCACTTGAGCTCAAAGGCTCATAGAACATCATTGATGAAAGTTCTAAACGCCACCCACGTAATGCAAGACATCACCATTGACTAGTTTGATGATGTAGTCGCAAATATTATTGCCAACCATTTTTTAGGATTTAATGATGTTGAATTACCCATTGGAGTTATTGCCCACATAGAGCATTACATATTTCTGTTACTTGCATGGATACTCTTCTGTCCAGAGTCCTCGTGGATACCAGTTCCTCACTTAATGTAATGCCAAAAAAACACATTAAGTTAGTTATTAGTGGAAGGAGAAAAAATTAGGGCTAGTGCTTTAGTTGTGAGAGCTTTTGATGGATCTAGAAGATAAGTAATTGGTGAAATTGATCTGCCTATTTGGGCCGGACCTCATTTGTTCACCATCACGTTTCAAGCGATGAACATTAACCCGGCCTACAGTTGTCTACTAGGAAGACCGTGGATTTACACTGTTGGGGTAGTAACTTCCACGTTGCACCAAAAGCTGAAATTCATGGTGGAGAATAAATTGGTTATCATTTATGGGGAAGAAGACATGCTCATCAGTGAGTTGTCATCGTTCTAGTATGTTGAAACTGATGAGGGTGCAACATAGGTTCCTTTGGAGTTTGAAGACGTTAATACATCTACATCCAATCTAGACAAGGCACCAGAAGTGATCCTATCTTCCCTGAAGAATGCCAAAGAAACACTTGAAAAGGGTAATCCTCCTGGTTGGGGGAAAGTATTAGATGTTGTTGAGAAGAACAACTGTTTCAGTATTTACTATCATCCGTCATCACGCTTTCCCAATCCAGAAGATCAGAAGAAGTTTTTCCCTATCAAGGAAGTATTAAACATTGTTAGTTTCCAATATGACGATCATGTGGCAGTCATAGAAGATGCAAGCAGAGAGGTCCCAAGCTTTATGCAC
This sequence comes from Lathyrus oleraceus, assembly GCF_024323335.1. Lineage (NCBI taxonomy): Eukaryota > Viridiplantae > Streptophyta > Magnoliopsida > Fabales > Fabaceae > Lathyrus > Lathyrus oleraceus. The sequence continues at coordinate 318,099,679 of NC_066582.1, forward strand.
CGATGCCTACCTGACTTCATATTGAACAACTAGACAACCTATGTGATCCCTACAGTCTTTTCAGTGACGAAGTAATACAATTTATATTTTCCCAATCCCTTGTCTTCGCCCGAGACAAGATAATAGATTTTATAAAGGGCCTCCACATGTTTTCAAATCATTATATAGTCAATCAATGAAAAAGTATTTTGCATGCAAAATCGTGTTCCTTTCCTTTCTTTTGTTTTTTATTTTTCACAAATAAATGGCAAAAACTTCTTTTCCTTTTACCTTTTCCATAAACATAATTCCAAAATAAAATCTCATAAACATGCAAAAAAATGAATCCATTGATAACAACACAACTATAATCCCCTGAATCTCTAGGCTCCCAATTAACCACACTGAAGACTGCGGTGAGGAAGATCGTATATTGCCAGCTGAACTAGCCAAGTTCCTTGAGCAAGAACAAAAAGAGATTCATCCGCATCAAGAGTCGGTAGAGGTTATTGATCAGGGGACCGAAGAATCTAGAAAAGAGGTTAAAGTCAGGGCATCTCTAGAAAAACATGTGCATAAAATATTGGTTAAGTTAGTGCATGAGTATGTAGACGTCTTCTCCTAGTTGTATCAAGATATGCCCGATTTAGACACCAACATCGTTGAGCATCACTTACCATTCAAGCCTGAATGTCCGTCCGTTAAGCAGAAACTCAGAAGGACAAGATCAAACATGGAACTTAAAATCATAGAAGAGGTTAAGAAGGAGTTTGACGTTGGCTTCTTAGCCATATATGAATATCCTCAATGGGTTGCAAATATAGTACTAGTCCCTAAGAAGGGTGGTAAATTCAGAATGTGCATAGACTACAAAGACCTCAATAAGCGGACCCAAAGGATGATTTCCCTTTGCCTCATATTGACGTCTTGGTCGATAACATAACTCAATTCTCAATACTCTCATTCTTGGATGGGTTCTCCAGGTATAATCAGATAAAAATGTCTCCTGATGATATGGAAAAGACTACTTTTATCACCCCGTGGGGAACTTTCTGCTACAAAGTTATGCCATTTGGTTTGAAAAACGTAGGGGCAACCTATCAAAGAGTCGTGGTAACCCTTTTTCATGATATGATACATAAAGAGATAGAGGTTTAAATGGATGACATGATTGACAAATCTAAAACAGAAGATGAACATCTTGACCCTCTGAGGAAGTTGTTTGCTAGACTCCAGAAGTATAAGCTACAGTTGAATCCTAAAAAGTGAACCTTTGGGGTTATATCTGATAAACTTTTGGGTTTCATGATCAACCAACGAGGCATTGAAGTTGATCCCGACAAGGTTCGAACTTTTTAAGACATGACACTCCCTAAAACAAAAAAGGAAGTCTGGGGCTTCTTGGGTAGACTAAACTACATCTCAAGGTTCATCTCCCATCTAACGGCTCACTATGAACCTATATTCAAATTATTGAGAAAAAATCAAACGATCGAGTGGAATGATGATTTCTAAGGTGAATTTGACAAAATACAGAATACTTAAAAGAATCACTGATCCTAATACCACCAAATCCGGGTAGGCCATTGATAATTTATCTCACAGTGCTAGATGAATCAATGGGTTGTGTACTTGGTCACCATGAAAAAAGAGGCAAAAAAGAACATGTCATTTATTATATGAGCAAGAAGTTCACTGATTGTGAGACCATATACTCACTCTTAGAGAAGACTTGTTGCACTTTAGCCTAGGCTACTCGACGCTTAAGGCAATACATGGTATGTCACACTACTTTATTGATATCCAAAATGGATCCAAGTAAGTACTTATTTGAAAAGTCTTCTATCACTGGAAGAATAGCTCAGTGGCAAATGTTGCTGACTGAATATGATATCCAGTATGTCACCAAAAAAGCCATCAACGGAATTGTGTTGTCAAACTATCTCGCACATCAACCTTTGAAGGATTATTAGCTAATGAGGTTTAACTTTCCAGATGAAGATATCTTGTTTATAAGAGACTATGAAATCCCAATCCCTGACGAAGGACCCAAACCAGGATCGCAATGGATGCTCGTGTTTGATGGTGCTTCAAATGCACAAGGTCATGGGATTGGGGAAATCCTTACTTCTCCAAAAGGCTTTCATCTTCCTTTCACATCAACATTATGTTTCGATTGCACTAGCAATATGGAAGAATACGAAGCATGTATCTTTGGAATTTAAGCAACCATTGATCTAAGGATCAAAATTCTCGAGGTATACAGAGATTCAGCTCTAGTAATTAGTCAAATCAAGGGGAACTGGGAAACTCGTGATCACAAGCTGATTCCATACAAGAAACACGTCTTGACGTTGATTCCCCACTTTGGTGAAATCTCTTTCCATCATATCCCTAGGGAAGAAAGTCAACTAGCAGATGCTTTGGCTACCTTGCCACCCATGTTCAAAGTTAAGTGGGCTAAAGAAGCACCATCCATTCACATTGAACACCTTGATGAACCAACATATTATTTAGAAACCGAGGGAGAATATGATTACAAACCTTAGTTCTATAACATCAAAAGGTACCTAGAGAAATAAAAGTGTCCCGAGAACGTGTCAATTAGAGATAAGAAGACGCTGATGAAACTATAATCCAAATTCTTCTTGAATGTTGGCGTACTGTACAAAAGAAATTACCACTCGATCCTGCTCATGTGCATGGATAGACACGAAGCAAACATGATCATAAAAGTAAATCATGAAGGTTATGAAGGAATCCATGCCAATGGGCATGCTATGGCTACGAAAATTCTTCAATATGGCTACTACTGGATAACTATGGAGGTTGACTATTTCAATTATGTCATAAGGTGTCACAAATGGCAGATCTTGAAGGTGTGAAAAACACAAGAAATGGGGGTTTGAATTGGGTTTTACAATCAAAAGATTTTTCCAAAACAAGAACACCACTAACAGGTTAATAACAAAGAGATAAAAACACAAGTATTTTTATCCTGGTTTGCTTGAAGCTCAAAGCTACTCCAGTCCCCCCGCCAAGGTGATTTTGCCTTACAAACAAGGACTTAATCCACTATAATCAACATATTACAATAATCATAAATAATAACCTTATTTGTCTTCTCAAGGATCTAACTATACCCTAGTCTCCTTAAGGACTCACAAAGAACAACCTTCTTTGTTTTCTCAAGGATAACCTCCTCAAGGAATCAAACAAACAATTTGAATAATAGTTTTGTGTGTTATAAGATGCTTATATACAAGTAGATTTTATACAAATGATAAAGAAATACTTAAATAAAAACCGTGTACAAAAGAATGATAATTTTTCACAAAGAAACAAACTTGTCAAAATGTTATAAAACCCGCTTTTTCTTCAAGTCTCGAAGTCTTACTTATATAGCATAAGAAGATGACTGTTGGAGGGAAAAATGGGGAAAGCGCATAGAGCGGTCGTCCATTGTTGGATGGTGAAAGGAATGATACTGCGTACTTCCCTTCACCCACAAAATCAACGACAAATGTATATAATATTGTCCTTGCCCATGAAATTAGGTAATGGAAAGGATATTCAATTTGTACTATGTACTATTTGATCACGTTCCCTTTTGATCTTATCTTAAAGTTCATTGGCTTCTGATGAAAATTGATGAAGCATGAAATGAAGAAATATAGAGTTGGATTCAGAAACTTCATAATATTTGGTGAAAACCTTGAAAACTTCAGTAGTCTGGCTTGAGATCTCCAATCTTCAGAATCTACATTCAGAACCTTGATAACTTCAATCGTCTGGCTTGAGATCTTCAGAATCTTCAGCTATAAAACATAACTTGAGAAGCTTGCCATTCTTCAGAAGTTTGGTGATCAGACTCACATCCAGAAGCACGAACTGAGAGAACATTGCAGCAGAAACATAGTGTCTCCTCCGAAGCTTCTCAGGAGTGAACCAGGACAAAAGTAGAAAGATCATTGTAGAAGAAATATGAAATATCCTTCAGAACTTCTAATAGTTGGCGCCAAATCGGATTTTGAACTCATTGTTCAGAAACTGATGATGTTGCACGTCATATATTCAAAACCATAAATGGCTATTAAAGCTACACAAGAACAAACCATTAGGGTACCAAAACTGTTCTCACACAAATACAACATTGTTATCATAAAAACTCAAGGTATAGATGCATAACCAAATCTTGTTCTAACAATCTCCCCCTTTTTGATGATGATAAAACATGTATTTTGTTGAACAGTTTTATACAAGGTAATCAAAGAAGAATACATTGTACAAAAGCACAAATCCCCCCCTTAGATTTACAATCATAAAAATATAAAATCATAATGAAATAACACTTTCCTGATTAAACTTTTTGAATTACCAGAGTAAATTTTCAATCAGAATCTGTTTTATCTTCAGGAGTTGATTGATGCTATCCAGAGCACTGGTTTGATTAACATTAACATTATGATGAGCTTCACTTCAGAAGCTTGGTTGAATTCTTTTTGAAGAAACTTTAGAGCAGTTGTCTTTAGTCAGAACTTGAATTCTGGTTCTCTTGAAATTCTCTCAGAGGTAGATTGCTTTTGAAGAGCAGAACTTTCGGAATCTGTTAGAGACAAAGAACTTTCAGAATTGAGAATTATTCTTAATAACTTGATTGCCCAATCTGATTACTATGGAGAAAATATTTCCTCATAGTTATATGCCAATGCCAAAGTTCTCTAAAAAAGAATTTCAATAGAACTTCATGCCAAGTACCCAAAGTTCTAAGTTCAGAACACAGTTAAACATAACCCTACAAAACATTTAACAGACTATTCTTCGATGTAGTTGTTAGCAGAAAACATTCAACAATGTTTTGGATTAATTTAGTGTAGAATTTAGGTACATAAAAAATAATTACTCATCTTCCCCTTATATATGTTTCTCCCCCAATGTTTGAGATGTATATAGTATTGTCCTTTCCCATGAAATTAGGTAGTGGAGAGGATATTCAATTTGTACCATGTACTATTTGATCACGTTCCCTTTTGATCTTATCTTAAAGTTCAATGGCTTCTGATGAAAGTTGATGAAGCATGAAATGAAGAAATATAGAGTTGGGTTCAGAAACTTCAGAATCTTTGGTCAGAACCTGGACATCGTCAGTAGTTTGGCTTGAGATCTCCAATCTTCAGAATCTTCAGAGTCTTCAGAATCTACATTCAGAACCTTGATACCTTCAATCGTTTGTCTTGAGATCTTTAGAATCTTCAGCTACAAAACATAACTTTAGAAGCTTTTTTTTCTTCTGAAGTTTGGTGATCAGACTCACGTCCAGAAATACGAACTGAGAGAACATTACAGCAGTAACATAATGTCTCCTCAGAAGCTTCTCAGGAGTGAACCAGGACAGAAGCAGAAAGACCATTGTAGAAGAAATATGGAACATCCTTCAGAACTTCTAATAGCTGACGCAGAATCGGATTTCAAACTCATTGTTCAGAAACTAATGATGTTGCACGTCATATATTCAAAACGAAAATTGGCTGTTAAAGCTACACAATAACCAACCATTAGGGTACCAAAACCGTTCTCACACAAATACAAAATTGTTATCATTAAAACTCTAGGTATAGATGCATAACCAAATGTTGTTCTAACAATCTCCCCCTTTTTGATGATGATAAAACATGTATTTTGATGAACAATTTTATACAAGGTAGTCAAAGAAGAATACATTGTACAAAAGCACAAATCCCCCCCCCCCCCCCCCCCTTAGATTTATAATCATAAAAAGATAAAATCATAATGAAATAACACTTTCCTGATTAACCTTTTTGAATTACCAGAGTAAACTTTCAATCATAAGAAGAGAATAGGGCTAGTGCTTTAGTTGTGAGAGCTTTTGATGGATCTAGAAGATAAGTAATTGGTGAAATTGATCTGCCTATTTGGGCCGGACCTCATTTGTTCACCATCACGTTTCAAGTGATGAACATTAGCCTGACCTACAGTTGTCTACTAGGAAGACCGTGGATTCACACTGTTGGGGGTAGTAACTTCGACGTTTCACCAAAAGCTGAAATTCATGGTGGAGAATAAATTGGTTATCATTTATAGGGAAGAAGACATGCTCATCAGTGAGTTGTCATCATTCTAGTATGTTGAAACTGATGAGGGTGCAACATAGGTTCCTTTGGAGTTTGAATACGTTAATACATCTACATCCAATCTAGACAAGGCACCAGAAGTGATCCTATCTTCCCTGAAGAATGCCAAAGAAACACTTGAAAAGGGTAATCCTCCTGGTTGGGGGAAAGTATTAGATGTTGTTGAGAAGAACAACTGTTTCGGTATTTACTATCATCCGTCATCACGCTTTCCCAATCCAGAAGATCAGAAGAAATTTTTCCCTATCAAGGAAGTATTAAACATTGTTAGTTTCCAATATGAAGATCTTGTGGCAGTCATAGAAGATGCAAGCAGAGAGGTCCCAAGCTTTATGCATCGATGCCTACCTGACTTCATATTGAACAACTAGATAACCTCTGTGATCCCTACAGTCTTTTCAGTGACGAAGTAATAAAATTTATATTTTCCCAATCCCTTGTCTTCGCCCGAGACAAGAGAATAGATTTTATAAAGGGCCTCCACATGTTTTCAAATCATTATATAGTCAATCAATGAAAAAGTATTTTGCATGCAAAATCGTGTTCCTTTCCTTTCTTTTGTTTTTTATTTTTCACAAATAAATGGAAAAAACTTCTTTTCCTTTTACCTTTTCCATAAATATAATTCCAAAATAAAATCTCATAAACATGCAAAAAATGAATCCATTGATAACAACACAACTATAATCCCCTGAATATCTAGGCTCCCAATTAACCACACTGAAGACTACGGTGAGGAAGATCGTATATTGCCAGCTGAGCTAGCCAGGTTCCTTGAGCAAGAACAAAAAGAGATTCATCCGCATCAAGAGTCGGTAGAGGTTATTGATCAGGGGACCGAAGAATCTAGAAAAGAGGTTAAAGTCGGGGCATATCTAGAAAAACATGTGCATACAATATTGGTTAAGTTACTGCATGAGTATATAGACGTCTTCTCCTAGTCGTATCAACATATGCCCGATTTAGACACCAACATTGTTGAGCATCACTTACCATTCAAGCCTGAATGTCCGTCCGTCAAGCAGAAACTCGGAAGGACAAGACCAAACATGGCACTTAAAATCATAGAAGAGGTTAAGAAGGAGTTTGATGTTGGCTTCTTAGCCATATATGAATATCCTCATTGGGTTGCAAATATAGTACTAGTCCCGAAGAAGGGTGGTAAATTCAGAATGTGCGTAGTCTACAAAGACCTCAATAAGCGAGCCCAAAGGATGATTTCCCTTTGCCTCATATTGACGTCTTGGTCAACAACACAACTCAATTCTCAATACTCTCATTCTTGGATGGGTTCTCCAGGTATAATCAGATAAAAATGTCTCCCGATGATATGGAAAAGACTACTTTTATCACCCTGTGGGGAACTTTCTTCTACAAAGTTATGCCATTTGGTTTGAAAAACGTAGGGGCAACCTATCAAAGAGTCGTGGTAACCCTTTTTCATGATATGATACATAAAGAGATAGAGGTTTAAATGTATGACATGATTGACAAATCTAAAATAGAAGATGAACATCTTGACCCTCTGAGGAAGTTGTTTGCTAGACTCCAGAAGTATAAGCTACAGTTGAATCCTAAAAAGTGAACCTTTGGGGTTATATCTGATAAACTTTTGGGTTTCATCATCAACCAACGAGGCATTGAAGTTGATCCCGACAAGGTTCGAGCTTTTTAAGACATGACACCCCCTAAAACAGAAAAGGAAGTCTGAGGCTTCTTGGGTAGACTAAACTATATCTCAAGGTTCATCTCCCATCTAACGGCTACCTGTGAACCTATATTCAAATTATTGAGAAAAAATCAAACGATCGAGTGGAATGATGATTTCCAAGGGGAATTTGACAAAATACAGAATACTTAAAAGAACCACTGATCCTAATACCACCAAATCCGGGTAGGCCATTGATAATGTATCTCACAGTGCTAGATGAATCAATGGGTTGTGTAATTGGTCACCATGAAAAAAGAGACAAAAAAGAACATGTCATTTATTATATGAGCAAGAAGTTCACTGATTGTGAGATCATATACTCACTCTTAGAGAAGACTTGTTGCACTTTAGCCTAGGCTACTCGACGCCTAAGGCAATACATGGTATGTCACACTACTTTATTGATATCCAAAATGGATCCAATTAAGTACATATTTGAAAAGTCTGCTATCACTAGAAGAATAGCTCAGTGGCAAATGTTGCTGACTGAATACGATATCCAGTATGTCACCAAAAAAACCATCAATGGAAGTGTGTTTTCAGACTATCTCGCACATCAACCTGTGAAGGATTATTAGCTAATGAGGTTTAACTTTCTAGATGAAGATATCTTGTTTATAAGAGAATATGAAATCCCAATCCCTGAGAAGGACCCAAACCAGGATCGCAATGGATGCTCGTGTTTGATGGTGCTTCAAATGCACAAGGTCATAGGATTGGGGGCAATCCTTACTTCTCCAAAAGGCTTACATCTTCCTTTCACATCAAGATTATGTTTCGATTGAACTAGCAATATGGAAGAATACAAAGCATGTATATTTGGAATTTAAGCAACCATTGATCTAAGGATCAAAGTTCTCGAGGTATACAGAGATTCAGCTCTAGTAATTAGTCAAATCAAGGGGAACTGGGAAACTCGTGATCACAAGCTGATTCCATACAAGAAACACGTCTTGAGGTTGATTCCCCACTTTGGTGAAATCTCTTTCCATTATATCCCTAGGGAAGAAAGTCAACTAGCAGATGCTTTGGCTACCTTGCCACCCATGTTCAAAGTTAAGTGGGCTAAAGAAGCACCATCCATTCACATTGAAGACCTTGATGAACCAACATATTATTTAGAAACCGAGGGAGAATATGATTACAAACCGTAGTTCTATAACATCAAAAGGTACCTAGAGAAATAAGAGTATCCCGAGAACGTGTCTATTAGAGATAAGAAGATGCTGATGAAACTATAATCCAAATTCTTCTTGAATGGTGGCGTACTGTACAAAAGAAATTATCACTCGATCCTGCTCATGTGCATGGATAGACACGAAGCAAACATGATCATAAAAGTAAATCATGAAGGTTATGAAGGAATCTATGCCAATGGGTATGCTATGGCTACGAAAATTCTTCAATATGGCTATTACTGGATAACTATGGAGGTTGACTATTTCAATTATGTCATAAGGTGTCACAAATGGCAGATCTTGAAGGTGTGAAAAACAGAAGAAATGAGGGTTCAAATTGGGTTTTACAATCAAAAGATTTTTCCAAAACAGGAACACCACTAACAGGTTAATAACAAAGAGATAAAAACACAAGTACTTTTATCCTGGTCCGCTTGAAACTCAAAGCTACTCCAGTCCCCCCGCCAAGGTGATTTTGCTTTACAAACAAGGACTTAATCCACTATAATCAACATATTACAATAATCACAAAGAATAACCATATTTGTCTTCTCAAGGATCCAACTATACCCTAGTCTCCTTAAGGACTCACAAAGAACAACCTTCTTTGTTTTCTCAAGGATAACCTCCTCAAGGAATCAAACAAACAATTTGAATAATAGTTTTGTGTGTTATAAGATGCTTATATACAAGCATATTTTACACAAATGATAAAGAAATACTTAAATAAAAACCGTGTACAAAAGAATGATAACTTTTCACAAAGAAACAAACTTGTCAAAATGTTATAAAACCCGCTTTTTCTTCAAGTCTCGAAGTCTTACTTATATAGCATAAGAAGATGACTGTTGGAGGGAAAAATGGGGAAATCGCATAGAGTGATTGTCCATTGTTGGATGGTGAAAGGAATGATACTGCGTACTTCCCTTCACCCACAAAATCAACGACAGATGTATATAATATTGTCCTTGCCCATGAAATTAGGTAGTGGAAAGGATATTCAATTTGTACTATGTACTATTTGATCACATTCCCTTTTGATCTTATCTTAAAGTTCATTGGCTTTTGATGAAAATTGATGAAGCATGAAATGAAGAAATATAGAGTTGGATTCAGAAACTTCATAATCTTTGGTCAAATCCTTGACAGCGTTTGTAGTCTGGCTTGAGATCTCCAATCTTCAAAATCTTCAGAGTCTTCAGAATCTACATTCAGAACCTTGATAACTTCAATCGTCGGGCTTGAGATCTTCTAAATCTTCAGCTATAAAACATAACTTGAGAAGCTTGCCATTCTTCAGAAGTTTGGTGATCAGACTCACATCCAGAAGCACGAACTAAGAGAACATTGCAAGAGCAACATAATGTCTCCTCAGAAGCTTCTCAGGAGTGAACCAGGACAGAAGCAGAAAGATCATTGTAGAATAAATATGTAACGTCCTTCAGAACTTCTAATAGTTGGCGCAGAATGGGATTTCGAACTCATTGTTCAAAAACTGATGATGTTGCACGTCATATATTCAAAACCAAAAATGGCTATTAAAGCTACACAATAACAAACCATTAAGGTACCAAAACTGTTCTCACACAAAGACAACATTTTTATCATAAAAACTCAAGGTATAGATGCATAACCAAATTTGGTTCTAACAATCTCCCCCTTTTTGATGATGATAAAACATGTATTTTTATGAATAGTTTTATACAAGTTAATCAAAGAAGAATACATTGTACAAAAGCACAAATCCCCCCCTTAGATTTATAATCATAAAAATATAAAATCATAACGAAATAACACTTTCCTGATTAAACTTTTTGAATTACCAGAGTAAATTTTCAATCAGAATCTGGTTTATCTTCAGGAGTTGATTGATGCTATCCAGAGCACTGTTTTGATTAACATTAACATTCTGATGAGCTTCACTTCAGAAGCTTGGTTGAATTCTTTTTGAAAAAATTTAGAGCAGTTGTCTTTAGTCAGAACTTGAATTATGGTTCTCTTGAAATTCTCTCAGAGGTAGATTGCTTTTGAAAGAGCAGAACTTTCAAAATCTGGTAGAGACAAAGAACTTTCAGAATTGAGAATTATTCTCAAGAACTTGATTGCCTAGTCTGAATACTATGGAGAAAATACTTCCTCAATGTTAGATGCCAATGCCAAAGTTCTCTAAAAAAGAATTTCAATAGAACTTCATGCCAAATACCCAAAGTTCTAAGTTTAAAACACAGTTAAACATAACCCTACAAAACATTTAACAGACTATTCATCGAAGTAGTTGTTAGTAGAAAACACTCAACAATGTTTGGGATTTATTTAGTGTAGAATTTAGGTACATAAAAAATAATTACTCATCTTCCCCTTATATAGTTTTCTCCCTCAATGTTTGAGATGTATATAGTATTGTCCTTGCCCATGAAATTATATAGTGGAGAGGATATTCAATTTATACTATGTACTATTTGATCACGTTCCCTTTTGATTTATCTTAAAGTTCAATGGCTTCTGATGAAAGTTGATGAAGCATGAAATGAAGAAATATAGAGCTGGGTTCAGAAACTTTAGAATCTTTGGTCAGAACCTTGACAACGTCAGTAGTCTGGCTTGAGATCTCCAATCTTCAGAATCTTCAGAGTCTTCAGAATCTACATTCAGAACCTTGATACCTTTAATCGTTTGGCTTGAGATGTTTAGAATCTTCAGCTACAAAACATAACTTTAGAAGCTTGCCATTCTTCAGAAGTTTGGTGATCAGACTCACGTCCAGAAGCACGAACTTAGAGAACATTGTAGCAGCAACATAATGTCTCGTCAGAAGCATCTCAAGAGTGAACCAGGACAGAAGCAGAAAGATCATTGTAGCAAAAATATGGAACATCCTTCAGAACTTCTAATAGTTGGCACATGATCGGATTTGGAACTCATTGTTCAGAAACTGATGATGTTACACGTCATATATTCAAAACCAAAATTGGCTGTTAAAAAGCTACACAATAACAAACCATTAGGGTACCAAAACTGTTCTCATACAAATACAACATTGTTATCATAAAAACTCAAGGTATAGATGCATAACCAAATCTTGTTCTAACAATCTCCCCCTTTTTGATGATGATAAAACATGTATTTTGATGAACAATTTTATACAAGGTAATTAAAGAAGAATACATTGTACAAAAGCACAAATCCCCCCTTAGATTTATAATCATAAAAAGATAAAATCATAATGAAATAACACTTTCCTGATTAACCTTTTTGAATTACTAGAGTAAACTTTCAATGAGAATCTTGTTTATTTTCAGGAGTTGATTGATGCTATCCAGAGCACTGGTTTGATTAACATCAACATTATGATGAGCTTCACTTAAGAAGCTTGGTTGAATTCTTTTTGAAGAAATATCAGAGCAATTGTCTTTAGTCAGAAGTTGAAATTTGGTTCTCTTGAAATTCTCTTAGAGGTAGATTGCTTTTGAAGAGCAGAACTTTCAGAATCTGGTTGAGATAAAGAACTTTCAGAGTTGAGAATTATTCTCAATAACTTTATTGCCCAATCTGATTACTGTGGAGAAAATATTTCCTCATAGTTAGATGCCAATGCCAAAGTTCTCTAAAAAAGAATTTCAATAGAACTTCATGCCAAGTACCCAAAGTTCTAAGTTCAAAACACAGTTAAACATAACCCTACAAAACATTTAACAGACTATTGTTCGAAGTAGTTGTTAGCAGAATCATTAAACAATATTTGGGATTTATTTAGTGTAGAATTTAGGTGCATAAAAAATAATTACTCATCTTCCCCTTAGATATGTTTCTCCCCCAATGTTTGGGTTGTATATAATATTGTCCTTGCCCATGAAATTAGGTGGTGGAGAGGATATTCAATTTGTACTATGTACTATTTGATCATGTTCCCTTTTGATCTTATCTTAAAGTTCATTGGCTTCTAATGAAAGTTGATGAAGCATGAAATGAAGAAATATAGAGTTAGATTCAGAAACTTCAGAATCTTTGGTCAGAACCTTGATAGCGTCAGTAGTCTGGCTTGAGATCTCCAATCTTCAGAATCTTCAGAGTCTTCAGAATCTACATTCAGAACCTTGATAACTTCAATCGTCTGGCTTGAGATCTTAAGAGTCTTCGGCTACAAAACATAACTTGATAAGCTTGCCATTCTTCAGAAGTTTGGTGATCAGACTCACGTCCAGAAGCACGAACTTAGAGAACATTGTAGCAGCAACATAATGTCTCCTCAAAAGCATCTCAAGAGTGAACCAGGACAGAAGCAGAAAGATCATTGTAGCAAAAATATGGAACATCCTTCAGAACTTCTAATAGTTGGCACATGATCGGATTTGGAACTCATTGTTCAGAAACTGATGATGTTACACGTCATATATTCAAAACCAAAATTGGCTGTTAAAAAGCTACACAATAACAAACCATTAGGGTACCAAAACTGTTCTCATACAAATACAACATTGTTATCATAAAAACTCAAGGTATAGATGCATAACCAAATCTTGTTCTAACAATCTCCCCCTTTTTGATGATGATAAAACATGTATTTTGATGAACAATTTTATACAAGGTAATCAAAGAAGAATACATTGTACAAAAGCACAAATCCCCCCTTAGATTTATAATCATAAAAAGATAAAATCATAATGAAATAACACTTTCCTGATTAACCTTTTTGAATTACTAGAGTAAACTTTCAATCAGAATCTTGTTTATTTTCAGGAGTTGATTGATGCTATCCAGAGCACTGGTTTGATTAACATCAACATTCTGATGAGCTTCACTTAAGAAGCTTGGTTTAATTCTTTTCGAAGAAATATCAGAGTAATTGTCTTTAGTCAGAACTTGAAATTTGGTTCTCTTGAAATTCTCTTAGAGGTAGATTGCTTTTGAAGAGCAGAACTTTCAGAATCTGGTTGAGATAAAGAACTTTCAGAGTTGAGAATTATTCTTAATAACTTGATTGCCCAATCTGATTACTGTGGAGAAAATATTTCCTCATAGTTAGAAGCCAATGCCAAAGTTCTCTAAAAAAGAATTTCAATAGAACTTCATGCCAAGTACCCAAAGTTCTAAGTTCAAAACACAGTTAAACATAACCCTACAAAACATTTAACAGACTATTGTTCGAAGTAGTTGTTAGCAGAATCATTAAACAATATTTGGGATTTATTTAGTGTAGAATTTAGGTGCATAAAAAATAATTACTCATCTTCCCATTAAATATGTTTCTCCCCCAATGTTTGGGTTGTATATAATATTGTCCTTGCCCATGAAATTAGGAGGTGGAGAGGATATTCAATTTGTACTATGTACTATTTGATCATGTTCCCTTGTGATCTTGTCTTAAAGTTCATTGGCTTCTAATGAAAGTTGATGAAGCATGAAATGAAGAAATATAGAGTTAGATTCAGAAACTTCAGAATCTTTGGTCAGAACCTTGACAACGTCAGTACTCTGGCTTGAGATCTCCAATCTTCAGAATCTTCAGAGTCTTCAGAATCTACATTCAGAACCTTGATAACTTCAATCGTCTTGCTTGAGATCTTAAGAGTCTTCGGCTACAAAACATAACTTGATAAGCTTGCCATTCTTCAGAAGTTTGGTGATCAGACTCACGTCCAGAAGCACGAACTTAGAGAACATTGTAGCAGCAACATAATGTCTCCTCAGAAGCATCTCAAGAGTGAACCAGGACAGAAGCAGAAAGATCATTGTAGCAAAAATATGGAACATCCTTCAGAACTTCTAATAGCTGGCACATGATCGGATTTGGAACTCATTGTTCAGAAACTGATGATGTTACACGTCATATATTCAAAACCAAAATTGGCTGTTAAAAAGCTACACAATAACAAACCATTAGGGTACCAAAACTGTTCTCATACAAATACAACATTGTTATCATAAAAACTCAAGGTATAGATGCATAACCAAATCTTGTTCTAACAATCTCCCCCTTTTTGATGATGATAAAACATGTATTTTGATGAACACTTTTATACAAGGTAATCAAAGAAGAATACATTGTACAAAAGCACAAATCCCCCCTTATATTTATAATCATAAAAAGATAAAATCATAATGAAATAACACTTTCCTGATTAACCTTTTTGAATTACTAGAGTAAACTTTCAATCAGAATCTTGTTTATTTTCAGGAGTTGATTGATGTTATCCAGAGCACTGGTTTGATTAACATCAACATTCTGATGAGCTTCACTTAAGAAGCTTGGTTTAATTCTTTTTGAAGAAATATCAGAGCAATTGTCTTTAGTCAGAACTTGAAATTTGGTTCTCTTGAAATTCTCTTAGAGGTAGATTGCTTTTGAAGAGCAGAACTTTCAGAATCTGGTTGAGATAAAGAACTTTCAGAGTTGAGAATTATTCTCAATAACTTGATTGCCCAATCTGATTACTGTGGAGAAAATATTTCCTCATAGTTAGATGCCAATGCCAAAGTTCTCTAAAAAAGAATTTCAATAGAACTTCATGCCAAGTACCCAAAGTTCTAAGTTCAAAACACAGTTAAACATAACCCTACAACACATTTAACAGACTATTGTTCGAAGTAGTTGTTAGCAGAATCATTAAACAATGTTTGGGATTTATTTAGTGTAGAATTTAGGTGCATAAAAAATAATTACTCATCTTCCCCTTAGATATGCTTCTCCCCCAATGTTTGGGTTGTATATAATATTGTCCTTGCCCATGAAATTAGGTGGTGGAGAGGATATTCAATTTGTACTATGTACTATTTGATCATGTTCCCTTTTGATCTTATCTTAAAGTTCATTGGCTTCTAATGAAAGTTGATGAAGCATGAAATTAAGAAATATAGAGTTAGATTCAGAAAC
Organism: Lathyrus oleraceus; assembly: GCF_024323335.1. Lineage (NCBI taxonomy): Eukaryota > Viridiplantae > Streptophyta > Magnoliopsida > Fabales > Fabaceae > Lathyrus > Lathyrus oleraceus. The sequence continues at coordinate 318,115,570 of NC_066582.1, forward strand.
TTCAGAATCTTTGGTCAGAACCTTGACAGCGTCAGTAGTCTGGCTTGAGATCTCCAATCTTCAGAATCTTCAGAGTCTTCAGAATCTACATTCAGAATCTTGATAACTTCAATCGTCTGGCTTGAGATCTTAAGAGTCTTCGGCTACAAAACATAACTTGATAAGCTTGCCATTCTTCAGAAGTTTGGTGATCAGACTCACATCCAGAAGCACGAACTGAGAGAACATTGCAGCAACAACATAATGTCTCCTCAGAAGCTTCTCAAGAGTGAACCCGAACAGAAGCAGAAAGATCATTGCAGAAGAAATATGGAACATCCTTCAGAACTTCTAATAGCTGGCGCAGAATCGGATTTTGAACTCATTTTTCAGAAACTGATGATGTTGCACGTCATAAATTCAAAACCAAAATTGGCTGTTAAAGCTACACCATAACCATTAGGGTACCAAAGCTGTTCTCAAACAAATACAACATTTTTATCATAAAAACTCAAGGTATAGATGCATAACCAAATCTTGTTCTAACAATCTCCCCTTTTTTGATGATGATAAAACATGTATTTTGATGAATAGTTTTATACAAGGTAATCAAAGAAGAATACATTGTACAAAAGCACAAATCCCGCCTTAGATTTATAGTCATAAAAAGATAAAATCATAATGAAATAACACTTTCCTGATTAAGCTTTTTGAATTACCAGAGTAAACTTTCAATCAGAATCTGGTTTATCTTCAGGAGTTGATTGATGCTATCCAGAGCACTGGTTTGATTAACATCAACATTATGATGAGCTTCACTTAAGAAGCTTGGTTGAATTCTTTTTGAAGAAACTTTAGAGCAGTTGTCTTTAGTCAGAACTTGAATTCTGGTTCTCTTGAAATTCTCTCAAAGGTAGATTGCTTTGGAAGAGCAGAACTTCCAGAATCTGGTTGAGATAAAGAACTTTAAGAATTGAGAATTATTCTCAATAACTTGATTGCCCAATTTGATTACTGTGGAGAAAATATTTCCTCATAGTTAGATGCCAATGCCAAAGTTCTCTAAAAAAGTATTTCAATAGAACTTCATGCCAAGTACCTAAAGTTCAAAGTTCAGAACACAGTTAAAAATAACCCTACAAAACATTTAACAGACTATTCTTCGAAGTAGTTGTTAGCAGAAAAAATTAAACAATGTTTGGGATTTATTTAGTGTAGAATTTAGGAACATAAAAAATCATTACTCATCTTCCCCTTAGATATGTTTCTCCCCCAATGTTTGGGATGTATATAGTATTGTCCTTGCCCATGAAATTAGGTAGTGGAGAGGATATTCAATATGTACTATGTATTATTTGATCACGTTCCCTTTTGATCTTATCTTAGTGTTTATTGGCTTCTGATGAAAGTTGATGAAGCATGAAATGAAGAAATATAGAGCTGGATTCAGAAACTTCAGAATCTTTGGTCAGAACCTTGACAGCGTGAGTAGTCTGGCTTGAGATCTCCAATCTTCAGAATCTTCAGAGTCTTCAGAATCTACATACAGAACCTTGATAACTTTAATCGTCTAGCTTGAGATCTTAAGAGTCTTCAGCTACAAAACATAACTTGAGAAGCTTGCCATTCTGCAGAAGTTTGGTGATCAGACTCACGTCTAGAAGCACGAACTGAGAGAACATTGCAGCAACAACATAATGTCTCTTCAGAAGCTTCTCAGGAGTGAACCAGAACAGAAGCAGAAAGATCATTGTAGAAGAAATATGGGACATCCTTCAGAACTTCTAATAGGTGGCGCAGAATCGGATTTTAAACTCATTGTTCAGAAACTGATGATGTTGCACGTCATATATTCAAAACCAAAATTGGCTGTTAAAGCTACACAATAACCAACCATTAGGGTACCAAAATTGTTCTCACATAAATACAAAATTGTTATCATTAAAACTCTAGGTATATATGCATAACCAAATCTTGGTCTAACAATCTCCCCCTTTTTGATGATGATAAAACATGTATTTTGATGAACAGTTTTATACAAGGTAATCAAAGAAGAATACATTGTACAAAAGCACAAATCCCCCCCTTAGATTTATAGTCATAAAAAGATAAAATCATAATGAAATAACACTTTCCTGATTAACCTTTTTGAATTACCAGAGTAAACTTTCAATCAGAATCTGGTTTATCTTCAGGAGTTGATTGATGTTATCTAGAGCACTGGTTTGATTAACATTAACATTCTGATGAGCTTCACTTCAGAAGCTTTGTTGAATTCTTTTTGAAGAAACTTTAGAGCAGTTGTCTTTAGTCAGAACTTGAATTATGGTTCTCTTGAAATTCTCTCAGAGGTAGATTGCTTTTGAAGAGCAGAACTTTCAGAATCTGGTAGAGACAAAGAACTTTCAGAATTGAGAATTATTCTCAAGAACTTGATTGCCCAGTCTGATTACTATGGAGAAAATACTTCCTCATAGTTAGATGCCAATGCCAAAGTTCTCTAAAAAAGAATTTCAATAGAACTTCATGCCAAATACCCAAAGTTCTAAGTTCAAAACATAGTTAAACATAACCCTACAAAACATTTAACAGACTATTCTTCGAAGTAGTTGTTAGCAGAAAACATTCAACAATGTTTGGGATTTATTTAGTGTAGAATTTAGGTACATAAAAAATAATTACTCATCTTCCCCTTATAAAGGTTTTTCCCTCAATGTTTGAGATGTATATAGTATTGTCCTTGCCCATGAAATTATGTAGTGGAAAGGATATTCAATTTATACTATGTACTATTTGATCACGTTCCCTTTTGATTTATCTTAAAGTTCAATGGCTTCTGATGAAAGTTGATGAAGCATGAAATGATAAAATATAGAGCTGGGTTCAAAAACTTTAGAATCTTTGGTCAGAACCTTGACAACGTCAATAGTCTGGCTTGAGATCTCCAATCTTCAGAATCTTCAGAGTCTTCAGAATCTACATTCAGAACCTTGATACCTTTAATCGTTTGGCTTGAGATCTTTAGAATCTTCAGCTACAAAACATAACTTCAGAAGCTTGCCATTCTTCAGAAGTTTGGTGATCAGACTCACGTCCAGAAGCACGAACTTAGAGAACATTGCAGCAACAACATAATGTCTCCTCAAAAGCTTCTCAAGAGTGAACCAGGACAGAAGCAGAAAGATCATTGTAGCAAAAATATGGAACATCCTTCAGAACTTCTAATAGCTGGCACATGATCGGATTTGGAACTCATTGTTCAGAAACTGATGATGTTACACGTCATATATTCAAAACCAAAATTGGCTGTTAAAAAGCTACACAATAACAAACCATTAGGGTACCAAAACTGTTCTCATACAAATACAACATTGTTATCATAAAAACTCAAGGTATAGATGCATAACCAAATCTTGTTCTAACAATCTCCCCCTTTTTGATGATGATAAAACATGTATTTTGATGAAAAATTTTATACAAGGTAATCAAAGAAGAATACATTGTACAAAAGCACAAATCCCCCCTTAGATTTATAATCATAAAAAGATAAAATCATAATGAAATAAAACTTTCCTGATTAACCTTTTTGAATTACTAGAGTAAACTTTCAATCAGAATCTGATTTATTTTCAGGAGTTGATTGATGCTATCCAGAGCACTGGTTTGATTAACATCAACATTCTGATGAACTTCACTTAAGAAGCTTGGTTTAATTCTTTTTGAAGAAATATCAGAGAAATTGTCTTTAGTCAGAACTTGAAATTTGGTTCTCTTGAAATTCTCTTAGAGGTAGATTGCTTTTGAAGAGCAGAACTTTCAGAATCTGGTTGAGATAAAGAACTTTCAGAGTTGAGAATTATTCTCAATAACTTGATTGCCCAATCTGATTACTGTGGAGCAAATATTTCCTCATAGTTAGATGCCAATGCCAAAGTTCTCTAAAAAAGAATTTCAATAGAACTTCATGCCAAGTACCCAAAGTTCTAAGTTCAAAACACAGTTAAACATAACCCTACAAAACATTTAACAGACTATTGTTCGAAGTAGTTGTTAGCAGAATCATTAAACAATGTTTGGGATTTATTTAGTGTAGAATTTAGGTACATAAAAAATAATTACTCATCTTCCCCTTAGATATGTTTCTCCCCCAATGTTTGGGTTGTATATAATATTGTCCTTGCCCATGAAATTAGGTGGTGGAGAGGATATTCAATTTGTATTATGTACTATTTGATCACGTTCCCTTTTGATCTTATCTTAAAGTTCATTGGCTTCTAATGAAAGTTGATGAAGCATGAAATGAAGAAATATAGAGTTAGATTCAGAAACTTCAGAATCTTTGGTCAGAACGTTGACAGCGCCAGTAGTCTGGCTTGAGATCTCCAATCTTCAGAATCTTCAGAATCTACATTCAGAACCTTGATAACTTCAATCGTCTGGCTTGAGATCTTAAGAGTCTTCGGCTACAAAACATAACTTGATAAGCTTGCCATTCTTCAGAAGTTTGGTGATCAAACTCACATCCCGAAGCACGAACTGAGACAACATTGCAGCAACAACATAATGTCTCCTCAGAAGCTTCTCAAGAGTGAACCAGAACAGAAGCAGAAAGATCATTGCAGAAGAAATATGGAACATCCTTCAAAACTTCTAATAGCTGGCGTAGAATTGGATTTTGATCTCATTTTTCAGAAACTGGTGATGTTGCACGTCATAAATTCAAAACCAAAATTGGCTGTTAAAGCTACACCATAACCATTAGGGTACCAAAGCTGTTCTCAAACAAATACAACATTTTTATCATAAAAACTCAAGGTATAGATGCATAACCAAATCTTGTTCTAACAATCTCCCCTTTTTTGATGATGATAAAACATGTATTTTGATGAACAGTTTTATACAAGGTAATCAAAGAAGAATACATTGCACAAAAGCACAAATCCCGCTTTAGATTTATAATCATAAAAAGATAAAATCATAATGAAATAACACTTTCCTGATTACGCTTTTTGAATTACCAGAGTAAACTTTCAATCAGAATCTGGTTTATCTTCAGGAGTTGATTGATGTTATCTAGAGCACTGGTTTGATTAACATTAACATTCTGATGAGCTTCACTTCAGAAGCTTGGTTGAATTCTTTTTGAAGAAACTTTAGAGCAGTTGTCTTTAGTCAGAACTTGAATTCTGGTTCTCTTGAAATTATCTCAGAGGTAGATTGATTTTGAAGAGCAGAACTTTCAGAATCTGGTAGAGACAAAGAACTTTCAGAATTGAGAATTATTCTCAAGAACTTGATTGCCCAGTCTGATTACTACGAAGAAAATACTTCCTCATAGTTAGATGCCAATGCCAAAGTTCTCTAAAAAATAATTTCAATAGAACTTCATGCCAAATACCCAAAGTTCTAAGTTCAAAACACAGTTAAACATAACCCTACAAAACATTTAACAGACTATTCTTCGAAGTAGTTGTTAGCAGAAAACATTCAACAATGTTTGGGATTTATTTAGTGTAGAATTTAGGTACATAAAAAATAATTACTCATCTTCCCCTTATAAAGGTTTCTCCCTCAATGTTTGAGATGTATATAGTATTGTCCTTGCCCATGAATTTATGTAGTGGAGAGGATATTCAATTTATACTATGTACTATTTGATCACGTTCCCTTTTGAATTATCTTAAAGTTCATTGGCTTCTAATGAAAGTTGATGAAGCATGAAATGAAGAAATATAGAGTTAGATTCAGAAACTTTAGAATCTTTGGTCAGAACCTTGACAACGTCAATAGTCTGGCTTGAGATCTCCAATCTTCAGAATCTTCAGAGTCTTCAGAATCTACATTCAAAACCTTGATACCTTTAATCGTTTGGCTTGAGATCTTCAAAATCTTCAGCTACAAAATATAACTTCAGAAGCTTGCCATTCTTCAGAAGTTTGGTGATCAGACTCACGTCCAGAAGCACGAACTTAGAGAACATTGCAGCAACAACATAATGTCTCCTCAAAAGCTTCTCAAGAGTGAACCAGGACAGAAGCAGAAAGATCATTGTAGCAAAAATATGGAACATCCTTCAGAACTTCTAATAGCTGGCACATGATCGGATTTGGAACTCATTGTTCAGAAACTGATGATTTTACACGTCATATATTCAAAACCAAAATTGGCTGTTAAAAAGCTACACAATAACAAACCATTAGGGTACCAAAATTGTTCTTATACAAATACAACATTGTTATCTATTGTCCTTGCCCATGAAATTAGGGAGTGGAGAAGATATTCAATTTGTACTATGTACTATTTGATCACATTCCCTTTTGATCTTATCTTAAAGTTCATTGGCTTCTAATGAAAGTTGATGAAGCATGAAATGAAGAAATATAGAGTTAGATTCAGAAACTTCAGAATCTTTGGTCAGAACCTTGACAGCGTCAGTAGTCTGGCTTGAGATCTCCAATCTTCAGAATCTTTAGAGTCTTCAGAATCTACATTCAGAACCTTGATAACTTCAATCGTCTAGCTTGAGATCTTAAGAGTCTTCAGCTACAAAACATAACTTGAGAAGCTTGCCATTCTTCAGAAGTTTGGTGATCAGACTCACATCCAGAAGCACGAACTGAGAGAACATTGCAGCAATAACATAATGTCTCTTCAGAAGCTTCTCAGGAGTGAACCAGGACAGATGCAGAAAGATCATTGTAGAAGAAATATGGGAAATCCTTCAGAACTTCTAATAGCTGGCGCAGAATCGGATTTTGAACTCATTGTTCAGAAACTGATGATGTTGCACGTCATATATTCAAAACCAAAATTGGCTGTTAAAGCTACACAATAACCAACCATTAGGGTACCAAAACTGTTCTCACATAAATACAAAATTGTTATCATTAAAACTCTAGGTATATATGCATAACCAAATCTTGGTCTAACAATCTCCCCCTTTTTGATTATGATAAAACATGTATTTTGATGAACAGTTTTATACAAGGTAATCAAAGAAGAATACATTGTACAAAAGCACAAATCCCCCCCTTAGATTTATAATCATAAAAAGATAAAATCATAATGAAATAACACTTTCCTGATTAACCTTTTTGAATTACCAGAGTAAACTTTCAATCAGAACCTGGTTTATCTTCAGGAGTTGATTGATGCTATCTAGAGCACTGGTTTGATTAACATTAACATTCTGATGAGCTTCACTTCAGAAGCTTGGTTGAATTCTTTTTGAAGAAACTTTAGAGCAGTTGTCTTTAGTCAGAACTTGAATTCTGGTTCTCTTGAAATTCTCTCAGAGGTAGATTGCTTTTGAAGAGCAGAACTTTCAGAATCTGGTAGAGACAAAGAACTTTCAGAATTGAGAATTATTCTCAAAAACTTGATTTAACAGACTATTCTTCGAAGTAGTTGTTAGCAGAAAACATTCAACAATGTTTGGGATTTATTTAGTGTAGAATTTAGGTACATAAAAAATAATTACTCATCTTCCCCTTATATAGGTTTCTCCCTCAATGTTTGAGATGTATATAGTATTGTCCTTTCCCATGAAATTATGTAGTGGAGAGGATATTCAATTTATACTATGTACTATTTGATCACGTTCCCTTTTGATTTATCTTAAAGTTCAATGGCTTCTGATGAAAGTTGATGAAGCATGAAATGAAGAAATATAGAGTTGGGTTCAGAAACTTTAGAATCTTTGGTCAGAACCTTGACAACGTTAGTAGTCTGGCTTGAGATCTCCAATCTTCAGAATCTTCAGAATCTACATTCAGAACCTTGATACCTTTAATCGTTTGGCTTGAGATCTTTAGAATCTTCAGCTACAAAACATAACTTCAGAAGCTTGCCATTCTTCAGAAGTTTGGTGATCAGACTCACGTCCAGAAGCACGAACTTAGAGAACATTGCAGCAACAACATAATGTCTCCTCAGAAGCTTCTCAAGAGTGAACCAGGACAGAAGCAGAAAGATCATTGTAGCAAAAATATGGAACATCCTTCAGAACTTCTAATAGTTGGCACATGATCGGATTTGGAACTCATTGTTCAAAAACTGATGATGTTACACGTCATATATTCAAAACCAAAATTGGCTGTTAAAAAGCTACACAATAACAAACCATTAGGGTACCAAAACTGTTCTCATACAAATACAACATTGTTATCATAAAAACTCAAGGTATAGATGCATAACCAAATCTTGTTCTAACAATCTCCCCCTTTTTGATGATGATAAAACATGTATTTTGATGAACAATTTTATACAAGGTAATCAAAGAAGAATACATTGTACAAAAGCACAAATCCCCCCTTAGATTTATAATCATAAAAAGATAAAATCATAATGAAATAACACTTTCCTGATTAACCTTTTTGAATTACTAGAGTAAACTTTCAATCAGAATCTGGTTTATTTTCAGGAGTTGATTGATGCTATCCAGAGCACTGGTTTGATTAACATCAACATTCTGATGAGCTTCACTTAAGAAGCTTGGTTTAATTCTTTTTGAAGAAATATCAGAGCAATTGTCTTTAGTCAGAACTTGAAATTTGGTTCTCTTGAAATTCTCTTAGAGGTAGATTGCTTTTGAAGAGCAGAACTTTCAGAATCTGGTTGAGATAAAGAACTTTCAGAGTTGAGAATTATTCTCAACAACTTGATTGCCCAATCTGATTACTGTGGAGAAAATATTTCCTCATAGTTAGATGCCACAGCCAAAGTTCTCTAAAAAAGAATTTCAATAGAACTTCATGCCAAGTACCCAAAGTTCTAAGTTCAAAACACAGTTAAACATAACCCTACAAAACATTTAACAGACTATTGTTCAAAGTAGTTGTTAGCAGAATCATTAAACAATGTTTGGAATTTATTTAGTGTAGAATTTAGGTACATAAAAATTAATTACTCATCTTACCCTTAAATATGTTTCTCCCCATTTGTCATCAATAAAAAAGACATAGACAAAATAATAAAAGAAATAATGAGAAACAAATAATTTTCATTAAAGGTGCCAAAAACGCAGAAATGATACAACAGAAGCATAAAAATGTTTTTTTTGAACAAAAATGGAAAGGGTTTATGAGGAGAAGGCAAAGGGAGTCTAGATAGAATCAGTTGAAACATTATTTCATGTTTGTCCAGACGCTCTTTGATCATCGCATTATCAACTTTGATTTCCTCAGTAGTCTTCACAAGTCCATCAGGAATACCTTTAGCAGAAGGTTGAGAAACAGAAGCTTCAAATTGTTGAGCCTCCAAAACAATTATCTGACCATCAGCTTCTTCCATGACACAATCCTGATGTCCAGAATCAACTTCAACTTCCTGAATGACTACCTCTTCCACCACTTCTGGAATAACTTCCTTAACCTCGAGAGCAGGAAGACATATCTGGAAGCTGCGTAACTTCCAAATTTCTATTGAGGGAATAAACCCATAACGGAAGTTTCTTTTAGAAACTTTATACCCGGAATTCTTTAGCCTAGAGATTTTGAAATTAATCCATTTTCTATAAGCTTCCTAAGAAGAATCATTTTCAGCCGAATTTGCTGAAAAATGATTGATTGTCATTGCTTCATGCAAACGAATTTTGGATTTTGATTCAAACTTCCTTAGAATCCTACCAATGTTGGGAGAGGGTTTTTGTGGTTTGGGGTAGCTAACAACGAGATCAATTCTTGTTTTCATCAAGATCAGATCCAAAAAGTGTTGGAAGTGAGGGGATAGTGATTAGAGGTGATTCAGGGTCATATAAGACTGGTTCAGGTTCATAGTTGAACATACCCTCAGGAGTGCCTTAAGACACATTGCCGTTAGAAACGCTTGAAGGAGATGTTCTAGGGGTGGTTATATTTGGATTTTCTATTTGGGGAGCAGAAACAAATGGTGGTGGGGTGGGTGAAGTTTGTAACTGTGAAGAAGATGGTGTTGGTGGTATCTGTTGTTGTTGTTGGTTGTAACACCCCGATAAAAATAAGATAATTATTTAATTTAAGTTAATATTATATTTATTAATTTAATTAAATAATTGGAATTATTGGATTATTATTATTATTATTATTATTGGAATAATAATTATTGGAAAATATATATAAGTTGGAAATAAGAAAAAGAGTCCATTTGGTAAAGAAAGGGTTTTTACGTGAAAAACAGAGAAGCGGCTGAAAAGTGGAAAGTGGAGAAAGGGCAAAGAGGCAGAACAAGAGGAAGAAGGTTGAAGAAGGAAGAGATTGAAGCTAAAAGATTCGCCGGATTAACTCAGGTAAGGGGGGTTTATCGTCGTTTAACGGGTATTATGGATTAGCATGTAATGGGTAGTGATAAACTGTTGAATTGACCCTAATTGGGATTGTGAATGCTGAACATTACGTTGGATAAACTGTGTTAAAAACTGTAATTGAATCGATAGTCGTGTGAGTCGTAATTTGCTGGACGTATAGCTTGTTACGGAATTGGAATCGGAGGTCCGGAAGTCCTCCAACGGCGGAAAATGCGGAGAATTCTGCATTCTGCCTTGTGTTAGCGCAGGAACAGCTTTCTGTCTTGCGTTAACCGGTTAACCCAGGGTGTTAACCGGTTAACACTGTGTTGTATTGTGTAAAATTGCTGTTTTGTCTGCGTTAACCGGTTAACCCAGGGCGTTAACCGGTTAACACTGTTAAGTTTTGGGCAGGAAGCGTGTTTGTGCTGCGTTAACCGGTTAACCCAGGGCGTTAACCGGTTAACACTGTTGCAGAGTGGAAAATTGGTGTTTTAAATGTTGTGTACTTAATTGATGGTTGGCATATGTTGGCGGATGATGTAATAGGGATTATTTCCTGTTGTTTTGAGTAGTAAGGGTATTAGTAGAGTGTGCTAATACTGTGATTAATTATTTGACATGATATGGTGTTTGATACATGTGTTGATGATGTATGATGATATGCATAATGTTGTGAATGTATATATTATGCATGTATTTGTGAATGGACTGTTGTATGGCTTAGAGTGTGAGCATATGTCCATTGTGGATTGTTGTTGATGTTGCATTGCTAGATGATTAGCGTGCATAGCATAGCCCTTGGGGTTGTAGCTAATTCCCATGGTGAGGAATTAGTGAGTGAATCATTGTGGATTCGTTGTTGATGTTTGCATGCTAGGTGATTAGTGTGCATAGCATAGCCTTTGGGGCTGTAGCTAATTCCCATGGTGAGGATATAGTGAGTGAGTCACTAGATCTCAAATGAGTGGGACTAGTGAGCTTAGTAGCCGTATCTGGATTTGATCGGTGAGCTTGAACTATATGTTCAAGAATAGTCGGTACCGCATGTGTGGAGTCTCATTTCATAATGTATGTATGGCGTATAATATGAATGGATGTATTCCAATATTATACGTGTGGTTGTGTTGACATTGAGTATGAGTATGAATTGTGTAGTATTGAGTATGATAATTGGGTTGATGTGCCGTTACTGAATGTGTGATATGATTAGGGTGATTAATGTGTTAAATTACTTAACATGACATGATATTTTATAATGCTTACTATATCGATTGAGGAACTCACCCTTACAACTATTTTTCAGGTAACGAGCAATGAGTTGAGTAGAAGCTAATGCTTGGAGTCTAGTGTAGTCTCCTTAGTGGGTCATGCTCTGATAGATGTAACATCGGGAGGGAGCATTTTGATTGTGTTGTTGATGATTGTTGAACCAGTTTACATGTAGTATGTTGCATGTTTTGAATGATCGATTTGATCTCTATCCGCTGCGTATTATGCAACCGTTTTATTTGATAAATAAATGAGCATGACAAGCTACTTTGATGAATAGTGTGAAATATTGTGTGACACCCTTAATTGCATATTTACTCTGATAGATACATATTTGTTATTTTGATTAAATATTTGGGGTATTTTAGAAGGGTGTTACATAAGTGGTATCAGAGCATAGTCGGTCGAGTCGAGTCGTAATTATTCTGTTTCCCCTGTACGGGATAGGTGTTGTGTAACCCTATCAGTACTTATTGTTTTAGCTTGTTGGGTTTTCAGAATAGAGATGGCTGGAAGAGGTAGAGACGATGCTGCGATTGCTGAGGCTCTGGGTATGCTAGCTGGAGTACTTGGAGGGAATCCGAATGTTGTGGGAATGGGAGCTGCTCGTCAATTGAGTGAGTTCCAGAAGAACAATCCTCCAATGTTCAAGGGAGCATACGATCCAGATGGCGCTCAGAAGTGGTTGAAGGAGATCGAGAGAATCTTCCGAGTGACTGAGTGTGCCGATAACCAGAAGGTCAGGTTCGGTACGCATATGCTGTCAGAAGAAGCAGATGATTGGTGGGTTGCTACCCGCACTGAGTTGGAATCTGCTGGGAATGCTGAGATCACTTGAGCTGTGTTCAGAGAGAGATTCCTGAGGAAGTATTTTCCAGAGGATGTCAGAGGAAAGAAAGAGATAGAGTTCTTGGAATTGAAGCAGGGTAACAGGTCTGTTACTGAGTATGCTGCTAAGTTCACAGAGCTGTCAAAGTATTATACTCCCTATAATGAGGCTGCTGGAGAATTTTCGAAATGTGTGAAGTTTGAGAACGGGTTACGTCCCGAGATCAAGCAGGCTATTGGATACCAACGGATCAGAGTGTTTTCTGACTTGGTTGACTGTTGCAGGATTTTTGAACAGGATTCCAAAGCCAGAGCAGAGAGCTATCAGCAAAGGGTTGATAGGAAAGGCAAGAATCAGAATGATCGTGGAAAACCGTATGCAGCTGGCAAAGGTTTTCAGAAGCAGAGTGGGATGAAGAGGCCTAGTGGGGGAGACTCTAGCGCCCCTGCTAAGTGTTATAGATGTGGTCGGGCTGGACATCGTGTCCATGAGTGTACCAGTGCTGAGATGAAGTGTTTCAAGTGTGAAAAAGGTGGTCATTTGGCTGCAGAGTGCCGGTTGAAGACTGTAACTTGTTTCAACTGTGGAGAGGTGGGTCATATCAGTCCACAGTGTCCTAAGCCGAAGAAAGAGAATCAGTCAGGAGGCAAGGTCTTTGCCTTATCGGGTTCTGAGACTTCTGCAGATGATCGTTTGATCAGAGGTACGTGTTATATTAATGGCTTTCCTCTTGTAGCTATTATCGACACAGGTGCTACTCATTCCTTTATATCTTTGGATTGTGCTGTGAAACTTAAGTTAGAGATATCTGAGATGCATGGTAGTATGGTGATTGATACTCCTGCGAAGGGTTCAGTGACTACTACTTTAGTTTGTTTAAATTGTCCTTTGAGTATTTTTGGTAGAGACTTTGGGATGGACCTTGTGTGTCTTCCACTAGTGCAGATTGACGTTATCTTGGGTATGAACTGGTTGGTGTCTAACCGGGTTTCTATCAACTGTTTTGATAAGACTGTGATCTTTCCTGAGATTGAGGAAGGAGAGAGTTTGGTTCTATCAGCGAGGCAGGTGAATGAGGCAGTAGCAGATGGGGCAGAGTTGTTTATGCTGTTAGCGACTTTGGAGGCTAAAGATAAACTGGCGATTTGTGATCTAGCAGTGGTGTGTGATTTTCCTGATGTGTTTCCAGAAGAAGTGAATGAATTACCGCCAGAGCGTGAAGTTGAGTTCTCGATTGATTTGGTACCTGGTACTAGGCCGGTGTCGATGGCTCCGTACCGTATGTCTGCTGTTGAGTTAACTGAATTGAAGAGTCAGTTGGAAGATCTGTTGGATAAGAAATTTATTCGTCCGAGTGTGTTGCCGTGGGGTGCACCAGTGTTATTGGTTAAGAAGAAAGAAGGTACTATGAGGTTGTGTGTGGACTACAGGCAACTGAATAAAGTGACGATCAAGAATCGGTATCCTTTGCCGAGGATTGATGATTTGATGGATCAGTTGGTTGGTGCGAGTGTGTTCAGCAAAATAGATTTGAGGTCGGGATATCATCAGATACGTGTGAAAATTGAGGATATTCAGAAGACTGCTTTCAGAACAAGGTATGGACATTATGAGTATTCTGTAATGCCTTTTGGTGTGACTAATGCGCCTGGGGTATTTATGGAGTATATGAATAGGATTTTCCATCCGTACCTAGACAAGTTTGTTGTGGTGTTTATTGATGACATTTTGGTGTATTCGAAATCTGAAGAAGAGCATGCTGAGCATTTGAGAGTGGTTTTAGGAGTTCTACGAGAAAAGAGGTTATTTGCTAAACTATCCAAGTGTGAATTTTGGTTAGAAGAGGTGAGTTTTCTTGGTCATGTGATTTCAAGAGGTGGTGTTGCTGTTGATCCTTCTAAGATAGAAGCGGTATCTAAGTGGGAAGCTCCGAAGTCTGTTGCTGAGATTCGAAGTTTCCTTGGTTTGGCAGGTTATTATAGAAAGTTCATTGAAGGATTTTCTAAGTTGGCGTTACCGTTGACGATGTTGACTAGAAAGGGGCAAGCGTTTGTTTGGGACTCAAAATGTGAAGAAGGTTTCCAAGAGTTAAAGAGAAGGTTAACTACTGCTCCTATTCTGATATTACCGAGTCCGTCGGAACCATTTGAGGTTTACTGTGATGCTTCATTGTTGGGTTTGGGTGGTGTGTTGATGCAGAATAAGCAGGTTATAGCTTATGCTTCGAGACAACTGAGGGTTCATGAGAGGAACTATCTGACACACGATTTAGAGTTGGCAGCCGTGGTATTTGTTCTGAAGTTATGGAGGCATTACTTGTACGGGTCAAGATTTGAGGTTTTCAGTGACCATAAAAGTTTAAAGTATTTGTTTGATCAGAAAGAGCTGAATATGAGACAGAGCAGATGGTTAGAATTTCTGAAGGATTATGACTTTGGTTTGAATTACCATCCGGGTAAAGCAAACGTAGTGGCTGATGCATTGAGTCGGAAATCATTGCATATGTCTATGTTAATGGTTAGGGAATTGGATTTAATTGAGCAGTTTAGAGACTTGAGTTTGGTGTGTGAGAGTACTCACAATAGTGTTAAATTGGGAATGTTGAAATTAACGAGTGGTATTCTGGATGAGATTAGAGAGGGTCAGAAATCCGATGTGCTTTTGGTTGATAAGTTGACTCTAGTGAATCAAGGTCAAGGTGGTGAATTCAGAGTTGATGAGAATGGTGTTTTGAAATTTGGTAATCGGGTGTGTATTCCGGATGTTACCGAACTTAAGAAGAGTATTCTGGAGGAAGGACATCGTAGTGGCCTGAGTATTCATCCTGGAGCTACGAAGATGTATCATGATTTGAAAAAGTTATTTTGGTGGCCGGGAATGAAAAGAGAAATTGCGAGTTTTGTTTATTCCTGTTTGACTTGTCAGAAGTCAAAGATTGAGCATCAGAAGCCGTCTGGGCTAATGCAACCGTTGACTATTCCAGAGTGGAAGTGGGATAGTATCAGTATGGATTTTGTGTCTGGTTTGCCGAGGACAAATAAGAATTGTGAAGCTATTTGGGTGATTGTTGACAGATTGACAAAGTCGGCTCATTTCATTCCGATCAGAATGGATTATCCGTTAGAGAAATTAGCTGAGTTGTATATTGAGAAGATTGTAAGTTTGCATGGTATTCCGTCGAGTATTGTTTCGGACAGAGATCCTAGATTTACATCGAAGTTCTGGGAAGGTTTGCAGAGGGCTGTGGTAACTAAGCTGAGATTGAGTTCTGCATATCATCCGCAGACTGATGGTCAGACTGAGAGGACGATTCAGTCACTAGAGGATCTTTTGAGGGCTTGTGTTTTGGAAAAGGGAGGTGCTTGGGATTGTTATTTGCCTTTGATTGAGTTTACCTACAACAACAGTTTTCATTCGAGCATTGGTATGGCACCGTTTGAAGCTTTGTATGGTAGGAGATGTCGGACACCTTTATGTTGGTATGAGTCCGGTGAGAGTGTTGTGGTTGGACCGGAGATTGTTCAACAGACTACGGAAAAGATTAAGATGATTCAGGAGAAGATGAGAATTGCTCAGAGTCGTCAGAAGAGTTATCATGACAAGAGGAGGAAGTCACTTGAGTTCCAAGAGGGAGATCATGTGTTTCTTCGTGTTACTCCGATAACTGGGGTTGGTCGAGCTTTGAAGTCGAGGAAGTTGACACCTCGATATATTGGTCCTTATCAGATTTTGGAGAGGATAGGGGAGGTAGCCTATCGTATCGCTTTACCGCCGTCGCTTGCGAATTTGCATGAGGTTTTTCATGTGTCTCAGTTGAGGAGGTACATTCATGATCTGTCGCATGTAGTCCAAATAGATGATGTACAGGTGAGAGATAACCTGACTGTTGAAACATCACCTATGAGGATCGAGGATCGAGAGTTGAAGCAATTGCGGGGTAAAGAGATTGCCTTGGTGAAGGTAGCTTGGGGAGGACCAGCAGGTGGCAATGTGACTTGGGAACTGGAGAGTCAGATGAAGGAGTCTTATCCGGAGTTGTTCGCTGGAGGTATGTTTTCGAGGACGAAAACTCTTTTAGTGGGGGAGAGTTGTAACACCCCGATAAAAATAAGATAATTGTTTAATTTAAGTTAATATTATATTTATTAATTTAATTAAATAATTGGAATTATTGGATTATTATTATTATTATTATTGGAATAATAATTATTGGAAAATATATATAAGTTGGAAATAAGAAAAAGAGTCCATTTGGTAAAGAAAGGGTTTTTACGTGAAAAACAGAGAAGCGGCTGAAAAGTGGAAAGTGGAGAAAGGGCAAAGAGGCAGAACAAGAGGAAGAAGGTTGAAAGAAGGAAGAGCTTGAAGCTAAAAGATTCGCCGGATTAACTCAGGTAAGGGGGTTTATCGTCGTTTAATGGGTATTATGGATTAGCATGTAATGGGTAGTGATAAACTGTTGAATTGACCCTAATTGGGATTGTGAATGCTGAACATTACGTTGGATAAACTGTGTTAAAAACTGTAATTGAATCGATAGTCGTGTGAGTCGTAATTTGCTGGACGTATAGCTTGTTACGGAATTGGAATCGGAGGTCCGGAAGTCCTCCAACGGCGGAAAATGCGGAGAATTCTGCATTCTGCCTTGTGTTAGCGCAGAAACAACTTTCTGTCTTGCGTTAACCGGTTAACCCAGGGTGTTAACCGGTTAACATTGTGTTGTATTGTGTAAAATTGCTGTTTTGTCTGTGTTAATCGATTAACCCAGGGCGTTAACCGGTTAACACTGTTAAGTTTTGGGCAGGAAGCGTGTTTGTGCTGCGTTAACCGGTTAACCCAGGGCGTTAACCGGTTAACACTGTTGCAGAGTGGAAAATTGGTGTTTTAAATGTTGTGTACTTAATTGATGGTTGGCATATGTTGGCGGATGATGTAATAGGGATTATTTCCTGTTGTTTTGAGTAGTAAGGGTATTAGTAGAGTGTGCTAATACTGTGATTAATTATTTGACATGATATGGTGTTTGATACATGTGTTGATGATGTATGATGATATGCATAATGTTGTGAATGTATATATTATGCATGTATTTGTGAATGGACTGTTGTATGGCTTAGAGTGTGAGCATATGTCCATTGTGGATTGTTGTTGATGTTGCATTGCTAGATGATTAGCGTGCATAGCATAGCCCTTGGGGTTGTAGCTAATTCCCATGGTGAGGAATTAGTGAGTGAATCATTGTGGATTCGTTGTTGATGTTTGCATGCTAGGTGATTAATGTGCATAGCATAGCCTTTGGGGCTGTAGCTAATTCCCATGGTGAGGAATTAGTGAGTGAGTCACTAGATCTCAAATGAGTGGGACTAGTGAGCTTAGTAGCCGTATCTGGATTTGATCGGTGAGCTTGAACTATATGTTCAAGAATAGTCGGTACCGCATGTGTGGAGTCTCATTTCATAATGTATGTATGGCGTATAATATGAATGGATGTATTCCAATATTATACGTGTGGTTGTGTTGACATTGAGTATGAGTATGAATTGTGTAGTATTGAGTATGATAATTGGGTTGATGTGCCGTTACTGAATGTGTGATATGATTAGGGTGATTAATGTGTTAAATTACTTAACATGACATGATATTTTATAATGCTTACTATATCGATTGAGGAACTCACCCTTACAACTATTTTTCAGGTAACGAGCAATGAGTTGAGTAGAAGCTAATGCTTGGAGTCTAGTGTAGTCTCCTTAGTGGATCATGCTCTGATAGATGTAACATCGGGAGGGAGCATTTTAATTGTGTTGTTGATGATTGTTGAACCAGTTTACATGTAGTATGTTGCATGTTTTGAATGATCGATTTGATCTCTATCCGCTGCGTATCATGCAACCGTTTTATTTGATAAATAAATGAGCATGACAAGCTACTTTGATGAATAGTGTGAAATATTGTGTGACACCCTTAATTGCATATTTACTCTGATAGATACATATTTGTTATTTTGATTAAATATTTGGGGTATTTTAGAAGGGTGTTACATTGGTGGTGTGACAGAGTTTAGAAACTTGAGGAGTTTCAGTAACATGTTCTATAATGGGTGGTTTGGGAGACGATGGAAGTAAAATTTGGTTCATAAGGTTTGGAAATGACTGGAATGGATTGAGAAGTAGGAGGGGAGCTGGATTGGTAAGATCCTTTCGGAAACCACATAATTAGAAGTAATCGGAGTACTAGATTCAGGAAGCTTACTGGAAGTAGTGTCAAAATCTTTTGATGATGTTGGACAACTTCAGATGTATCATTTAGAAGCATGGATTTCTGGTGCTCACTGAGAGCCGCCTCATCTTCATCCAGAAGGACATCAACTTTCTTCTTCATCTTCTTCTCCTTATGAGGCCTTAAAGACCCTTATCCTCTAGATTCCTTCTTCCCCATCCCATGAACATCTGGATATATTTCAGGTAGATTGAAAGGATCCACCAATGGATCAATCCCATCCTTCTGACAGCTTTCCAAATAGTATTGTAGAACCTCTGGAGGATCAAACTTAGTGAAGATTGAGAAGTTATCTACTTGAGTCCTCATTCCATATATATCATCCTTTAAGGGAAAGAAATTTGGCCTTGCAACCTTAGAAATGAGACCTATGATCTTGAGATTCTTCCCCTAGAATATCTTTCCAGCATTCTTCATAAGTTCATTGGTCAAGCCACTCACCAGAAGGTTATCTACTAGACCATTCTCAACAAGAATGTCAGAAATGAGCCTTCCATTGGGGATGAACTTGCTTTTGTTCTTCTTAAAAGATCCACCAGTTCTGGATTCTCTGATAGAATCCCTCATGAACTTGACCAATATAGAGGGAAGTCCTAACTTGAGACCCTTCTCTAGAAAAAACAGCATGAACTTCTGATGTATGTTGACATAGTCAGAACGGCTGGTGATAGGCCTGTGATGAATGCAAACAAGAATGATTTTGAACCATACTCTTAGATTGATTGCAAAATCCTTAGCACTAGGACCTTTGCCATCCTTAAGATTGGTTCCAGTTTTGAAGATGACAAGAGCGATAACAACTTCTCTCTTAGCATTTATCTTGGCACTGTGAATCCTTTTACCTTTTCCACTGTGAGATATTAAGTCAACAATAGATTTCTCAGTAATACAAATTTTCTTGTTCATGACATAAGAAGTTATTGTTTCCTTTTCAGCTGTGGAATGCACCTAAAACTACTTCAGGAAAACTGGGTACACAAGATCGGTTAGTCTCTCAAAGAAGGTCTTCCATCCTTGAAGTTCAAGGGTTTTAGAGAAATCGAAACCGTTATCTTTCAAATTCTTGAAGTCTATAATAGTTTCACAGAGTACCATTAACTCATTGACATGAGTGTTGAGATTTAATTCAGGCATTCCTTCCATGCTGGGATTGTTTTCAGTAGCCATGTAGCAACTGGAAGAAAGTTATTGTTGAGTAGCATCCATTGTTGAAGATGAATGAGAGATGAACAGTTGCAGAGAGGGGTGTTTTAGGTTGAAAGATGAAAGTTTGGGAATATTGTACGCGTAGTGTGAAAATGTGAGTGAAGTGGGTTTATATAATTTTTCTTTTGCAATGATGACAAGGTGAAAATATGCAGTCATAGGGGGAAGCGTAAGAGTTTAACCTAATTCCAAGAATTGTAAAACCCAATGTGTCACGCCTTTATCACGCATGCTCATAAACCACATGAAACCACTTAAAACCACATGAAATTAAACGATATGATAACCATTTAATGCAACAAATTTTTAGAATCAAGAAGACAAATCGATAAGATTGCTTCTGATCAGAACCTTTCTGATTTATGAAAACTTCCTTACTTTAGAAAACTCATTTTTCAGAGGCAACAAAAACATTGTCAGAATCTAATATAAAATTCTAAAGACTTAAACATTCTGAAGTACATCTTTTCATTCTGGACATAAATCCATAAATAAGTTTTTCAGAATAAAAATGAATCTATCTTCAGCAACGGGTTTTATAAAGATATCAGCCCATTGATGATATGTGATTAGTGCATTTTGATGCACATTCTTCTATAAATGGAATTAGGCATTTCTTTAATTTATTTTGCTTATTTTACTATTTTATTATGTTTTTAGACTTAAGTTCATGTTTGCCTTTAATCTATTTTCGTTTGTTGTTTTTCAGTTTTAGTGGTTATTTGATACCTGTTCACTGTTCGGATCATAACTTGAGCTACGGGATGCCATTTTACTCGTTCGGACATGCGTTGGAAAGATAAGATAAAGAGATACAACTTTTGTGTTGAAGCCAAAATCTTATTAGGAGTGCAGGAGTCTCACATAATTTGTTGAAGTTTCGTACTTTAGGAAATAATTTCTTTTGGGCCATTTTTGGGCCGAATTTAGGTTTTCCGACCTTGTTTGAATTATAAGTGCAATCCTTATTTTGTTTAAAAGGAGCAGGCGCGATACTGTAGCACTTAAACATTATTCACGGTAACTTTTTGCTTTGTGCGATTATGAAGAGGAACTAATCTTCTTGAGTCAATATGTTATAACCGAGTTTCCAAGGCTTTGAGGTTTTTATCCTATCAATTAAATTCTGTTTCTATTTCAATTATATTCTATGAAAATTCATTTGCTTAATCTGTATTTTATGGAATGGTTTTGATTAAATTCGTATGATTGCATTCCTAACTATTAATCCCCGTTTTCGTCTCTTTGTCGTTAAATCGCATTTGTAAATCGTGTTTGCTTAATTCACGACCGTATTGATCAGTTTATTTAATTCGGAATATAGGAATATCAATCTGTCATATATCTATTTCTCTTGTCAATCGAAATTGAATCGAAGAGAGATTGAAGCTGCTTAGGGAATTGGCAGGTAAAAACCAGTGACTAGCTGGAAACCGAAAACAGTAGATTGGCTTATTTTATAATCGCTTATTTTAATCACTTATTTACTTTGTTTTCTAAATATATCCCTAAACCATAAACCCCCATAAACCGATTTCACTAGGTTAACAATAATACTAGAATCCTTGTAATACGATACTCGAGTTGTCGCTTTCGCTAAACTACAGTTTTCTAATTACTCGTTTTGACCCGTGCATAACAGCGAATCAAATTGTCATCTTTGCTAGGGATTGTTGTTGTTTTTAATCGTTAGTTGAGTCATAGGTGTCAATTGTAGTGTTTTGGCCCCTCCGGTTTGTTATTTCGGCCAATTCGTGTCCGTTCGTCTAACCTCTTATGTGGCATAAAATGTGGTTGATCCTCAGATAGGACACTCCTTTTTTTTGTCTTTGGAATTTGAATGCAATCTCAAATTAGTTGAAGACTACCCTGCCCCGGGTTAAAATTAAGGGTTTTTATGTATAGAAAGAAACTCTTACTCCTTGGCTCGAAGGGGTTGACTAGGGATCATCTTCCTTATATCTCCGGTGTTTGGGATTTGAAACAATGCCTTACATCATCAGCAACGTTTTATTCAAAAGAATATGTGCGGTGATTTTGCGTTTTCAATTTCATCCTCCTCCTCTTAAAACCAAAAGTTAGATATTGACAAAATAAAGTATGAGTGGACACAAATGGATTTATTCAAAACATGTATATTCATTTCAATGTCATTATTATTAAAAAACAAACGAGTTTATTACAAATGAATGTTACAAATGACAATCAAGAAAATCACACATGAACATGTTTTAACAAAACTAAAGACTGATGGCGTAATCGGCCTTATTTCATATCCTCAAACTGGAATTATTAGGTGGCAACAGATAACATGACCATTTTCAAGGATATCCTTCTCAAATTCTTCCATAGATGCCGACTCGTCAAATCTACTCTAGCTTCCACTTGCACTGATCATGGCATTGTAGATGTGCCCTCATGTGGAGGCATGGGTATATGCACTATGTTCAGGTCTTGCGGTGTGAACACAATAACCCTTGAATCGATCAAGTCTTGTACTTTGCATTTGAAGCTCTTACAATCTTCAGTTGAATACCCATGTTCCCCATCATGGAAGTTACATCGGGCGTTGATGTTAAAGCCTGGTGGATATGGAGGAATCACTGGACGTAGTTCCTTTGGCACTATCAATCCACCTTTGATTAAATACAGTAGTACTTGACTGTACGACATTGGAAGCAGATCAATATGCCTCACTGGCTTTCTTGGTCTTTGTCGAGTGTGTTGACGCTGCTAATTTAGATACTGATTCCCCATTGGGTTCCTCTGCCTTGGTCAGGGAACATGAAATGCTCGCTGATAAGGAGCCCTTGGAGGTACATTATGTGGATGAAATCCACGAGACTGCTTCTGAGGTGGAGTGGGGTCGGGCACGTTCACCGGAGTGATCACTTATGGTACAACAATTGGCGTGGAGTTGCCTTCCTTCCTCACCATTGACTGCAGGATATCCATGATCAGAGTCATCTAAGTTTTCAGCTAGTTGACTTCCACCTTCAGTGCTTCTTTACCTCTTCGTAGTTCTTCCATGGTGATTTGCGACATGCTTCTAGTTCAAGACAAATGTCGGGCAATCAGCTGGTAGTAGTGGTTTGTCTGACAAAAGGCTAAGTGATAATGAGATCATTGGTTTTATTTTCATGAAATGCAAGATGATATGTGAATGATGCATGGGTATTAAATTTGTTTTTATCATTTAGGATGCATGAATGCATGGATGTACGGTGCATAAGCATGGCTTCACAAGTTGCACAACTATGCAGGCATAATATCATAGGCTCGATATACAGATGGAGGATAACACTGATTTCTTTCCATATTAGGTATCTCACCAGTTGTGGTCTAGGGTATAGATAGGAACCCCAGAGTCATTGATCCATTTGACTGTTTACCGCTTACGTCAAAATCATGTCGGTCGTCAACCCCATCAAATGAGTCTATTCTGGGCGAGATCTTCGTACTGACCCTCGTGAGAAAAGCTTCTCGGGGACCCGTACTATATGACCATCAACATTGGGTTCTAGACAAGGGTCTCAAAGTCAGTGACTTCCTTGACTGTTTTCCGCTTACGACAAAATCATGTCGGTCAATAACTCCATCAACAAAGTCTAATTTGAGTGAGATCTTCGTACCGACCATCACGAGAAAAGCTTCTCGAGGACCCGTACTACAAGTCCATCAATCTTAATTGGCCAAAGGTTCAATTTTCTATGAAGGTCCTTAGAGTTATGGATCCTAGTGAAAACATTGGTCACATACGCCAAAAGCTTGATGGTTGTCAACATCTTTAAAAGAATCTACTCTAAGCGAGGTTCTCGTATCGACCCTTACGAGAAAAGATTCTCGGTGGCACATACTACTCAACCTCTCCTATCACAAGTTTCCACTCTAGAATCGGGTAAAGAGTCTTTCCCACAAGGCTTCTTGCGATCAAAGTAGTATCCATCAATACCATAGAACCATGTAATAGATATTTTAGAATTTAAAGCAAAATGCGATAAATAAAGCAAATAATCAAAAGGATAAACACCCAGACACGCGAGGAAGCAACCTAGATTAGGCTTGACTAGCTTAGGGAAGAATCCCCACCAGAGTTGTCAGCTGTCGCTATGTGAAAAATACATAGTCGCCATCGGTTTTTATTTATTCCAAAGGAAAGGGAAAATATCGAGAAAACCCCAAAGAATGGTCATCTCAACCACGAACAAGTTTGGAATTCGGTTATGCAAGGGGAAGGTATTAGCACCCCTCACATCCATGGTACTCCATGGGAACCATCTAGGATGTTCACGCTTGAGTGGGTGTTGTTATCGAAATATTTGCTTGCTAAAGTTTACGGAGTGGAGGTAGATTTTAAATTAGTGTGCTCTCCAAGTATTTGGGTCCTCGTGCCTTGGTATGCCCACTTGTTGAAGTGAGAAATTAGAGCCCCAGAGTTCGTGGGTACAACATGTTGTTTGTTTTGTTGATTTTATACCTCGAAAAAGGGTTTTTGAAAGCGACGCCCTAAGGCACAAACAAAAGATTTGAATGAGTTGATGTTGTTTTTATGTTTTGAAGAAAGTATGTTCTTGATTTTGGATTGCAATAAAGACTATGGATAAAGGTGAATACCTCGAACTACCAAGCCAAACCTCTTATGTTCAAGGTATTCAAAACGAGTGTAGGAAAGCTCCATTCTCATCCCTTATTTACCACTTAAGGCTCATTGTCGCTCCCCGGATTTCCCGAATCCAAGTACAAACGCGAAAAGAGGTGGCGAGGAAAAAGAGTAGAGTCACCAGCTATGTACTTTTATCCCAAGAGGAGGGAAAGGTAGTACTGCATAACCAAGAGGGAACTGATAAAACAAAGTCTCGAACCAAAGAAAACTGAGTAAGGGGGCCGATTACGTGAAGGGAAGGTTATCGCACCCCTTCACGTCTGTGGTACTCCACAGGATCCACGATTGCTATTTATGTCTAAAGTGTGTGTATAAAAAGTCCTATATGCGATGCGAAAGAGAGAAAATCAAAGTAGGGAAAAGAAAGAGTTATTGCTCGCATAGGCCCTACCTTGCTGCATACGTATCTCAAGAAGGATTGAGACTCAGAGCACCGTAGCTCGGCTAACCTATTTTTGTTTGTTTTTTATGATGAATGACGTTACTATACAATCTACCGGATGCTCGACCTTTGGAGACTTACTCACCTGTAGTAGAAGGAGTTAACGTGTTCTTAGGAGAAGAAAAATCAATGAGTTTGTTTGTTTTGGGAATGCTCATGCAAAAAGGAAGTCCTAGACGAAGGAACCGTGCTACCTTAATTGACATGAAAACGAGAGACTATACGAAGCCTAGCAATCCTATGGGGAGACGATCACACCATACAAAACAAACATGCATAAAGTAAACACGCCAACAAGGGGGCTCAAACATACGTGGGTAGGGCTTTAGTCAAGAGGGGTCATATCAACCTCGACAAACAAGCCATGGAAAGGTAATAAAATGGGCTCTTAACCACTGACATTGAACGTCAAGGTGAGCAGATCAAACGGGTAATGAGGATAAGACCTCATAGCTCTTAACCCTGGACAGGGTGAGCTCATGACAAAAAGTGGGGATTCAGAAAGGTGGAACCCTCTCCACTGACTGACCGGACAAAAGATCTTGGGCTTTTGTTCTGAAGCGTCGACACGTAGTGTGAGCATAAAGGACGACACACTGAATAACGGGGGATTGAATACTAATCCCTTTTATCCGTCAATTGCCTCTTCATGGATGTCTTTAGCAATGGTGCCTCTTCTTGGTGGTCTTTGGGCACAAAACTAAACACACAAAAACATTGCCTCCTATCGAGGTCTTCCAGCTAAGAAAGCGGTAAAATACGGGAAAGATGTAAAAGGGATCAAGAGATCTACCACACGGATAAAGATCTGAAGTAACAGCAACTAAAGAAATAAGAAACCCAGAGATCTCTCAGGCTAGCACCATCAAAGAAAACAAGTCAGCAAAGCAATCAGAATAAATCTCCAAATGGCATCCCACAAATAAAGGGGAATACCAAGCAAGCTACCTTTTCAAGGTTCATGTGAGCCCTCACAAAAAAACTCAACAAACAGGTTAGAATAACAAGACGGGGTGCAATCAAGAGTTACACCAAACCAGAATCAAAATATAACCACATGAATCATGCCATTAAAATTCACAAAAAAAGCTCACAAAAAGCAACCAAGGACAGGAGGCCTAAACCCCTTGTCAAACAAATGCATCAATAGGGTATCAAAACTCAAAGTCAGGGGCAAGGATCCACACATTGAGACATGACATACCTACTGATTGGAGAGATCGATTGAAATTGAATTGCACCGTTGGCTTTGCAGAACAATCTTAGGGTTTATATGAGAGGGAATTGGTTCTTTGCAGATGAGTTCCCTTCAGTCTCTGGAGGTTGCTCTGAATTAGTTAGAATCTCTCTAGAGTTTTGTTCCAAGGAAACTTCAGAGTGTTTTCAGCTTTCACCAATTCTCCTTTTTTTTACTGAAATTTCAGGATTTATAACTTGATTTTCGTGGCTTTGTGGGCTCAAATGAGAGAGGTCCAAGTCCAAGATTTTTCTGTTATATTTTATTTATTTATTTATTTATTCGTTTTTATTTTTTTTTTATTTTCAAAACGCGTGGGCTTCGCCTAGCGAGCATGACAGTTCAGGAAATTCCTCTGAGCGTAGGTGATTCTGGTGGCTTTTCTCGGGACTCGCTAGGCGACCCATTCTGCTCGCCTAGCGAGCATGACAGCTCATGAACAAACTTTTGCTCCTTCAAGATTAACGTTTTGAATGATGAATAGACCCTATTTGAACATGTTGGAAGTAACTCAAGTCATTCCCTGGCCATTTGACCCTTAGTTGACCAACAGTTGACTTTTGACTTCACAGTTGAATTTTGAACCGTACCGAGCCCATTCTGATTGACATGATGAAATGCAATATGAAATGTTGAATGACCTAAAAAATGAATGCATGAATGAGGAGGGCAAATTTGAGGTGCTACAGCTGCCCCTATTCAATCAACTGTGAACCTGAACGGCTGAAAGCAACAGCTATCAGACTTTCAAGGTAAATAGGGATTGAATACCAAAAGAACCGTAGAATTTGCACTCTGTCGGTGACGAAGCGAGGAAAGCGAGGGCACTTACCGATGGCGGCTTCAAAACAAATTTGATATTTACCGATATCAAAGAAAGCGAGGCCATTTACCGATGGCGGCTTCAAAATAAAATTTGATATTTACCGATATCAAGGAAAGCGAGGCCATTTACCGATGGCGGCTTCAAAACAAAATTTGATATTTACCGATATTAAAGAAAGCGAGGCCATTTACCGATGGCGGCTTCAAAACAAAATTTGATATTTACTGATATCAAAGAAAGCGAGGTCATTTACCGATGGCGACTTCACTGGGGAGGAGCAAGTGAAACAAGACCAGACATTTACCGATGACTGAGAAAGTGCTACACGACCAGACATTTACCGATGACTGGGAAGGAACTTGATGTTTACCGACATCGAAAAAGGATGTTTATAAGTGAAACAAGACCAGACATTTACCGATGTCAAAGAAAGCGCTACACGACCAGACATTTACCGATAAATGGGAAGGAACTCGATGTTTACCGACATCGAACAAGGATGTTTATAAGTGAAACAAGACCAGGCATTTACCGATGACTAGGGAGGAACTCGATGTTTATCGACATCGAACAATGATGTTTACCGACACCAAAGAAAGGATACATTTATGAAACGAAACCATTTACCGATGGCGAAAATGAAGTACTCGATATTTATGGATAGCGAATCTGCTGGGAAATCTTAACGACAAAACCATTTACCGATGGTTAACAAGCAGCTGATGTTTACCGACACCAAAAGGGAAAGGACACACACGGGTGTTGACAGAACGATTTTTGTAGACACCACGAGAGACATGCCATTTACTGATGGCCAACGATTGGGATTCGACGTTTACCGACACCGAAAGATGATGTTTACCGACATCAAAGAAAAGCACAGACTTTTACGGGGATCAACACGACACTTACCGGTATCGCAAGGATGACATCTACATATGTCAAAATAAGGCAAACACTTACTGGTGACTAAATCGGAAGGGAATCAATCTTTCCTTTCACGGACTGGTGAGAAAATAAATCTCACTGGGGTTATTGATTCCGAATGTTGCCAAGAGCAACTGCTGCAAATGTGCCACACTGATGTTGAAAAATGATCCGTCTCTTCCGGAGATATGATCCAATCTGGTTTACTACATGTATGCATATGTTTGAGTTTTCTATAGCGTAATGCTCCACACTGAATGGAAATGCTACGCGATTTGAAAATGCGAATGCAAATGATGATTACTATATGCAAGATGCAAAGGGAGGAAAACTCTTGCTGGGAAAGCAAATGATCACTTTACTGAGCACACAATTTCTGATTCGATCTTCCAACTCTGTGGGGACATACAACAATTCTGCTGAGGATACTTACTGATCCGACATTCTCGGAACGGCAGAGAAACCAACTCAACTGGGGAGTCACTTGTTGGGAAAGCACCAACCTCTCGACCATGCTGGGGAAACAAATTCTGAACTCGGCTTAGACGACCCAACTTCTTACACGACTGGACAGTGTTGAAAAAACAGGGTCTTCCTTCTAACAAACTTTGGCTCATATGCTTTAGCCATCAATCAAAGATAGTAACCTGCAAAACGGCAAGACATACATGCCCCAGGGGATCGTATGGACAAGATATACTCAAGTGTACTCAACATTCAAAATGATTTTCAGATGTTTTATCTTTCCGCACGTCATTGTCTAGCCTTCATGTTTTTAGATGCAATGTTTATCAAAAATTCGGATATTTTTTGCAAACAAAACAGTAAAATAAAAACAAAAGAGCAATTTGACTGAATAACGTCTTTTATTGATTGAAAATGGCCTATAAAGGCAAATACATCAGGAAGCAATTCCTAGGAAGAGGTAATTGCGCCAAAAGAGAAAATAAACTATCCTATTGGCAATGTGAACACGGCATTCCACTATTTTCCAATTCTGTTATGACTCATAGATCTTCAATTTCCCCCAAATTCTTTGCTCTCTGAGAAGAGTGATTGGACCTATCATATCCTTCTAGATGGTAGACACTGATACGCGACGAAGTACAGATAACTCAGACTATAGTCTTCGCTTTAATCCCTCTTTTTCCTGGACCGCCTTTTCAGGTTTTCAATCCATCGGGATACCCATTTTTGCCTAAGCCGCCTTTGCAGGTTTTCGACTTACCGGGTGTACATATTATTTTTATTCTTTATCCCTAACTTTTGCCCGAACCTTTTTCTTTTCTTTTTCTCTTGGTTCGCCGGGATGCCCTTTTTTGCCTGGACTTTTTTTTTGTCCAGCGGGTCAGTTTATGCGAAGTATTTTTTTGACTACATCTGAATTCACAGGAGACGGAAAATCTTCACCATCCGTAGTTGTAAGCATCAAGGCTCCACCAGAAAAGACCTTTTTAACAACATATGGACCTTCATAATTCGGATTCCACTTGCCCCTGTTATCTATACCGGGAGGAAGGATCCTCTTCAAAACTAAATCACCTATCTGATAGCTTCGAGGATGCACTTTCTGATCAAAGGCCTTCTTCATCCTTCTCTGATATAGTTGTCCATGATGTAACACCCTTCTAAAATACCCCAATAATAATTAAAACAACAAATATAAATCAGAGTAGATATGCAATTTAAGGGTGTCACACTTGACACTTCACACCATTCACCATAATAACTCGTCATGCTCATTTATTAATCAAAATAAAACATTGCATAATTCGCAGCGGATAGAGATCTAATCAATCATGCAAACCATGTAACACATTACATGTAAAATTATTCAACAACCAAATGAAAACAAAGTAAAACATCCCGTCCCGATGTTACATCTACCAGAGCATGACCCACTAAGGAACTACACTAGACTCCAAGCACTAGCTTCTACTCAATCACTGCTCGTTACCTGAAACATAGTTGTAAGGGTGAGTTCCTCAATCGATATAATAAGCATTATAAAATATCATGTAATGCTAAGTAATTTAACACATTTCATCACCCAAATCAGATCACACATTCAGCAACGGCAACATCAACTCATAATCATACTCACACAACACAACACAAAACACACGTATAATATTGGAATACATCCATTCATATTATACGTCATACATACATTATGCAATGAGACTCCATGCATGCGGTACCGACTATTCGTGAACACATAGTTCAACCTCACCGATCAAATCCAGATACGGCTACCATGCTCACTAGTCCCACTCATTTGAGACCTAGTGACTCACTCACTAATTCCTCACCATGGGAATTAGCTACCACCCCAAGGGCTATGCTATGCACGCTAAATCACCTAGCATGCAAACATCAACAACAATCCACAATAACTCACTCACTAATTCCTCACCATGGGAATTAGCTACCACCATAAAGGCCATACTATGCACGCTAAATCACCTAGCATGCAACCATCAACAACAATCTACAATGGACATATGCTCACACTCTAAGCCATAAACAGTCCATCCACAATTGCATACATAATAGATATATTCACAGCATTATGCATACCATCATACATTATCAACATATTTATCACAGAAGCATATCATGTCATGCCAAATAATAAATCACAGTATTAGCACACTCTACTAATACCTACACTGCTCAAAACAACAGGAAATGATCCCTACTATATCATGCACCAATATAGGCCAAACGTCAAATATGTACACAATATTTGAATATCAATTTTTCCACTTTCCAAACAGTGTTAACCGGTTAACGCCCTGGGTTAACCGGTTAACGCAACACAGAACACGCTTCCTGACACATTTTAACAGTGTTAACCGGTTAACACCCTGGGTTAACCCGTTAACGCAAGACAGACAACAATTTCTCATAATTCATAACAGTGTTAACCGGTTAACACCCTGGGTTAACCGGTTAATGCAGAACAGAAATTAATTCTTTTAATTATCATAACAGTGTTAACCGGTTAACACCCTGGGTTAACCGGTTAACGCAAGACAGAAAGCTGTTCCTGCGCTAACACGAACAGAATGCAGAATTACCCGCATTTTTCGCCGTCGGAGGACTTCCGGACCTCCGATTTCGATTCCGTAAACGGCTACACGTCCAGAAAATCACAACTCATCCAAATATAGATTCATTCACGGTTTTTAACGTAATTCATTCATCACAATTCAAGGCATTTCTCAAAACCTAATTGGAGTCAATCAATGGCTTATTACTACCCATCACATGTTAACCCATAATACCCATTAAACGACGATAAACCCCCCTTACCTGAGTTAATCCGGCAAATCCTTTAGCTTCAAGTTTTCCCTTCTTCAACCCTTGTTCTCTTGCTCTTCCTCCTTTCCCTTTTCTCAGTTTCTGTCGCATTTCTGGTTTTCACGTGAAAAACCCTTTTTACCAAATGGAACTCTTTATATATATTCCAACTTATTATTCCAATAATAATAATTCCAAATAATATTCCAATAATAATCCAATTATTTAATTAAATTAATAAATATACTATTAACTTAATTTAAATAATTATCATATTTTATCGGGGTGTTACAACTCTCCCCCACTAAAAGAGTTTTCTTCCTCGAAAACATACCTCAAGCGAATAACTCTGGATAAGACTCCTTCATCTGACTCTCAAGTTCCCAAGTCACATTGCCACCTGCTGATCCTCCCCAAGCTACCTTTACCAAAGCAATCTCTTTACCCCGCAACTGCTTCAACTCTCGATCCTCGATCCTCATAGGCGATGTTTCAATAGTCAGGTTATCTCTCACCTGTACATCATCTTCTTTGACCACATGTGACGGATCAGGAATGTACCTCCTCAACTGAGACACATGAAAAACCTCATACAAATTCGCAAGTGACGGCGGTAAAGCGATACGATAGGCTACCTCCCCTATCCTCTCTAAAATTTGATAAGGACCAATAATTCGAGGTGTCAACTTCTTCGACTTCAAAGCTCGACCAACCCCAGTTATCGGAGTAACACGAAGAAACACATGATCTCCCTCTTGAAACTCAAGTGACTTCCTCCTCTTGTCGTGATAACTCTTCTGACGACTCTGAGCAATCCTCATCTTCTCCTGAATCATCTTAATCTTTTCCGTAGTTTGTTGAACAATCTCCGGTCCAACCACAACACTCTCACCGGACTCATACCAACATAAAGGTGTTCGACATCTCCTACCATACAAAGCTTCAAACGGTGCCATACCAATGCTCGAATGAAAACTATTGTTATAGGTAAACTCAATCAAAGGCAAATAACAATCCCAAGCACCTCCCTTTTCCAAAACACAAGCCCTCAAAAGATCCTCCAGTGACATGCAGAACTCAATCTCAGCTTAGTTCCCAAAGCCCTCTGCAAACCTTCCCAGAACTTCGATGTAAATCTAGGATCTCTGTCCGAAACAATACTCGACGGAATACCATGCAAACTCACAATTTTCTCAATATACAACTCAGCTAATCTCTCTAACGGATAATCCATTCTGATCGGAATGAAATGAGCCGATTTAGTCAATCTGTCAACAATCACCCAAATAGCTTCAAAATTCTTAATTGTCCTCGGTAAACCAGAAACAAAATCCATACTGATACTATCCCACTTCCACTCTGGAATAGCCAACGGTTGCATTAGCCCAGACGGCTTCTGATGCTCAATCTTTGACTTCTGACAAGTCAAACAAGAATAAACAAAACTCGCAATTTCTCTTTTCATTCCCGGCCACCAAAATAACTTCTTCAAATCATGATACATCTTCGTAGCCCCAGGATGAATACTCAGGCCACTGCGATGTCCTTCCTCAAGAATACTCTTCTTAAGTTCGGTAACATCCGGAATACACACCCAATTACCAAATTTCAAAACACCATTCTCATCAACTCTGAATTCACCACCTTGACCTTGATTCACTAGAGTCAACTTATCAACCAAAAGCACATCGGATTTCTGACCCTCTCTAATCTCATCCAGAATACCACTCGTTAACTTCAACATTCCCAATTTAACACTATTGTGAGTACTTTCACACATCAAACTCAAGTCTCTAAACTGCTCAATTAAATCCAATTCCTTAACCATTAACATAGACATATGCAATGATTTCCGACTCAATGCATCAGCCACTACGTTTGCTTTACCCGGATGGTAATTCAAACCAAAGTCATAATCCTTCAGAAACTCTAACCATCTCCTCTGTCTCATATTCAGCTCTTTCTGATCAAACAAATACTTTAAACTTTTATGGTCACTGAAAACCTCAAATCTTGACCCGTACAAGTAACTGCAAGTCCAAGAAAACTCCTTATCTTAGAAACTGACTTCGGAGCTTCCCACTTAGATACCGCTTCTATCTTAGAAGGATCAACAGCAACACCACCTCTTGAAATCACATGACCAAGAAAACTAACCTCTTCTAACCAAAATTCACACTTGGACAGTTTAGCAAATAACTTCTTTTCTCGTAGAACTCTTAAAACCACTCTCAAATGTTCAGCATGCTCTTCTTCAGATTTCGAATACACCAAAATATCGTCAATAAACACCACAACAAACTTGTCTAGATACGGATGGAAAATCCTATTCATATACTCCATAAATACCCCAGGCGCATTAGTCACACCAAAAGGCATTACAGAATACTCATAATGTCCATACCTTGTTCTGAAAGCAGTCTTCTGAATATCCTCAGTTTTCACACGTATCTGATGATACCCCGATCTCAAATCTATTTTGCTGAACACACTCGCACCAACCAACTGATCAATCAAATCATCAATCCTCGGCAAAGGATACTGATTCTTGATCGTCACTTTATTCAGTTGCCTGTAGTCCACACACAACCTCATAGTACCTTCTTTCTTCTTAACCAATAACACTGGTGCACCCCACGGCGACACACTCGGACGAATACATTTCTTATCCAACAGATCTTCCAACTGACTCTTCAATTCAGTTAACTCAACAGCAGACATACGGTAAGGAGCCATCGATATCGGTCTAGTACCAGGTACTAAATCAATCGAGAACTCAACTTCACGCTCTGGCGGTAATTCATTCACTTCTTCAGGAAACACATCAGGAAAATCACACACCACGGCTAGATCGCAAATCACCAGTTTATCTTTAGCCTCCACAGTCGCTAATAGCATAAACAACTCTGCCCCGTCTGCTACTGCCTCATTCACCTGTCTTGCTGATAGAAACAAACTCTTTCCTTCCTCAATCTTAGGAAAAATCACAGTCTTATCAAAACAGTTGATATAAACTCGGTTAAACACCAACCAGTTCATACTCAGGATAATATCAATCTGCACTAGTGGAAGACACACGAGGTCCATCCCAAAGTCTCTACCAAAAATACTCAAAGGACAATTCAAACAAACTGAAGTAGTAGTCACTGAACCCTTCGCAGGAGTATCAATCACCATACTCCCATGCATCTCAGATATCTCTAATTTAAGTTTCACAGCACAATCCAAAGATATAAAGGAATGAGTCGCACCTGTGTCAATAATAGCTACAAGAGGAAAGCCATTTATATAACACGTACCTCGGATCAAACGATCATCTGCAGAAGTCTCAGAACCCGATAAAGCAAAGACCTTGCCTCCCGACTGGTTCTCTTTCTTCGGCTTAGGACACTGTGGGCTAATATGACCCACCTCTCCACAGTTGAAACAAGTCATAGTCTTCAACCGGCACTCTGCAGCCAAGTGACCACCTTTTCCACACTTGAAACACTTCTTCTCAGCACTGGTACACTCATGGATACGATGTCCAGCCTGACCACATCTATAACACTTAGCAGGGGCACTGGAGTCTCCCCCACTAGGTCTCTTCATCCCACTCTGTCTCTGGAAACCTTTGCCAACTGCATACGGTTTCCCACGATCATTCTGATTCTTGCCTTTCCTATCAACCCTCTGCTGATAGCTCTCCGCTCTGGCCTTGGTATCCTGTTCAAAAATCCTGCAGCAGTCAACCAAGTCAGAAAACACTCTAATCCGCTGATACCCAATAGCCTGCTTGATCTCGGGACGTAACCCTTTCTCAAACTTCACACATTTTGAAAATTCCCCAGTAGCCTCATCATAGGGAGTGTAATACTTCGACAACTCTGTGAACTTAGCAGCATACTCAGTAACAGACCGATTGCCCTGCTTCAATTCTAAGAACTCTATCTCTTTCTTTCCTCTGACATCCTCTGGAAAGTACTTCCTCAGGAATCTCTCTCTGAACACCGCCCAAGTGATCTCAACACTCCCAGTAGTTTCCAACTCAGTGCGGGTAGCAACCCACCAATCATCTGCTTCCTCTGACAGCATATGCGTACCGAACCTGACCTTCTGGTTATCGGCACACTCAGTCACTCGGAAGATCCTCTCGATCTCCTTCAACCACTTCTGAGCACCATCTGGATCGTATTCTCCCTTGAACATTGGAGGATTGTTCTTCTGGAACTCACTCAGTTGACGAGCAGCTCCCAGTCCCACAACATTCGGATTCCCTCCAAGTACTCCAGCTAGCATACCCAGAGCCTCAGCAATCGCAGCATCGTCTCTACCTCTTCCAGCCATCTCTATTCTGAAAACCCAACAAGCTAAAACAATAAGTACTGATAGGGTTACACAACACCTATCACGTACAGGGAAACAGAATAATTACGACTCGACTCGACCGACTATGCTCTGATACCACTAATGTAACACCCTTCTAAAATACCCCAATAATAATTAAAACAACAAATATAAATCAGAGTAGATATGCAATTTAAGGGTGTCACACTTGACACTTCACACCATTCACCATAATAACTCGTCATGCTCATTTATTAATCAAAATAAAACATTGCATATTTCGCAGTGGATAGAGATCTAATCAATCATGCAAACCATGTAACACATTACATGTAAAATTATTCAACAACCAAATGAAAACAAAGTAAAACATCCCGTCCCGATGTTACATCTACCAGAGCATGACCCACTAAGGAACTACACTAGACTCCAAGCACTAGCTTCTACTCAATCACTGCTCGTTACCTGAAACATAGTTGTAAGGGTGAGTTCCTCAATCGATATAATAAGCATTATAAAATATCATGTAATGCTAAGTAATTTAACACATTTCATCACCCAAATCAGATCACACATTCAGCAACGACAACATCAACTCATAATCATACTCACACAACACAACACAAAACACACGTATAATATTGGAATACATCCATTCATATTATACGTCATACATACATTATGCAATGAGACTCCATGCATGCGGTACCGACTATTCGTGAACACATAGTTCAACCTCACCGATCAAATCCAGATACGGCTACCAAGCTCACTAGTCCCACTCATTTGAGACCTAGTGACTCACTCACTAATTCCTCACCATGGGAATTAGCTACCACCCCAAGGGCTATGCTATGCACGCTAAATCACCTAGCATGCAAACATCAACAATAATCCACAATAACTCACTCACTAATTCCTCACCATGGGAATTAGCTACCACCATAAAGGCCATACTATGCACGCTAAATCACCTAGCATGCAACCATCAACAACAATCTACAATGGACATATGCTCACACTCTAAGCCATAAATAGTTCATCCACAATTGCATACATAATAGATATATTCACAACATTATGCATACCATCATACATTATCAACATATTTATCACAGAAGCATATCATGTCATGCCAAATAATAAATCACAGTATTAGCACACTCTACTAATACCTACACTGCTCAAAACAACGGGAAATGATCCCTACTATATCATGCACCAATATAGGCCAAACGTCAAATATGTACACAATATTTGAATATCAATTTTTCCACTTTCCAAACAGTGTTAACCGGTTAACGCCCTGGGTTAACCGGTTAACGCAACACAGAACACGCTTCCTGACACATTTTAACAGTGTTAACCGGTTAACACCCTGGGTTAACCGGTTAACGCAAGACAGACAACAATTTCTCATAATTCATAATAGTGTTAACCGGTTAACACCCTGGGTTAACCGGTTAACGCAGAACAGAAATTAATTCTTTTAATTATCATAACAGTGTTAACCGGTTAACACCCTGGGTTAACCGGTTAACGCAAGACAGAAAGCTGTTCCTGCGCTAACACGAACAGAATGCAGAATTACCCGCATTTTTCGCCGTCGGAGGACTTCCGGACCTCCGATTTCGATTCCGTAAACGGCTACACGTCCAGAAAATCACAACTCATCCAAATATAGATTCATTCACGGTTTTCAACGTAATTCATTCATCACAATTCAAGGCATTTCTCAAAACCTAATTGGAGTCAATCAATGGCTTATTACTACCCATCACATGTTAACCCATAATACCCATTAAACGACGATAAACCCCCCTTACCTGAGTTAATCCGGCAAATCCTTTAGCTTCAAGTTTTCCCTTCTTCAACCCTTGTTCTCTTGCTCTTCCTACTTTCCCTTTTCTCACTTTCTGTCGCTTTTCTGGTTTTCACGTGAAAAACCCTTTTTACCAAATGGAACTCTTTATATATATTCCAACTTATTATTCCAATAATAATAATTCCAAATAATATTCCAATAATAATCCAATTATTTAATTAAATTAATAAATATACTATTAACTTAATTTAAATAATTATCATATTTTATCGGGGTGTTACACATGACACACAGCTGCTAATTGCTTTTCCTCGATTATATTTAACTCATCAAACATGGCTTGAACCCACTCAGCCTCGTCAAGTTTTACATCCATCATCACCCTCAAAGAAGGGATTTCAACTTCTACTGGCAAGACTGCATCCATGCCATACACAAGTGAAAACGGAGTTTCCCCGGTTGACGTACGCACTGAGGTACGATACCCATGCAAAGCGAAAGGCAACATCTCATGCCAATCCCTGTACGTCACAACCATCTTTTGCACAATCTCCTTAATGTTTTTGTTTGCCGCCTCTACAGCACCATTCATCTTTGGTCTGTAAGGAGAAGAATTATGGTGTTCGATCTTAAAGTCTTTGCAAAGCTCTTTCATCATCTTGTTATTGAGATTCGAACCATTATCAGTGATGATTCTCTCAGGAACCCCATAACGACAGATAATTTCTTTCTTAATGAATCGAGCAACCACTTCTCTGGTAACACTGGCATAGGAAGCCGCTTCCACCCACTTGGTAAAGTAATCAATCGCGACTA
Source organism: Lathyrus oleraceus (assembly GCF_024323335.1). NCBI lineage: Eukaryota > Viridiplantae > Streptophyta > Magnoliopsida > Fabales > Fabaceae > Lathyrus > Lathyrus oleraceus. Next base: position 318,153,764 of record NC_066582.1, read on the forward strand.
GGATGAAGCGACGTCCATTAGAAGCAGTAGGTTCAATCTTTCCAATCATATCGATGCCCCACATCGCGAATGGCCAAGGAGAATTCATAATATTCAGAGGGTTTGGTGGTACATGCACTTTATCTGCGTAGATCTGACATTTGTGGCACTTCCGAGCGTATTTAAAACAGTCAGATTCCATGGTTATCCAGTAATAACCGGCTCTTAACAACTTCTTGGCCATTGCATGACCACCAGCATGGGTACCGAAAGATCCCTCGTGTACTTCCTGCATTAACATGTCTGCTTCGTGTCTAACCACGCATCTGAGCAGAACCATGTCAAAGTTTCTCTTGTACAACACATCATCCTTGTTCAAGTAAAAGCTTCCAGCTAGCCTTCTCAATGTCTTCTTGTCATTCTTTGACGCTCCTTCAGGATACTCTTGGCTTTTGAGGAAATTCTTAATATCATAAAACCACGGCTTCTCATCAATAACAGACTCGGCTGCAAACACATACGCAGGCCTCTCGAGTCGATTCACAGCAACGTGTGACACATGATTCTGCCAATGGACTTTAATCATGGAAGACAATGTGGCTAAGGCATCAGCCATTTGATTGTCATCTCGGGGTACATGATACAACTTTACTGTCTTGAAGAAAGTCAGGATCCTTCTGGCGTAATCTCTATACGTAATCAAATGCGGCTGATGAGTATTCCAGTCTCCATTGACTTGGTTAACCACTAGAGCAGAATCTCCATAAATGTCCATAGTTTTGATCCTTAGGTCGATGGCTTCCTCAATCCCCATGATACAAGCCCCGTACTCAGCTTCGTTGTTGGTTACTTCAAAAGTTAATCTGGAGGAAAAAGGTATGTGTGCACCTTTAGGATTAACGAGTACTGCCCCAACACCATTTCCATTCACATTTACCGCCCCATCAAACATCAGTGTCCACTTGTCATCGGGATCCGGTCCTTCCTCGACAAGAGGCTCTTCACAATCTTTCATCTTTAAGTACATGATATCTTCATCGGGGAATTCAAACATCATCGGTCGATAGTCATCAATTGGTTGCTCGGCAAGGTAATCAGACAAAATACTACCCTTTATGGCCTTTTGCGACGTGTACTGGATATCATACTCTGTGAAAATCATCTGCCAACGAGTCACTCGTCCGGTAAGAGCCGGCTTTTCAAAGATATACTTTACTGGGTCCATCTTAGAAATCAACAAGGTAGTATGGTTCAACATATACTGTCTTAGTCGGCGAGCAGCCCATGCCAAAGCGCAACAAGTTTTCTCGAGCAGCGAATATCTTGTTTCACAGTCGGTAAACTTTTTGCTAAGGTAGTATATTGCATGCTCTTTTCGACCAGACTCGTTATGCTGTCCCAATACACACCCCATCGAATTCTCTGTTACTAAAAGGTACATTATCAGGGGCCACCCAAGAACTGGAGGTATAAGAATTGGAGGTTTCTGCAAATATTCTTTTATCTTATCAAAAGCTTTTTGACAATCATTGTTCCAGTTGATTGCTTGATCTTTTCTTAGCAATTTAAATATCGGTTCACACGTAGCTGTTAGGTGAGATATGAACTGTGCAATGTAGTTCAGCCTCCCTAAAAACCCACGAACCTGCTTTTTCGTTCTTGGTTCATGCATTTCTTGAATAGCTTTTACTTTCGCTGGATCAACCTCAATCCCTTTCTTACTGACAATGAAACCTAACAGCTTTCCAGATCTCACTCCAAACGTACACTTTTTTGGATTCAGCCTCAGTTTGAACTTTCTCAATCTTTCAAACAACTTCTGCAAGTTTACCAAGTGCTCCTCTTCTGTCTGAGACTTCGCAATCATATCATCCCCGTACACTTCAATTTCTTTGTGCATCATGTCATGAAAGAGAGTCGTCATAGCTCTTTGGTAGGTAGCACCGACGTTCTTCAACCCAAATGGAATTACCTTATAACAGAACATGCCCCAAGGTGTAATGAATGTCATCTTCTCCATGTCTTCTAGCGCCATCTTGATCTGATTATAGCCAGAAAATCCATCCATGAAAGAGAAAACCGAGGACTGAGCAGTGCTATCGACCAATACATCAATGTGAGGTAATGGGAAGTCATCTTTCGGACTGGCTCTGTTTAAATCTCGGTAATCGACACACATCCTGACTTTACCATCCTTCTTTGGCACGGGTACGATGTTGGCCACCCAAGGGGGATAATTGGTAACTGCTAGAAAACCTGCATCCAACTGTTTCTGAACCTCCTCTTTGATCTTGACAGTCATATCAGAGCTAGTTCTGCGAAGCTTCTGCTTTACCACACGACAATCTTCTCTGAGAGGTAGCCTGTGCACCACAATATCTGTATCCAAACCAGACATATCTTGATACAACCATGCGAATACATCCACATATTCCTGTAGCATTTCAATCAGCCCTCTCTTGACCTTTTCCTCTAAAGCAGCCCCTATCTTGATCTCTTTCTTTGCGTCCTCAGTACCAAGGTTAATGACTTCCAACTCTTCCTGATGAGGTTGAATGACCCTTTCCTCCTGTGTCAATAGTCTGGCCAATTCTTTGGGGAGTTCACAATCTTCTTCACTCTCCTCTTCGGCTTGGTAAATGGGATTATCAAAGTCATACTGAGCCATAACAGAACTGTTTTTAATGGAATCCGCAAGATCAATTCTGCACGAATGGTGTTTCATGCTTTATTTTAGAAAAGAGTTCAAGAAAGTCACAAAAAAACAAAAAAACATTGCCATTTTTATTATTTTGAAAATGAAAGTAATAAAACAGAAAGACAGTGAGCACAAATTTGATTGCAAAACGTCCTTTATTGATGATAATCATTGAAAATTCAAAACATGATGTGGCCCTACAATGAGTCATTACGCCCTGGGTGGAACGTAAGACTTTCATGCAAAATGATAAAAACAAAAGAAAATTACTCTGTCTGAAGAGTAACTTGGACTATTTCTTCAGCAGTCCAGTTGTTGATCTTCTCCCCTGGAGCACACGGGCGCACCCAATTATCCATATCACAATCACTTTCACCATCTTCATTGTCTGTTGCAAAGACATCCCCGTGATTCATCAATCCAACACTAGTGAAAGTACACGGCCCTTTCTGGTTCTGGACATCCTGCTCTGATGATTGAAAAGGCTGATAACCAATGCCAAACATGTCTTCTTTTACGGGCACATCAATCACCTTGCCCCAGCATTCCGAGTTACCTGAATGAATGACCTCCAGAGCTTGTTTATAGGACGCAATCGAGGTACCTAGTTTCTTCTGTTCAACAAAAGCCACCTTCTCAATACTGACAGTCTCAAAAGCTTGACATAGCGTTTCATGAATTTCGCCATCCATCTCCACATATTTGAAGGAGGATAAATGGCTCACAAAGATGTCCTCTTTTCCACACACGGTCACAACTTGACCATCCCACACATATTTTAGCTTTTGGTGGAGAGTCGAAGAAACAGCTCCAGCTCCATGTATCCAGGGACACCCCAATAGACAACTATATACTGGTTGAATACCCATCACATAGAAGACAATAAGATCACCAGGCAACGTGACTTCACCAAAAACCGATCGCTTGGATCCATCAAAAGCACGGACAACAAGATCACTTGGTGTGAGAACAACCCCTTCGACATCAAGCTTACTCAGAGCCTTTTTGGGCAGCACATTCAAAGAAGAACCGGTATCAACCAAAACATGCGACAAAACCGCGCCTTTGCATTCCATCGTGATATGCAGAGCTCTATTGTGATTGCGACCCTCAGGTGTCAAGTCTAGATCCGTGAATCCCAAACCATATGTCGTGTTAACATTTGCAATAACACCTTCGAGTTGGTTAACAGAAATCTCTTGAGGCACATAAGCCATATTCAACATTTTCAACAGGGCGTTACGATGCGCCTCGGAACACATTAACAGAGAGAGAATAGAGATTTTTGACGGTGTCTGGTTCAACTGATCCACGATCTTGTAATCACTCTTCTTGATAATTCTCATAAATTCCTCCGTGTCCTTCTCAAAAGCATTCTCGGGCACTTCCTTTCGCACTGGTTCTTCTTCAACCACAACTTGTTTTCCTTTTGTTCTAGCAAGAGCCTCAGCATTGTTATCCTTCGGAACCTGTGGTGCAAACAAACGACCACTCCTCGTAAATCCTCCGGGTCCTCCCATATTACCCACAGCCGAACCAACTGTTACTGGAGTCTGATTTACTGATCTGGTCTGATTCTCAGGTCTTCTATTTCTGCAAGAAGCATTATCATATTGCCACGAAATTGATCTACTATTCTCAAAAAGTCTTCCACTAGAAGCAGCAATGGTGGTAGGAGTACTGATAGTTACTGGAGCATTAATAATCGCGGGAACACCAACAGTCACCGGAGCAGATATGGTCACAGGCGCAACTACGGTCACAGGAGTACCATTAGTCACAGGCGCACTAGTAGTTCTTGGAGCATGTACAGGACCTTCTGACGGTGTAAAGTAAATGGTAACAGTCGATACCTCTTCATGGTCTTTCACTACTCGATCAAACTGTAAACAACCTTCATTCATCAATTCCTCGATACCTTCTTTCAATTTCACACAACCGTTTTCATGACTACCATAGTCTGAACAATTCTGGTCACATCCCGGGAATACTCCCCCTCTAAGCAGACGTTCCTTCACCACAAACAACAAAGTCTGAACATCATTAATATTGACTACCAAGTTCAAATTTTCCCCATCTTCCACACCATTTACTCTGGGCCCTCCATGCTAAGGCATAAGATTATTCACCACATTCGGAGTAGGAGCAAAGTTAATCGTCTTGGCATCAATCAAATCCTGAACTTTATGGTGAAAAGCCCGACAATTCTCGATGTGGTGCCCTGGCGCATCAGAATGAAAATCACAACGGACATTAGCATCATAACCAGCGAGAATCCTTGTTAATGGAGCCATAGTGCGAAGTTCAACAAACTTTAACCTGAGCAGTTCAGGGAGTAATTCAGCATAAGTCATTGGCAACGGATCAAAATGACGATCTGGCATTCTTTGTCTTGGTTGGAATTGGTGTTGCTGTTGTTGTTGTGGTTGTCCTCTTTGTTGTGGTTGAGGTTGGGTTGCTAGAATAGTCACAACAGCAACTTGACGGTATTGTTGTCCTCTGTTTCCATTTCTCTGATTATATATAGCATTTGTCTCACCCTCTCTCCTTCTAGGTGCCCCTGAAAATGGTTTCTTAGCACTTGAAGAACTTGAAGAACCAGGGTCTTGGATTTTTCCCTCTTTGATAAGACTTTCAATTCTTTCTCCGCAGATCACAACATCCGAAAAACTACCAAACGGGCAACTTCCCATACGATCCATGAATACACCTTGCAGGGTTCCAATGAACATATCAGTCAATTCTCTCTCCAACATCGGGGGTTTTACTCTCGCAGCTAGTTCACGCCACCTCTGGGTGTATTCCTTGAAACTCTCACCAGTCTTTTGAAACAAACTCTGCAACTGGGTTCTGCTCGGAGCCATGTCCATGTTATGCTTGTACTGCCTCAAAAAAGCTTCACCTAACTCTCTCCAGCTTCTGACAGATTCTTTTCTCAAGTCCATGTACCAATCCAAAGATGCTCCAGACAAGCTGTCTTGGAAAAAGTACATCCACATTTTTTCATCATCAGTATAAGCGGATATCTTCCGGTAGTAAGCTTGCACATGAGTTCGGGGACAAGAAGTGCCATTGTACTTGTCAAAAGATGGCGCCTGAACTTGTACGGGATCCTCAACCCATAGACTAAACCCATGTTAGTAACATCAAAGCCCAAAGAATTCTGGCACTCCATGGCGCGAATCTTTTCAGCAAGGGCGTCAACCTTTCTATCTCTCTCTTCCGCCTTTCCAAATTCATCGTCATCACTGGGAATAGTGAACACATCTTCTTGCTTGTCAACCAAATGAGAAGGATGGTGAACTGGGGCACGTGCCGCTCGAGCATTAGCAGCCTCTGTAATGATGGGTTGTCCATTGATTCTAATACCACGTAGTTCGTCACCAGTAGCATGGTTGTTGACAGGGTTGGTAACAACAGCATCATCGACAGGGGCTCCTTCTGGAGGATTCTGACCGACAGGGGGAATCACAGTTTCTTGTCTCTGGGCCAAGGCTTGGAGTTCCTCTTGCCCTTGCACTACCCCTTGCATCATACTCATGAATTGGGCCATGTTGGTCCTCATCTCTGCTAGTTCTGCTTGAACTTGATCCATGATCTTCTGTTGATTCTGCCTTGTTGCATAACGGTGCGGACGATGCTCAACAATCCTGCCTGAAACGGGAACCAGAATGAGAAATCCTCTTCCATAACACCTGTAATGATGCAAGAATGATATGTGTATGATGCGTATGATGCGTATGCTATGTTTTATCATTTCTCAGGTATTCAAGAGTCTCGTCCACCTTTGAAAAATGGCAACCTGTACTCGTAAGTGGAACATAAACAACAAAGAAGCAACATACACTAGACGGCAAGCAAAAGTGAGTCATCAATAATCTCATCCATAGGCATAAGAAATAAGAATCATACAAATGTAGTTCAAGCAAAGATTCAATTCATCAGTGTAGAATAAGGAATCCCATCCAACAATCCTGGAGGTGATCTTCAAAATAAACAATAAGACAAACTAGGGAAGTGGTCCTTCAGGAATGAGAGTCTTCAAATACTGGCATTGATCCATGAATCGGTCACACTCTGAACACTCAGGTAGAGGGGTGAGCTTCTCTTTCAGTTGCACACTGAGTTCAACAACTTCCTCTAGGAAATGAGATGCACAGATGTCACTTCCTCGGAGCTGGCTCTCTACTGCATGCCTCAGATCTACCTCTTTCTTCAACTTAGTATCTTTGTCCTTAAGCTGTTTTTCCAAGTCTCGTATCTTCATTTTGTAATTGGCTTCCGCTTTTTATAATCTCAAGCGTTCAAGGTGTTCTTCATCAAACATTCTTTCTATCTCAACATAGGACCTCTTTTTGTTTCTCGATCTACTAGCACTTTCACCTTGCACTCCTTTGAGTTTATGAGCCAAATTCAGCCTATCAGCTTTTGCTTTGTAAAGCTCCATTTGGATCTCTTGTTCATTTTCTTTCAACTGGAGATTCTCCATTAAGGCTTGTTTGTAATAATCAGCAGGCACACTCTCAGAAAGGATCAAAGGCGGTTGCTCCTGTAATGGTTCCATCCAGTCATATGGTAGCAACAAAGTTCCAACTCTTTCCTTGACCCACTCAGTGTAAGCAGGCATAGCAATTGCAAACTTCCTCCCTAAAACAGATCCATCTTTTATACCAATATTCTCCCAAGCTCTTCCCACTTGCTCCAATCTTGTCGAATCGCTCTGTTTCTCAAAAAACACACTTTCGGCTATCTCGATATCTTGCGGCCTTTCGTTCATGACAAAACCCAACTGACGGAGAGAAAGAACCGGGTTGTAGTTGATGCAACCCCTAGTTCCTATGAGTGGAACATTGCGAAACTCTCCACAACTCATAATGACGTTGCGCACATTAATCATATAAGCTTGCCACTTAATATCATAAGATGTAAGCGACATGATCCTCTGAGTCCATTTGTGAGTATTCTGAGTATCCACAAACGGTCCATTGGATGGTAGAAAAGACAAGAACCACTTGAGTAGCAACGAGAGACAACACCTGATAGCTCCACACTTACCATGCCTGCTGTGTATCGCATAATAGGTGTCAGCTAACAAGGTAGGCACCAGGTTCCCTCCAATGAAAATAGTGATTGCTGCCAGGTCCACGAAACTAGGCATACTAGAGAACAAAATAACTCCATAAATCATGACAGCCAACTGAGCGTTGAAAGCTACCCAATTTCCTTTCTTCGCTTCTTCCTTAGCCATCCTTACCAAGAACTTCAAGGATAAGCCCACAACATCACCGTTGGGTTTCCAATTATCACTCACTTCCTTGATGCTCAAATAAAGAGCCTTAGTGACAACTTTGAAATCCACCTCCTTTGGCACATCCAGGAAAGGTACTCGGTTTTTGATTCAGACATTCATAAGGATGGAATACTCTTCAAGAGTGGGTGCTAACTGGTAGTCCTGAAAAGTAAAGCAACGAAGCTCCGAATCATAGAACTGTAAGAGAGTCTGCAGAGGTACCGGATCAACCACCAACTTCAACAATGCCAAGATATCCCCATACTGATCATCAAAAACTTTCTGATTACAGTCGGTCACGAGATTATCCAATTCTTCCAAAGATGTCAACGGCTCACGGTAGAAGCTGTAGGTGCAAGTCTTCCTCTTCAACTCTGGAATGGCAACCATCTCTCGGTGTGAACAGATTCCTGAATAAACCTAAAAAATGATATGCATATGCGGGTTAACTTTTTTTTATTTTTTATGCATTATTTTTTTGAAAGTAAATATGCTATGACGCAAAATGATGAAACAATGGATGGTTGGCTGTGTATCTCAAGGCACAGGATCAGAACTTCAGCATGAATTCGGATCTGGGAACCATAGAACATGGTCATTAACTTAGAGCCCAGACTTCAGAACCAACGGTCACAAACAAGAACCAAACAAAAGTCACCAACAGGACACGGTCACTAACAGAACAAGTCACCATCAGAACAAGTCACCATCAGTACCTGTAAATGATTCATTCCCCCCACTCACGGGTGTAATCTAGGCCAGGGTAAGGTCAAGAGAAACGCAGGATAAACAGTCCTTTCAAGAATATCACCATATGCGCACCAGGTGTATGCAGCGATAATACCCCATCAGAATCTGAACTGCTCGTGATACCATGTTCTGCTAAGTGGCGCCATACCACCTGCTTCCCATGAATCACTCTATTCCTAGGTGTCCTAAAGTTCACTCATAGCCTGTGTATTGGGCCTTTTACCTCTTGTGACTCCCACCCAACAACGAAACAGATACACAACCAGCATAGTATGTATGAAGTAGTAAAGTGCACATAGGATGCAATGCAAGCAGATAAGTATGCAAAGCAATAAATAAATAACACACAATAGACAATAAACAAACAAACGCTAGGAAAGGCCCACTAGGGAAAATAAATCCCCAGCAGAGTCGCCAGCTGTCGCTCCCCGGATTTCCCGAATCCAAGTACAAACGCGAAAAGAGGTGGCGAGGAAAAAGAGTAGAGTCGCCAGCTATGTACTTTTATCCCAAGAGGAAGGAAAGGTAGTACTGCATAACCAAGAGGGAACAGATAAAACAAAGTCTCGAACCAAAGAAAACTGAGTAAGGGGGCCGGTTACGTGAAGGGAAGGTTATCGCACCCCTTCACGTCTCTGGTACTCCACGGGATCCACGATTGCTATTTATGTCTAAAGTGTGTGTATAAAAAGTCCTATATGCGATGCGAAAGAGAGAAAATCAAAGTAGGGAAAAGAAAGAGTTATTGCTCGCACAGGCCCTACCCTGCTGCATACGTATCTCAAGAAGGTTTGTGAATCAGAGCACCGTAGCTCGGCTAACCTATTTTTGTTTGTTTTTTGTGATGAATGATGTTACTACACAATCTACCGGATGCTCGACCTTTGGAGACTTACTCACCTATAGTAGAAGGAGTTAACGTGTTCTTAGGAGAAGAAAAATCAATGAGTTTGTTTGTTTTGGGAATGCTCATGCAAAAAGGAAATCCTAGACGAAGGAACCGTGCTACCTTAATTGACATGCAAACGAGAGACTATACGAAGCCTAGCAATCCTATGGGGAGACGATCACACCATACAAAACAAACATGCATAAAGTAAACACGTCAACAAGGGGGCTCAAACATACGTGGGTAGGGCTTTAGTAAAGAGGGGTCATATCAACCTCGACAAACAAGCCATGGAAAGGTAATCAAATGGGCTCTTAACCACTGACATTGAATATCAGGGTGAGCAGATCAAACGGGTAATGAGGATAAGACCTCATAGCTCTTAACCCTGGACAAGGTGAGCTCATGACAAAAAGTGGGGATTCAGAAAGGCGGAACCCTCTCCACTGACTGACCAGACAAAAGATCTTGGGCTTTTGTTCTGAAGCGTCGACACGTAGTGTGAGCATAAAGAACGACACACTGAATAACGGAGGATTGACTACTAATCCCTTTTATTCGTCAATTGCCTCTTCATGGAGGTCTTTAGCACTGGTGCCTCTTCTTGGAGGTCTTTGGGCACAAAAGTAAACACACAAAAACATTGCCTCCTATCGAGGTCTTCCAGCTAAGAAAGCGGTAAAATATGGGAAAGATGTAAAAGGGATCAAGAGATCTACCACACGGATAAAGATCCGAAGTAACAGCAACTAAAGAAATAAGAAACCCAGAGATCTCTCAGGCTAGCACCATCAAAGAAAACAAGTCAGCAAAGCAATCAGAATAAAACTCCAAATGGTATCCCACAAATAAAGAGGAATACCAAGCAAGCTATCTCTTCAAGGTTCATGTGAGCCCTCACAAGAAAACTCAACAAACAGGTTAGAATAACAAGACGGGGTGCAATCAAGAGTTACACCAAACCATAATCAAAATATAACCACATGAATCATGCCATTAAAATTCACAAAAAAACTCACAAAAAGCAACCAAGGACAGGAGGCCTAAACCCCTTGTCAAAAAAATGCATCAAAAGGGTATCAAAACTCAAAGTCAGGGGCAAGGATCCACACATCGAGACATGACATACCTACTGATTGGAGAGATCGATTGAAATTGAATTGCACCGTTGGCTTTGCAGAACAATCTTAGGGTTTATATGAGAGGGAATTGGTTCTTTGCAGATGAGTTCCCTTCAGTCTCTGGAGGTTGCTCTGAATTAGTTAGAATCTCTCTAGGGTTTTGTTCCAAGGAAACTTCAGAGTGTTTTCAGCTTTCACCAATTCTCCTTTTTTTTTACTGAAATTTCAGGATTTATAACTTGATTTTCGTGGCTTTGTGGGCTCAAATGAGAGAGGTCCAAGTCCAAGATTTTTCTGTTATATTTTATTTATTTATTTATTTATTTATTTTCATTTTTTTTTCAAAACGCGTGGGCTTCGCCTAGCGAGCATGACAGTTCAGGAAATTCCTCTGAGCGTAGGTGATTCTGGTGGCTTTTCTTGGGACTCGCTAGGCGACCCATTCTGCTCGCCTAGCGAGCATGACAGCTCATGAACAAACTTTTTCTCCTTCAAGATTAACATTTTGAATGATGAATAGACCCTATTTGAACATGTTGGAAGTAACTCAAGTCATTCCCTGGCCATTTGACCCTCAGTTGACCAATAGTTGACTTTTGACTTCACAGTTGAATTTTGAACCGTACTGAGCCCATTCTGATTGACATGATAAAATGCAATATGAAATGTTGAATGACCTAAAAAATGAATGCATGAATGAGGAGGGAAAATTTGAGGTGCTACACTCATGACATTCAAGGTATTATGTTTTTGAGTTTTGATTTGAGAAAAGACCACTTGATGTTGGATCAAGGATTTTCTTATTGATTATGAAATAGTGATCATTCCTAATGTCTAAGGGATAGCTAGCAAGCAATAAAGAAAGCGAGTAAAAAGCATACATCCAAAAGGGGAGGAGGGTACATGAAAAGTACAAGGGATTGCAAGAAACAAGAGGTCTCATTGTCAGGTAGCCCAAGAGAAAGCCTCGTGTGTGAAATTGTGTCCTAAGCTAGAAAGTGCATAAAAATATTATAATTCTTCTTGATTCTTGAATGCTCCTTTCGTGCTTGGGTCAAATACTTATCCAAGGTCCAATGTAAAGGGTCCTAATAGAAATTTCTAAGTCCATGGTCCATTGTCCATTCCATGCTTAGGTCTTAATCTTTTCTTTTTTCTATTTTTTATGTTTAGTCCAATTTTAAGTTGATTATTAAGATGAAGTGAAGAATGATGATGGATGCACAATTATGGTGTAAAGAAAAGTAAAGGCAAAGTAAGTAACAATGACAAAAATTAAATGTTAGAAGTTATGTACAAGAAATTAAAAAGTTAGAGTGCAGAACTAAAAGTTAGGAGTTAGATGTTAAATGTTAGAAAATTAGTATTGAAGAGAAATATAAGAGAATTAAAATCAATATTAGAGTATTAAATCTAAACAATATCTAAAATTAATATTCAAATGTATCAAAATAAATACTAAAGACATCAAGAATCAAATTTTAAAATCACCTCTAAAATCAACAAATCAAACCATATTCTAAAGACATTCAAAACAATTCTAAAATCAAAACAATCTCTAAAATAAAATCAAAATCAATATCTAAACTATTAAAAAAAGAAATCAAATCAAAAGATCTAAATCGATTCTAAACAATATTCAAAACAAATATCTAGGATTTATTCAAAAATCAATATCTAAAATTATTTCTAAAATAATATTCACAACTCAATTCTAACATAATATCCAAAAATCAATATCTAAAATTATTATCTATCTAATCCTAAAAACTAACCTAGACTTTTTCCTAATATTAATCTAAACTATATCCAAATTAACTAACTAAATTCCAATTAACCAAACCAAATCTTAATCAACTAAACCAGGCCCTAATTAACTAAAGATCCACAAAAAAGTAAGTTAATGGATTCAGAAAATAGAATGGGCTAGGGGGGGGGGGGTTGCAAGCTCGAACGATGGTAGGATAAACAATGAAATGGTGGTGTGGGCAACAAGGCCCAAGACTGATTCAGTTGGACCGTGGGGGGTTCCAGAAGCGGTGAGGCAGTATTCATTAGATTTCCTAGGCCCAAAACCGGTATGGCCCCCGACAGAATCAATACCAAGAGTGGAAAATGGATAACGGATAAATGAAGGGATTATACATGGATATGAGCCCTCGGTACATGTGGGTACATAATCAATGCATCATCAATGCAATCATTTGCAATCAATACCCTAGCCAATGAAAAGAAAGCATAACAGTCACAAAATGTTAAAAATGAAGTTCAAAGGGTGCATGCTCAAGCGTGCATTTCCCTTCATCAGTTCCTATTCACGACTCCGTTTTCCTCCACCGTGCGGGAGGTCGCCTTCGGCGACGGCGGAGTCCTAATCCCTAAACCAAAAATAACATCCTCTTCCTCTCCTCACCCTGAGTCAGAATCTCACATCTGAATTCTTCGATTCTTCACCAATCATATGAATCATAACATATTAAGTATGAACCCTAGTAGAAAATTTGAAAAATCAAATCACGGCCTCTTGGAATCAAAGCCCCCGGGGTTGGGGCTTTGATTCCCCTAGCTGAAACATATATTCCGGTACCAAGATCAGAGTGAATAGTGATGGAAATGGGATACTCATCAGCAAAGACGACGCGACGACGACCGAAGTTTAGGTAAATCTCCTCCTCCTCTTTTTTACTCTTCAAATCCTCTTCTCCTCCTGAACTACGCGTTTCTGCTCTTGCTTCTACTCTGTTTCTTTAGCCTGTAGGACTAGGGAGGTTATTGTGGTGCTCGTTTGTGGTGGCGCTCTGAGATCGATAGAGAGTGAGGTGATGGAGGTTGAAGCTCAACTGATTAGAGATTCTGATGCCAAATCTCTAACATTTACGATGGTTCAGAACGTGTGGTGAGGGATTGAGAGTTTCTATAGAGAAATTCTGTGTGAATTAGGGGAGTCACGTACCAAACTCATGAATGAGGGTGAAAGATGAATTTATAGAGATGGGAGTGGCTAACTGAATCGGGAAGCTCGTGTAGCTCCGTTAGGGTAGTGGTTACTGTTAGTGAGATTGAAGGGGAGTTCAATTAGATGTTAAAGTTTTGTTAATTTTTTGGTTAGTGTTAGTTATGGACAAGATAAAGTAGTTAAAAAATGAAAATATAACTTGAGTTGAATGAGAGTTAAGTAACTTTTGATTAAACTGAATTCATGACATAGAGTTAGTGTGAGGTCAGAAGCTAATGTGTTATGCTTGATGTATTAGTGATGTTAAGTGAAAATGAATGTGCTTGCTTCAGTTCTTCTTTTAACCTATTTTGGTTATGGGATGTGTAGCGGTAAATTCATGAGCATTAAGCTATGGATAAACTTAACGTCATTAAAACCAAAGTCACCACCGCGCTTTTATTGTTTCCAAGGGTAAAGGGAAAAGTACGAACAAAACCCAAAGGTAAGAAGTTTTCAAATCAAAACTAATAAAATGCCAGAGATTACAGGTAAGGGAGTTGGTTACATAGAGGGAAGGTGTTAGCACCCAAAGAGTCATAGGTATTCCTAGGGAGCCCTTTTTTGTGTGTACATGTGTTTTGGTATAAAATGATGTTTGCAATAAATAGAGTGTGGGGATGAGAAATAAATTCATTAATTATATTTTTGTGTTTGACAAGACCTTCAGACTTATGCCTACGTACCAACATAAAATGAGGGATCAAAACCTCGTAGTTCGTGATATCAATTTCAAAGTGAGTGGATTGCTTTTAACAAAAAATTAAGTTTGAAAGAGGCACAAAAAGGCCTAAAATGGTTTGAATGAGTGTTAGTTCTTTTTGTCTTTTGAAATTTTAAGTCAAGTATGATTAAGTTCATTTACAAATTTGATCAAGAAAAAAGTTTGAAAAGGCAATGGCATAAAGCCAAAGTTTGTAATTTGCAATAAAGAGTCTAAGTTTAGAAATCAACAGCAAAGAAGGTTTTGAAAAGGGGGAGAGATTTGAAATTTAAGAAGTGGGAGGAGATGAAGAGACTAAGCCTAAGCAAAAATTTAAAAGTTAAGAGTTGAAAAGATCTGACCAATGGGATGCAATCCAATACACAAGAATGTCATATAGAAACCCAATTTTCCCTTGGACTTTTAGAATCAAGCAATATCACTACACAAATAGCAAGAAGAGCAAGGCATCAAATAAAGATAGCCACATCCAAGCTTAGCAAATTTATGAACTTCTTCATAATCTTCCCCATGTATCAGATGAAATAATCCTTTAAATGACTCAGAATAAGTCACTAGTCACAGGTTCAGAATAACAATTGCATCAAGACCATGTTGCAGATGAACTCAAAAGGGATCTAAATACTTGCTTCAGATGAAAGTTCAATTCACAATGACTGGCTTCAGAAAAGTTGGCATTGGCCAAGTCCTTTTTGCATAGGGAATGTTGCCTAATTCTAAGTCCAAGTCTCAAATCAAATCCAATAGTCCACACAATTTTTTAGGGTTTTTGTTGTCATTATGTTCATTAAGGTCAAAAGACCACAAACACAAACAAGTATAATAACAAGATATGGCTCAAGTGAGCAAAGTGAAAATGGCATTAAAATAAACAAGTTAAATGGTATGAATAATGGAAAATGATAAAGACTTGAATTTAAAGTGCATAAAGTAAATGACTTGAAATTAAAAGTTAGTCAAATGTTAGTTGATTAGAAGTTAGTATTGCTTTTGCATTTCAATTGTTTAAGTCATTCTTTGGAGAACACTCAACCCTCTATTCACAAGCATGGATCCTTGAACCAAGACATCTTCCAAAGGAAGGAAAAAAAGATCAAGTTTCCACCCAAAACCATGAAAGGGGGGAGACTTACAATCTCACTTACTAGAATGCTATGCTTTTGGGTCAAAATTTAGCGTTATGTTAAGCAATCGTAATTGGACTTATGTAGAAGTCACAACTATTTGAGGCCGGGCAATAGAAATTTTAGTGCTAATGCATGTTAGAGATATGGTATTATGAACCATATTCATAAAACATACCACAGTTAAATGAAAATGGCAAAAGGGTGGACCTAATCTCATTCATACTTATATTGGTTTATGAACCAATTAGTCTGAGGATATATAGATATCATATGTGAATAGAATGGATGGGATAGAAAGAGATTAAAGATGAAGAGGGAGGGGAAATGAAATAAACTCAAATTGGTTATGGGAGGACTTTTATCAAATTAAAATCATTATTTCATTTTGGGAGATGAAATGTACATTTCATCAATCCCCTAAATCCAATAATTTTAATTCAACAAAGTCAAATCAACCTTGACTAAGGCCCAACAACAATAGTCAAACTCAACAAGTCAGCAAAAATAGCTCTACACAATTTATTTACAATTAAACAACTAAAAATCAATTAAAAATGCATTAAATTAAAATATGGTTGATCAAAAACCTAAATCCTCTTCAAAACACAAAATAAATGGTCAAGAGATTTATCATAAATCAAACTAGGTCAAAGGACCTTGGAGAAATTTTTTCATAATTTTTGGAAACTTAAAAGTATTTTTAAACAATTAAAAATATGCACAAAAACAATTAAATCATGAAAAATATTAATATTGATCCAAAAAATTATTTTAATTCAGAAAATAAAAGAGAAAAATATTTGAGAATTTTTGGTGAAAGTCCCATATTTTTTGGATCAATACTAAAATTAATATGACTTAGTGAAAATAAGTCAATTAAAATGAAAATCAGAAATTACAAAAAAACGTGGACCACTTGATCTTCCTCATTAATTGAGGTGGCATATCAAGTAGATCAGAGCACGCTATCCATGTGTTCCCTAGTCAAATGTTCCACACGCGTGGTAATCACTTTGGATGCTCAAGATTAAAACAAATTAGAAGGATCATGTGGTTCAGAAGTGTGCCAACACACCGCTGGAGCCAGAGCTCCGGTCTTCTTCTCCGGTGGTCCTCACCGGACTGGTCCACCCTCAACCATCACCAAAATAAAAAAGGAGGACATGAATTTAAAGTAAAAATGCTCAGGAGCTCGAATCTGGCCTCAATTTCACCTAACTCCAAGTATATAGAAAGACACAGGGAGTTAAATTTTGAGGATCGTGATCTGAGTTGCTTCAATTTAACCTCTAAGCAACTCAATCTAGTTGCCTACATTGGTAGGACTTCAAACAACCAAAAATCAACAAGAATAATGGAGAATTGAATGAGAATCGAAGAGATGAAAAATTCAGAAATTCGCCTTCACTGCAACTTCAGATTGGCACGATCTTGCTCACCAATTGTGCTTGGCCTTACTTCAGATGCTAGATGGAGTGGAAATGGATCAAGGAAAGTGATGGAATATTAGAGTTTCAATCTCAAAAAATAGTGAGAGATTCAAACTCGATTTTCAATGAAAATCACCAAGCTTATCCTTTGAATTTGAGGGTTTAGGGTTGCTGATTCAAAGCTTGCGCGCCAGGGTCCATAATTTTGAGCATGAAGGGTCTCATTTATAGGCAATGCAATTGGTTTCACACCCTCCTTTCAAAATTCCAAAAATAGTAATTTACCTTTACATGGATGCATGGGTGTGTGATAGGACCATGTAATGATGCATTTACGTCCGAAAATGAGTGTAAGAAATTCTGAAGTCATGTGCAAAGGCCATGCATTCGTATATGGAAAGTGGAACTTCAAATCTTCCAAATGGTCCTTCAACTTTAAGCCATGCGCAGGTCATTCACTCTTTGTCCAAATGGGATGAATTTAGACTTTTTGGAAAGGTTAGATTAAGAGGAACAACTTTCATGTTGAACACTTTTTTTTGAAGCTTTTATCATGACGAATTTTAAGGTGTAAGTTTGGAAAATCAAACTTATCAAAAACCAAGCCATATGTTCACTTCTTCCATCTTGAGTAACTTTTTCTATGGACTTCAAATGAAAACAATTCATTCATCAAAGTTGTATCTATCTTAAATACCTTCAAATTAGTCACAAATTTGACCCAATTTGGATTTAGCATGAAGGAGTTATGCATTTTAGAATTTGAGGAAAATCACTTGTTCAATGGTATTGGCCCAAAATGACCTATAATATTTCCTCATATCACATGTATTTGAAAGTTGAATTGGCACTTCCT
This sequence comes from Lathyrus oleraceus, assembly GCF_024323335.1. Classification (NCBI taxonomy): domain Eukaryota; kingdom Viridiplantae; phylum Streptophyta; class Magnoliopsida; order Fabales; family Fabaceae; genus Lathyrus; species Lathyrus oleraceus. Next base: position 318,171,623 of record NC_066582.1, read on the forward strand.
CCAAACATAAAAGTTGAAGTAGACATCTTTAATTTGATTATACAACTTGAATGGTTTTCATCTCATAAATATTGAGCAAGTTATGGTTTTGGGAAGTTGACCTCTAAGTTAGGGTTTAGACAAAATGACCTATAATCTTTCACCATAAAAAATGACTTTCCAAGCAAAACTATCTATAGACCTAAACATGAAAGTTGTTTGGAATGTCATTTAGAGTAACTTTGATATTGTAATAATTTTCATATGACAAAAATTGTAGGAGATAGGGTCTAGGAAACCCCAGTTTTGATCAGTTGACTTTCTCTGGTCAACCACCACGAACCAACTTTCTAGCTTGACATTCTCTTGACTTTTGGGACTCATGGAGGATCATATATGCATAAGATGATGAAATGTGAAGTATCCTTTGACATATTTTATCAATTGGTGAAGAAACTTGTTGAAGAAGTCACATAAGATACCTAGATGAATTAGGGTTTCCAAGGCAAACCAACTCCAAACTCTTGATTATTTCTTGATTAAAATAACATATGAATATAATAGGGATTCATATATGATACTTAGAGTCGCAGTAAACCAATTATTGATTGATATCCTTGCAATGAGGGTCTTAAACCCTATATGTGAGCTTGATAGGGCATTGTAAGACCCCAATTTTGACCCTAAGATCCCTCATGCAATTTCATCATAAGCATTAGGATTGGGATCATACCTTGGCATCCTCCTTACCCCTCTTTCATTGGGTTTGTTTGGTAGATATCACCAAGCACCATGTGATTGTATCATACTTGTACATTATCATTTTACTAACCAAAATACAAAAATATGTCTTTGCATTTGCCTAACTCTTTTGTAGGTAGGGCATGATCACCTTTGATCTATCAAGTTCACATCTAGGGTTTGAGACCCTCATGACAAAGAGCACAACCATGAATTAATACAATAATGGTTATGATCATCATATATGAGTACCAATTATTTCTACATGTTATATTGATCAAGTATTTTTCAAGAGTTTGAGGGTGATTAGCCTTGGAAACCCTAGTTTGGCTGGGTATTTTGAGTTACTTCTCCAACAAGCTATGTTACCAATTGATCAAATTTCTCAAGGAACACTTTAAATTTCATCATATTATACATATATTATCTACCATGAGCCTATAAAGTCAAGAGAATTGAAGATTAGCAAGTTGGTTGATGGTGGTTAGCCAGATGAATTCATTTGATCAAAACTGGGTCTCCCTAAACCCTATCTCCTACAATTTTCACCATATGAAAATGATTCCAAGATAAAACTTACTCTAATGAAATTCCAAACAGCTTGTGTTGAAACATTATATGTCATTTTGTCTAAACCCTAATTTGAAAGTCAACTTCCCAAGGCCATAACATGCTCAATTTTTATGAGATGAAATATTTCCAAGTTGCACAACCAAATTCAAGATGTCTACTTCAACTTTTATGTTGGGAGTGAGAGCTAATTCAACTTTTATGAGCATGTGATATGAGGCTGCATTATAGGTCACTTTTGACCTATACCATTGAACAAGTGATTTTTCCAAACTTCAAAAATGCATAACTCTGTCATTTCAAATCCAAATGACATGAAATTGGTGACCATTTTGAAGGTATTTGAAATAGATACAACTTTGATGAAGACACGTTTCTCATTGGAAGCTCACATAAAAAGTTAAGCAAGGTAGAATATTGAGATATATGGGTTGACACTTAGAAAAATTTTCAACATGTTGAAATTTCCAAACTTCCACCTCAAAATTAATCATGATTCAAGCTCCAAATGGAAAAGTATTGAATATGAAAGTTGTTCCTCTTGATCTAACCTTTCCAAAAAGTCCAAGTTCATCCATTTTGGACAAGAATTACTATGGCTGCGCCTGACATGAACATGATATCATCATTTGGCAAAGATCAAACTTCAAATCTTCACACACACTTGCCTTGCAATCCAAGTTGATTTCATACCCTCTCACACTCATTTGTGGACCTAAAGCAATGATATCATGGGCATGTACACACCCATGCATCATCAATTTCCAATTTTGGAAAGTGAATTTGAAGGTGCAAATACCATGAGCTGCAGCTATAAATAGAGCCCTCTAGCATCAGAATCGAACACACATTCACGCCAGCTTTGATCCTAAACCCTTAACCCTTCCATTTGAGAGGATAAACCTGAGAATTTCATCTTGAAATTGAGTTTGAATCTCACTGTTTTGAGATTCAAAACTTCAGGGATCCAAGACCTTTTGTGCATTTCATTCTACTCCTGCAAGCATTCTGAGTGAGATCAAGCACGAGCCAAGGCAAGAACGGTTGAATCCAGACCTACATTGAAGGTATTTTCCAGAAAATTTCATCTCTTCGATTCTCTTTCAATCTTGCTCAATTCTCTTGATTATTTGGTTGTCTGAAGTCCTACCAATGTAGGCAAGAAGATTGAGTTGCTTAGAGGTCAAATCGAAGTAACTCAGTTGACATACCTCAAATTTCAACTCCTCATATCTTTCTATATGTGAGGAGTTAGTTAAAATTGAGGTGATATTCGTGATCTACACCATTTTTCCTTTCAGATCATGTCCTCCTTTTTCATTTATGATGTGGTGATGAATGGACCAGTTCGGCCAAGGTCGCCTGAGAAGACGACCGACGCTTTGCTCCGGCAATAATGTGGCGTGGTCCTGAGCCATTAGATGAGTTCAATTTGTTTTAATCATGAGCGTACGTTTTAATTACCAAGCGTGTGGACGTTTGACTCAGGTGCACCATGGAACGCATGCTGGTGGCCACTTGATCTGCCACCTCAATTAATGAGGGATATCAAGTGGTCCAGGTTTTTCTGATTATTTGAATTTCATTTTAATTGCTTTATTTTCATTAATTCATATTAATTTTAATATTGATCCAAAAAATATGAGAGTTTCACCAAAAAAATTCAAATATTTTCCTCTTTCATATTCTGAATTAAAATTATTTTTTGGATCATTATTAATATTTTTCACGATTTAATTGATTTTTCATTTGTTTTTAATTGTTTAAAAAATACTTTTAAGTCTTTAAAAAATCTGAAAAATTTTCTCCAAGGTCCTTTGACCTTGTTTGACCTATGATAAATCTCATGGCCATTTATTGTTGTTTGAAGCTTCAGTTCAGAGGTAGAACACCAAACTTTCTTGATCTAGATCTTGCAATATAATGTGAATTCCTTTGGTGTGTGCTGTTTTCTGAAGTCCTCATGCATGAGGCAGGCCAGTGGTGGTCTTAATTTTGTAAATCGTGCCATTTCAGTTCATGCACCATGATCTTCAAGCTCATGTTTCTCTCTAAATAGGAACTGTGAGGATGATCCATGGTTACAAGGGTGATGTACATCACCTCAGCTTCATTTTGATGCCTTGATTTTTCATTTGCATTGCTATTTAATTTCCTGCGCGTGGTGGCCGGATCTTATTGGATCGCCGGAGATGATGGTGGTTTCCACCACCATCCCCACGTGGTAGCCTCCCAGCCTTTGGATCATGCTGAAACGTTTTAATCTCACGCGTCCAATGTATTGACTTATTTTAAATCATTGTGCTGCGCATTTGACCAAGACACACCATGTGACCGCGCCTCTGAGCCCTTGATGCCTTGCCACGTCAATTAATGAAGTGATTCTATGGCTGCGCATTTTTGCTATTTTTCTTATTTTTTGTTAATTCTATTTAATTCTTTTTATTTTTAAAAATTCCTAAATATTTTATTTGAAGTCAGAAAAATATGAGACCAATGCCAAAAAATTTCTTGAAAAATCTAGTTTCATATTTTGATTTTTAATCATTTTTGTGACTTCATTTAATATTTTTGTGAATTATTTGGTTTTTAATAGTTTTAATTCATTTTTAAATACTTTTTGATATTTGAAAAATCCAAAAATATTTTCCTAACACCTATGGATCATGATAAGTCAATGAAAAATAGTCTCATCAATTTCTTATTGGATTTGAGATTTATTTGAGATTTTAATTCATATTGTGTTATTTTTCATTGTTTTTAATTATTTTTAAATAGTTTCTGATTTCAAAAATGATTGAGAAAATTTGTCAAAGTTTGTTTGACCATGTTAGACCTACGAGAATTTAATTGGACTTGTTGAAGTTGATTTGAATTAAATTTGAGGTTTGACCATATTTTGTCCATTTTATTTTGCATTTAATTTTAATTCAAAAAATACCAAAAAAATATGTTTGACTTGTTGACTTGTGATCTTCATTTCTTTTCTGTTTAGCATTGATTGATGATGATTTGGTTCACTTTTGACCAATTGAGTTTGACACTTGAATTCTCCTTCCATCCATTTCATCTTCATCCCATTCTTTTTCTAATTTGGCCAATGAGTTAATGTCTTATGGTTGGTCTTGACAAATGAGAGGTTTAACATTCTTTGATCCAAACCAAACTCAACTTGATCCAAGATCTAGTGAGTTGCTTTGTGTCCAAGATAGGCTTCTTCTTGGTTAAGCAAAAAACCTAAAGTCCATACAAGGCTCTTCCCCTTTTGTTTTGGCATGGCAAGTTTTAGGAGCTTGGCTTACTAGTCATGATCTCTAACTTGTGTTTATTTGCCTATAGTTTTATTGACCGGCCTCAGATAGGTGTGACTACTACATTAGTCCACTTACGATTGTTTAACATAGCGCTACATTGTCTTATGACAAGCTAACATAACTTCACTAATCACTAACTTTAATTTGAGCATTTAATTTCTTGTAATTTACTTTAATGCCATTTATTTCTTGCTCATTTATTCATATTGCTTTTCAGTTTGCTCACTGGAGCACATATTTTATGTTTATGTCATTTTCCTTTTGCTCATTTGAGCTTATTATTGTATATAAATATATTGTTGTCTTGTGATTGTTTTGTCTTTGTCTTGTGTGAACCTAATGCAAAAAGAAGAAAGGACTTAGAATTAGGACATACCTGTGCTTAAAGGAATTCAAGAGCAACTAGGCCTCATGCCTTTAGAATGCTAAACTTGTTGAAGAGCAACTAGGCCTCATGCCTTTAGAATGCTAAATTTCAAAGTTGACTTCAAAGGACTTCCTTTCCAAAACTTAGTCTTTGTCCATTCCTCTTATTGTGTTGTGAACTTTTTGATGTTTTCTCTTGTGTGATAGGGATTCCATCTTGAGATAGTAAAAGGACCATTGTCATGAGTAGCCAAGTTAAGAGAGACAAGCCAAATGGAGGTCCTAGGAGCTTGAATCTAATTTGTGTGATTGCTTCTTTGTTTGCTAAGTCCAAAGGAAAGGAGCATCTTGAATCATCTCTATGATTTCAAGAAAAGGAACTCCAAGGGTTTTATCTTCTCTCTTATCTTTGTATGCTTTAGGACTAGCCCTTCTCTTCTTCTCCTCACTCTAACCCAAGCCAAAATCTTTTCTTGCAAACTTTGACATTGCTTTCAAACTAGAAACCTAGGCCTTATGCCTTTGACTTTTCAAAATCTCTTCATAAATACTCATTGTGAATAAATCTTAATCCAACTTTGACCTCATTTTGTAAATAAATCTAACTTGTAAATATAACTCACTTCAAGTTGATTTTGTGGTTCCAATGGCCACCTTATTAAAACCTTTTCATAAACATTAGTCATAGGTTTGAGTTATCATAGTGGTTGATGTGAATCTCACCTTATCCTTAGTGATTGGATTATAAGTCTTCCATACTTATTATATGGTTAACCCCTCACTAGTATGTTGAAGCTCTCGTCACATGGTGGATTGTTGGTTTAGGTTGAGTTTTCTCCCTTTGATAACAAAAGACCTTAAGGCTTTTGGTCAAATCAATTCCCAATCTTTGAGATTTTTACCCCGAACTACGAGGTTTTGATCCTCCTTTGTGATGGTACGTAGGCAATGGGTTCATCCATTCAAACAACAAACTTGTAAATATAATATATTATCTTCTCATCCCCCCAATCTTTTGCACATATTTTCACAAATACCAACCTACAACACATATTTGCAAAGAGGGTTCCCTTGGAGTACTAAGGATGTTTTGGGTGCGTAAAACCTTCCCATTTTATAACCAACCCCCTTACCCAGATCTCTGACATTTTTATTAGTTTTTGATTTGATAAAACTTCTTACTTGGCTTTTGTTCACTTTTTAGCCTTTCCTTTGATAAATAAAAGTGCGATGGTGACTCGAAATTGTATGTTTACTTTTGGTTTAGTCAAAAAACCAAAAGGTAACGAAAACCCCGCTACAGAAAAGTGGCGACTCTGTTGGGGATAAATATTCCTAGTGGGTTTAGCCTACTTTTTTCCTATGTGTGTTGTATGTTTATATTTATTGGTGACATATTTTTTTGCAAATTTGGGATGACTGTATTGTTTGTAATGTATGAATTGCTTGATATATTAATTGCTTGTATGCTTTGTGGTTTCTTGTGAGATGAGTTCTATACCCGAACTCGAGTGCACTTATGATAGGAGAATGGCATAGTCTTGTTGACTTAAGTGGAGTTATTCCTGAGCAAGTTGGCTTGCAAGCCCATTCACTTGGTGGAGGTCTTATTGGGATCAATAATGTCACATGAGTAGTCGTGGTTAGGCATTACTCTTTCCAGTATAAACCTTCGAAGCCAAGGATCTTAGATACCTAGACCATCTTGGCCTATTTTAGGACGTAGTGCAAAGATCGTTCAAGTGTAAGACTTGATACGATTGTTACGCGATAATACATTCATAAGAGTCTCTCTAGAGAATATTTTTGGAATACGAGTAGTCGTTTATCCGATAATATCCGAAAGATGAGATGATGACTACGGGGACCTTTTTAGAACATGATTGTCAGGTTTAACCATAGTACACTCCCTTTGGGTGGTTCTTAACCGAGACTCCATGCTCGTGACTTACAACAAACCCTTGATTCACGGTCGATCTGTTCTCGTATACCCTCAATATCAATGGAACTTGGATGTTGATAAGGTGTTAACCATAATCCACCAAAATGGATGATTGATATTGACGATGACGTTGAGCCATCCCGTGACCTTTGTGTGGTTTGACTTGCTTGATCCTTGAGTGGGATTGTTGCATTCATGCATTCATTTGCATCCATATCATTAACAATGAAGTTTTCAAGGAACTTAAGAGGTCTATTTGCAAATTTTCAGACATGGATAAGCAAAGAAGGAATACGAAGAAGTACAGTTTCAGATAACCCGACTTGAAAGAGTTAAGGAGTTTGACATATTATGTATTAGAGCCTTTGGAGTTCAAAGCTCGCCATGGGAAGCTCCTGTATATTCTTTCTACCATGGTGGATGAGGGTCTGATGAGTGTGTTGGTGCAGTTCTATGATCCTCTGTATCGGTGCTTCACTTTTCCGGATTTCCAGCTTTTGCCTACACTTGAGGAGTATGCCTATCATGTGGGTATACCTATTCTTGATCAGTTGCCGTTCAATGGTTTGGAGAAGGTTTCGTCTTCTCAAGAGATTGCTGACATGCTTCATATAGATGTATCTAACATTGTTGCTCATATGACTACCAAAGGTGGAATTCAAGGTCTCCCATCTGATTTTCTTATTGCCCAAGCTACTTTGTTTGGGAAGGCCACGAGTGAGGACGCTTTTGAAGCCATATTTGTACTTCTCATCTATGGGCTAGTGTTATTCCCCAACATCGACAATTTTGTGGATGTGAACACTATTAGGGTTTTCTCTTCTCTTAATCCCGTTCCAACTCTATTGGGTGACACTTATTTCTATTTGCAGATGAGAAATGAAAAGGGTGGTGGTTCCATCGTGTGCTGTCTGCCTCTGTTGTACAAGTGGTTTATTTCGCACTTGCCTCAGACGCTCGCCTTCAAGGAGAACAAGGGATGTCTAGGTGGTCCACGAGACTTATGTCTCTCACTAATGATGATATCTCTTGGTATAACCGTGTTTATGATGGCATCCAGATTATTGATTCTTGTGGTGAGTTCTCCAATGTACCTCTTTTTGGTACATGTGGTGGAATTAACTACAATCTTGTTTTGGCTCGCCGTCAGCTTGGGTTCCCCTTAAAGGATAAACCTAACAACATTTTGTTGGAAGGCTTATTCTTTCAAGAGGGTAAAGATCCCAAGAACTTGAAGGGTAGGATGGTCCGCGCCTGGCGTAAAGTTCATAAGAAGGGAAGGAATGAGCTTGGTTCTAAGAATTGCATTGCTTTGGAACCCTACACCGCTTGGGTGAGGAAGAGAGCTCTTGAGTACCGCATGCCATACGATTATCCGAGACCTACCCCTATGGTTATGGTTGGGCCTTAAACCCTCCCTAACCAAGGAGTAGAGGAGTTGAGAGATGAAGACCGGTCGCGTGCATGGGTTCGTGAGAGTGAGGAACTTCTTAAGCAGCTCAAAGATAAGGATGCAGTGATAGAATTTCTAGAGCATCAGGTTATTGATGAGCCTGATGATGTGGTCACTTCTCTTCTTCCTCACTCATCTAGGTTTTGGAAGAGGAAGTATGATCAGCTTGTCAAGGAGAAGGCCGATATGGAAGCAGCTTATGAGAGAGAGGTGAAGAGGCTTCGTGCATCTTATCTTCCGATCTTGGAGGCTTTGGATGATTGATTCTAGGGCTCCATAGGATGTTTATTCTCCTTTCCTCTTGTATTGTATTTGGTTACCAAAACTGTACTACTTCATTGGTGTAAAAAGTTTCCAAATATTATTGCTATATATGCCTTAAAAGTTAGTTATTTTCAAGTATTTTGCAAATAAATCTCTGTAAAGTTCCTCAAATAAAAACAAACCATATGCACAAACATTGCATGCATCATATGCATAAGCAGGTTTTGTTCTGAGCTCTTGATCAGTGGTCTAACTCTTTGCTCTTCATTTATTTTGAGGACAAGCTGATGCACTGGTATAATACCAGGGCCAATCATCCGAGGATAATGGAGCATCTAGAGCAAGAGAACAGGGACCTGAAGGAAGAGACTGCTAGGCTGAATACCATGATGGAGTCAGTCCTGGCCGCCCAAAGCCAAGCTTGGCCAACTCCTGCAACTCCTCTCGTGAGGACTGTCATATCTGAGATAGCAACGTCAATCGTGCCTGCTACAACAACCCATTTCGCTCCGTCTTTGCCAGCTGGGTTCCCTTGGGGAATGCCATCAAATTTCGTACCAGAGGGTTTTGCTCCTACTCTCGCTTCTTTGTCGGCATCTATCCCAATCCTGTATGTGCCACCTCCCGTTGTGCACACCCTTCCCTGTGTTGAAGACACCATCTATCATTCCGAGCTATCTAAGGGCCCGAATGTTTATGAAAAGATGGAAGAGATGAAAGATCAATTCCTTGAGATGCGCAAGGAACTGAAGACTTTGAGGGGTAAGGACCTCTTTGGTAAAAGTGCTGCTGAGTTGTGCCTAGTGCCCAACGTGAAGATCCCTGTTAAATTCAAAGTACCTGACTTTGAGAAGTATAAGGGAAATACATGCCCGCTCATCCATCTTGTGATGTATGCTCGTAAGATGTCAACACAAACTGATAATGATCAACTGCTGATCCACTACTTTTAGGATAGCCTGACAAGTGCTGCACTCCGGTGGTATATGGGGCTGGAGAGTGCGAGCATCTGCTCTTTCAACGACCTAGGTGAGGTCTTCGTCAAGGAATATAAATATAATGTGGATATGGCTCCGGATAGGGACCAATTGAGGGCGATGTCACAGAAGGACAAGGAGACCTTCAAGGAGTACGCCCAAAGATGGCGAGAATTGGCAGCTCAGATAGTGCCACCCCTGGAAGAGAAGGAGATGACAAAGATCTTCTTGAAGACTTTGAGCTCTTTCTATTATGAAAGAATGATTGTCAGCGCTCCCTCAGACTTCATCGAAATGGTGAATATGGGGATGAGATTGGAAGAAGGGGTCCGTGAAGAACGGTTATCCAGAGATGACAGTTCCTCGGCAAAGAAGTATGGAGGCTTTGCTAGGAAGAAGGAGGGAGAGACCCATGTTGTATCCTCTCACATCAAAAGAAGTGAAGGTGAGAAAAACAAGAAAGGGGGGGGTTTGAATTGTTTGGAAAAATAAGCGCTTTTTCAAAATGAAAATCACACAAGGATTTTATATTGGTTCGCTTATAACACAAAGCTACTCCAGTCCACCCGGCCGAGGTGATTTCGCCTTCAACAAGGACTTAATCCACTAATCTTGAAAGATTGATTACAAACAACGTCTAAGAGAAAGATCTCTTAGTCCTCTCAAGTATACAAACTACACAGAGTCACTTGAGGAATTAAACAAACAATAGATAAAAGATTTATGTAATCTAGAGTGCTTCTAAAAAGCAAGTATTACAATAGTAAGAACAGAATGATTCACGTTATAAGCAAAAGCTTCGTGAAGATTTAGAGAGCAAGAGTGTTTTTCTTGAGCGTTGATGTTTCAGTATAATTTTGGCTTGTTGGCTTGCTAATCCTTCAAAGTTGATTGCAGCCCATTTTATATATCAGTTGAAGTAGTAGTTGAAACTGGTGGATATTAAAATGAATTTACGCCATCACTTAAATAGCTTCTGCAGGATAACTTTCTCTCCTTGAAATGACTACTTACCACATATAGTATCTTCTTTATTGAAATTGGAGATTAACGTCTCTTTCTCTATTAGGAAATCCATTTGCAAATCTTTACTTGGCTTTAACGTTACTCTTCCATGATTAGCAATTCCATGATCAGAGTATTTGTGTTTCTGGAGAATCTTGGAATCTTGCTTCTGATGTTAATCTCTTGTGAGTTTAGATAGTTTCTTCAGATAGCGCTGATAACTTCTGGAAGTTAGAGATAGCGTTGTTCAGAGTCAGAACATCTAGAGCTTACTTCTTGTTCAGATGCTTCTGATACTTTGCTGTTTTGCTCAGAGTTAGACTTTCTTGAACGTGTTTCCACTTCCGATGCTTCTGATCATATGATAATATGCTTCTGATCTGGTTCTGTATCTGATGACATCATCAGATTTCTTCCTTCTTTCTTTAGAACCCTGCACACTTAGAAACTTTTCGTTAGGGTGTCATTTTTGGTTTCATCCTTTGTTATCATCAAAATCAAGGAATCTGTTGTAGAACAATTTTTGTTCTTACAATCTCCCCCTTTTTGATGATGACAAAACAAACTTAATTAGCAGATGAAACATGAATAATATCAGATCAGATAGACAGAAGCTCCCCCTGAGTTAGTGCTAGGGAGTTCAGAAGTTCTTACCAGAGCTTCCAAGTAAAGAGGTTTCTTGATACCTTCTGCAATTTCTTAAGTCCATTGTTAGATAAATTTAATTTAAGAAAAATATGTTGCAGAGTGCTTAAGGTAATTAGACAATATTTTCATCAGAGCTATTAATGACTTCTCCCCCTTTTTGTCAGAATCAAAAAGACATAGCAAAAATAAATAAATTAAGAGAAAAACTTGTATTCAGATAAAAGCACAAAGGCAACAAGAACATGAAAACATCAGAAAGCAAAAACAAAACAACAGGCAAACAAAATATCCTAAGTGTCTAGGGGTTCGGAGGCGGAGGCATTCTCTGAAGCAACATAGCAAGCATGTTCTGGATGTTGTCGTTGACAGTATCTTGCTTGTCCATTCTGGCCCGGAGTTCATTCTGATCTTGCTTAAGTTCTTTCAGAGTCTGAAGAACCATAGGGATAACAGAAGAGGACTCCCCCAGAGTCAGAGCCTGCTGTGCTTCAGCAGCAGCCTGCGCTTCAGCTTCAGCAGCAGCTTGCGCTTCAGCATCCGCCAGAGCCTTAGCTTCAGCTTCCTTTAACCTTAGGATTTCAGCTTCCCTTGCTCTTTCTTCTTCCAGCCTTCTAGCCTCTTCTTCAGCTTCTCGTGCTAATCTCTCTTCCTCTAGCCTTCTGGCTTCTTCAGCAGTTTCTCTGGCAAGTCTTTCCTGGAGTCTTGCCTCAGCATCTCTGATGTAGCCATTTCTGACTTGTTCAGAGATGTTCTTCAGTCTAAAAGCCTCACATCCAGCCAATGACTCTGTTCCAGTGTGTCCTTACAGAATCAGGATCATCACTGACTTCAGAGTTAGTGGTCAGAGACTTGACCTTTTGTACTGAAGCCCCTGCTACTAGCATGATGGCTTCCTCAAGGGTAGGTATAGAGAGGTCAGGTTCAGAGGTATGAGGTGGAGATGTTGGAGGGCTGAGATTTAGAGTTAGAGGTTCTGGTTCAGTTTCTGATTCAGGTTGAGGTTCAGATCTTTGGGGTGAAGCGTAAAGAGGGTTTAAATCTAAGGGTTCAGTTTCAGTTTCTGATTCAGGTGCAGCAGAGGTGTTTGGTGGGTTGATATTAGAGGTGGGAAGGTCAGAGGGTTGGTCTTCAGAAGGTTGGTCTTCAAAAGGGATGGTAGTTGTTTGTTGTGGTGGTGAAGTTATTTCAGGTTCTGTTGGTTGTTGTGAAGCGAAGTTTTGAGCATAAATTTGGGCTAGGGTTGGAGAGTTAGGGTCTGAGTATTCTTGGTCAGAGGAGATAGAAAGGTATGGGGGTGATTCTGGTTATGAGGATGATGAAGAGAAAGTGTTTTGGTTTATTTGTTCAGGTTCAGAAGGAGGTATGAATGTACGGGCGATATTTAAAACTGGTGAAGGCTGAGAGGTTCTGATGGTTGAAGGTGGGATTTCAGAGGTTGTATAAATTGGTGGTGTTGGGAGAGGATTAGAGGAAGGGGTAGAGGAAACCATCGGAGGTACAGAGGAAATAGGAGGAACAGACATACCAGTAGAGATTTTCAGAGGAGCTGGAGATCTGCTTCCAGAAGATTCTCCAATTCTGGCCTTCTTTGCCTGTGATGCAATCTTCTTCTCAGAGAGACCTCTCTTGTATCTGACGAAGTCTTCTTCTGAATCCAGACAATCGTCGAGGCTGAAGTCAGATATGTCAACACCTTCATCCAGCAGACGCTGAAGATAGATTGCAACCGCATCTCTGGGTTCATTCTTGTAGAACCTAGCAAGACCATGAGGCAGCTTCCTCTGATCTTTCAACGAATCCCAGGATGTGTCCAGAGTGGGTATGACTTGAATCTTCTTGATTATTCCCATACTTTTGAGGTTTCTGGCGTTCAGAGGCTTCCCAGTATCTATTGCCAGATCATCCATCAGTTTGGTCTTTTCCAGATGATCTACCAGTCCGTTCTCGATGAAAACATCAAATAGCAATCTTCCCAGAGGGATGTAGGATCTGGGCTTCATGTTATTTCTGGTTTCCTTGACAGAATCTCTGAGGTATCTGAAAAGGAGAGCAGGGAGGCAGATCTTCACACCCTTCTGAATGCAATACAGAATGCATTTCTGATCTGCATTGATGTAGTCAGAGGAGTTAGAGGCTGGACGGTGGTGAATAGTTCCCAGAATGATCTTCAGCCACACTCTGAGGTTCTGATGCAGCTCTTTGTTCTTTGAAGGATTTCCTTCAGTGTTGGATTTGAAGATGGTTGGATTGATTACATCAGTAATGCGCTTTGACCTAGGAGGGATGTTGTAAATCCTTTTTCCTCCATCTCTCTCCATGTTCAGTAAAGAAGCAATTGACTCTTCAGTAATTACTATCTTTACTCCCAAAACAAAGGAGACGATGAAATGGTCATCAGCATCTGCAAATCTCTAGAACTCCTTGATGAGAAGTGGGTAAACAGGACCATAAAGCCTTTGGAAGTAGTTTTCCCACCCTTGTTTACGAAGTTCTTCAGTAAGATCAACGCCATTTCTCCTCAAGTTGTCGAAATCTACTAGCGTTTCACACAACACTTCCAGTCCTTCAAAAGGGGTTGATAGGTTAATATGGGGTTCACGGTCAAGAACATGGGGTTCCTTGTAAATAGGGGTGATGGAGACGCCTGTAACCGTTGGAGTTGGAATGCTTGAAGTTTGAGCAGTTGAGCTTGATTCCATTTGTTGAGAAAAGTTAAACACTTCTTGTGGTTGAGCGTCCATGGTGAAGAAGAAGATGAAGATTGAGAGTTTGCAGAGAATGCTTCAGAGAGGTTTAGGGTTTTAGAGAGTGAGTGAGAGTGAAAAGTGTGTGAAATGTGAGAAAAGTGTTTAAATACTCTAAGTAAAACACATGCAAAACGACACATCAAATTGCGTTAGTACAAAGCTCAAGATGCACGCTTGGGGGAAAAATGATTACAGCTAATTAATGAATGTCTAATCCCAACAGTACGCACACTGCTCAAGGAGATTTCAAACGTCTGTCCTTTGAATTTCTTTTGACAGCTGTCTAGAAGTTCTAGGGTTAGACGCTTAGTGCTCCACGTGTTGATGTATCTGATCTTCAGGAATACCAAAAGATTGATTCCTGGAGATTTCTAACTCAGATATCTTCTTAACTTGTAGAAGTATCAGAGTCAGAGGCAGAAGTATATTTGTTTTTATATCAGAGTCTCATTTTACATTTTCAGAGCCACACTTCATTCAGGGCAATTTTTAATGTTCAGATTTTCTAAGATGAAAAGAAATCTATCTTCAACTAGAGGCTTAGTGAAGATATCTGCCCATTGATGTTCTGTATCAATGAACTTCAATGTTACTATCCCTTTCTGAACATAGTCTCTGATAAAATGATGTTTTATTTCAATGTGTTTGGCTCTGGAATGTAGAATGGGATTCTTACTTAAACAAATAGCAGCAGTATTATCACAAAAGATAGGAATGTTACTCTCAAAGATTTGCAGATCTTCTAACTGATGCTTCATCCAGAGCATCTGAGTTGTGCACAGTGATGCTGAGATGTATTCTGCTTCTGCAGTTGATAGAGCAATTGTTGACTGTCTTTTGCTAGCCCAGGATATCAGATTGTTTCCCAGAAGCTGGCAATTTCCAGATGTGCTTTTTCGTTCTAATCTATCTCCTGCATAATCTGCATCACAGTAACCAGAAAGTCTATACTCTGATGTTTTCTTATACATCAGGCCCAAGTTAGGAGTTCCTTTTAGATACTTAAGAATTCTCTTAACTGCTGTTAAATGAGATTCTCTAGGATCTGATTGGAATCTGGCACAAAGACAGACGCTAAAGAGAATATCAGGACGAGTAGCAGTCAGATAGAGAAGAGAGCCTATCATACCTCGATAGAGCTTCTGACAAACCTTGTTGCTTACCTCTTCCTTTTCAAGAATGCAAGTTGGGTGCATGGGAGTTTTTGCAGAGTTGCATTCAGTCATGTCAAACTTCTTCAGAACGTCTTTAATGTACTTGCTTTGATGAACGTACGTGACTTCTGGAGTTTGATTAATTTGAATTCCTAGAAAGAACTTTAGTTCTTGCATTAAACTCATTTCAAATTCTGCCTGCATTAACTTAGAAAATTCTTGGCAAACAGAAATATTAGCAGAACCAAAAATAATATCATCAACGTAAATCTGGCATATCATGAGATCATTATTAAGGTTTTTACAGAAGAGTGTAGAATCAACTTTCCCTCTGATAAAATTTTGTTCCAGAAGAAAATTGTTTAATCGTTCATACCAAGCTCTAGGAGCTTGTTTAAGTCCATATAAGGATTTCTTAAGTTTAAAAACATGTTCTGGAAAGTTTGAATTTTCAAAACCTGGAGGTTGATTGACATACACTTCTTCTGAAATATAACCATTAAGGAATGCACTCTTGACATCCATTTGATATAATTTGATAGAGTGATTAATAGCAAAAGATACAAGAAGACGAATAGATTCTAACCTCGCGACTGGAGCAAAGGTTTCATTATAATCAATACCTTCTTGTTGACTATAACCTTGAGCTACCAGTCGAGCTTTGTTTCTGACGACTTCTCCTTTCTCGTTCAGCTTGTTTCTGAAAACCCATCTGGTTCCAATGACGTGAGTGCCTCTGGGTTTAGGAACGAGATCCCAGACATCATTCTTTGAGAATTGATCTAATTCTTCTTGCATGGCTGAAACCCAGTCGTTATCTTGAAGTGCTTCATCACAAGACGTAGGCTCAATCAGAGAGACTAGTCCCAGAAAAGTATCTTCAGAAGTTCTGAAGGTAGATCTGGTTCTGACAGGTTCGTCCTTATTTCCCAGAATCAAATCTTCAGATACATTGATACGACTTTTAACTTTCTTTGGGATTTCTGGGGATTTAATTTCTTCAGAGTTCTGAGTGACAGTTGCTTCTGGAGTTTTATCAGATCCTGCAAGAGTGATTTCTAAATCTGCAAAACTTTGAACTAGCTTTGACTTTTCAGGGTCAAGCTTATCATCAAATCTGACATGAATAGATTCTTCCACAATTTTGGTTTCTGTGTTGTATACTCTGTAGCCTTTAGAGCGTTCTGAGTATCCTAACATAATACCTTTCTGTGCTTTGGAATCGAACTTGTTCAGATGTTCTTTAGTGTTTAAGATAAAGCAAGAACATCCAAAAGGATGAAAATATGAAATGTTTGGTTTTCTTCCTTTACACAGTTCATAGGGAGTCTTTTCCAGAATAGGTCTTATAGAGATTCTATTCTGAATGTAACACGCTGTATTTACAGCTTCTGCCCAAAAGTGCTTTGCCACATTAGTTTCATTGATCATGGTTCTGGCCATCTCTTGGAGTGTCCTATTCTTCCTCTCTACAACTCCATTTTGTTATGGAGTTCTAGGGCAGGAGAAATCATGGGATATTCCATTAGAGTCAAATAATTCCTCAAAATCTTTGTTTTCAAATTCCCCACCATGATCACTTCTGACTCTAATAATTTTATAGTCAAGTTCTTTTTGCACTTTGGAACAAAAACTAGTGAATACAGAGTGAGACTCACTCTTGTGCTTTAGGAATTTTACCCATGTCCAGCGACTGTAATCATCAACAATGACTAGTCCATACTTCTTTCCATTAACTGATGCTGTTTTCACAGGACCAAATAAGTCAATGTGAAGAAGTTCCAGAGGCTTAGAGGTAGAAACAACATTTTTCTTTTTGAAAGACGTTTTTGAAAATTTTCCTTTCTGACATGCCTCACACAGAGCATCTGAAGAAAACTTCAGTTTAGGTAGGCCTCTGACTAACTCGAGTTTATTTAGCTGAGAAAGTTTCCTCATGCTAATGTGGCCCAAGCGTCTATGCCATACCCATTGCTCTTCGTGAACCGACATCAGACATTTAACATTTTGTTCTTTTAAATCAGAAAGATTAATTTTATAAATGTTGTTTTTCCTCTTGCCTGTGAAAAGGACAGAGCCATCGTTCTGATTAATGGCTTTACATGTTTTTGATTAAAGATTACATCATAACCGTTATCACTTAATTGACTTATGGATAACAAGTTATGCATTAATCCTTCTACATAAAGGACATCAGATATAGAGGGAAGAGTGCCATTACCAATAGTTCCGGAGCCTCTGATCCTTCCTTTCTGATCTCCTCCGAAGCCTACAAATCCAGAGTCTTTAAGTTCCAGACTTTGGAACATAGACTTTCTTCCCGTCATGTGTCGCGAGCATCCAGAGTCCAGGTACCATGAGTGGTGTCTGAACTTTGCTGCATAGGATATCTGCAACATAGATAATCTTATCTTTTGGTACCCAGAATCTCTTGGATCCTTTCAGATTAGTTTTCCCAGAGTTTCTTATAACTTTGGGTTTTCTAGCATTTTTAAATTTTTGTTCTTGTGTGTGTGTGTAATGATATGAAAAGGGAGATTTAAGTTGGTCACTGGTAGAAGTTTTATCTTCCTTAGGATCATACCCAATTCCCTTTTTATTGTTCCGACTTACTCCATAAATCATGGATGCCATAATACTCCTATCTATCCCATTCTTCAGAAATTCTTGAAAGGCTTCTTCGTATTCATAAATTATTTTATTTGAAGTTTGTGGTGCTTGAGACAACGCTTCTTCTAATTCTAAGCTTTTTCTCTTTGCTCCATCTCTTTCTAATGTTAAAGATCTGATTGTATCTTCTCGTGCTAGAATTGTCATCTCAAGTTCACTACATTCTTCAAATTTTGCTTTAAGACAGCCTTTAATGTTTTTAAACTTTTGTTTTAATTTTTGATATGAGCTAAGAGTTTCTGACAAACAAGATTCTAGATCAGATCGAGAAAGTTCAGAAAATACCTCCTCAGATTCTTCATCTGAGCTACTCCTGGATGTGGTAGCCATAAGTGCCACGTTGGCCTGTTCATCAGAGTCAGATTCTGATGATCCAGATTCACTATCATCCCAGGTAGCCATTAGTCCTTTCTTTGTCCTGAAGGTATTTTTCTTGATGCTTTCTTTTCTAGAGTTGTCTTTCTTTAGCTTGGGGCATTCATTCCTGTAATGACCTGTTTCTTTACATTCATAACAGGTAATATCTTTGTTAGATTTACCTTTTGAAGTAGATTCTGATCGATCCCCTCTGGGTCTTGGTCTTCTGAAGTTGTTGTTCCTCTTTTTCCAGAGTTGCTTAACTCTTCTGGTTAGTAGGGACAATTCTTCTTCATCATCAGAATCTTCTGGTTCAGAGTCGTCAGCATCTTCAGCTTCTGCCTGGAGAGCTTTGGTTCTGTCAAGTTTGCGTCTTTCAGGTCTGGACTTTAATGCTACAGACTTGATCTTTTTCTGAGGCTCATCTTCCTCTAGTTCTATCTCATGGCTTCTGAGAGAACTGACAAGTTCTTCAAGGCTGATATTGTTCAGATCCTTTGACAGCTTCAGAGCAGTAACCATAGGTCTCCATTTCTTTGGCAGACTTCTGACTATCTTTTTGATGTGGTCTGCAGTTGTATACTCTTTGTCTAGAACCTTGAGACCTGCAATAAGAGTTTGGAATCTAGAAAACATTGCCTCTATAGCTTCGTCATCTTCCATTTTGAAGGCTTCATATTTCTGGATAAGCGCCAGAGCCTTTGTCTCTTTGACTTGGGAGTTTCCTTCATGAGTCATCTTCAGAGAGTCAAGTATATCTTTGGCTGTTTCTCTGTTGGTGATCTTTTCATATTCGTTGTACGATATGGCATTGAGAAGTATGGTTCTGGCCTTGTGGTGATTTTTAAAGACACGTTTCTGATCTTCTGACATCTTATTTCTGGGAACTTCAGCTCCATTTTCTAAGACTAGAGGTGTGTATCCATCTGTGACAATGTCCCAGAGGTCAGCATCATAACCCAGAAAGAAACTTTCGATTCTATCTTTCCAGTAGTCAAACTTCTCTCCATCAAAGACAGGAGGCTTAGCATTGTAACTATCTCTTTCATTTGAGTGGGCCATAGTTTTTCTCGCACTGGATCTCTCTACACTGTTAAGTGTTTGATTAGAAAATCAATAACAGAGCCGGAGCTCTGATACCAATTGAAGGTGAGAAAAACAAGAAAGGGGGGGTTTGAATTGTTTGGAAAAATAAGCGCTTTTTCAAAATGAAAATCACACAAGGATTTTATACTGGTTCGCTTATAACACAAAGCTACTCCAGTCCACCCGGCCGAGGTGATTTCGCCTTCAACAAGGACTTAATCCACTAATCTTGAAAGATTGATTATAAACAACGTCTAAGAGAAAGATCTCTTAGTCCTCTCAAGTATACAGACTACACAGAGTCACTTGAGGAATTAAACAAACAATAGATAAAAGATTTATGTAATCTAGAGTGCTTCTACAAAGCAAGTATTACAATAGTAAGAACAGAATGATTCACGTTATAAGCAAAAGCTTCGTGAAGATTTAGAGAGCAAGAGTGTTTTTCTTGAGCGTTGATGTTTCATTATAATTTTGGCTTGTTGGCTTGCTAATCCTTCAAAGTTGATTGCAGCCCATTTTATATATCAGTTGAAGTAGTAGTTGAAACTGGTGGATATTAAAATGAATTTACGCCATCACTTAAATAGCTTCTGCAGGATAACTTTCTCTCCTTGAAATGACTACTTACCACATATAGTATCTTCTTTATTGAAATTGGAGATTAACGTCTCTTTCTCTATTAGGAAATCCATTTGCAAATCTTTACTTGGCTTTAACGTTACTCTTCCATGATTAGCAATTCCATGATCAGAGTATTTGTGTTTCTGGAGAATCTTGGAATCTTGCTTCTGATGTTAATCTCTTGTGAGTTCAGATAGTTTCTTCAGATAGCGCTGATAACTTCTGGAAGTTAGAGATAGCGTTGTTCAGAGTCAGAACATCTAGAGCTTACTTCTTGTTCAGATGCTTCTGATACTTTGCTGTTTTGCTCAGAGTTAGACTTTCTTGAACGTGTTTCCACTTCCGATGCTTCTGATCATATGATAATATGCTTCTGATCTGGTTCTGTATCTGATGACATCATCAGATTTCTTCATTCTTTCTTTAGAACCCTACACACTTAGAAACTTTTCGTTAGGGTGCCATTTTTGGTTTCATCCTTTGTTATCATCAAAATCAAGGAATCTGTTGTAGAACAATTTTTGTTCTTACAAGAAGGCCCTCTGTAAGGAGGAAGGATGTGAATCTTGCCGTCAACCAACACCAGGTGGCTCATATAGCACCTGCTTTTAGAGAAGTTCATCATCATCAACAACAACAACAACATCGTCAACAACAACAGGCCTACCAGCCTCGCAACAATAATAACACCAGCACCAACAACTACGAGAGGAAGAGGGTAACTTTTGACCCAATTCCGATGACATATGCTGAGCTTTATCCTTCCCTGATAGACAGGAAGCTGATAACTCCACGAGACCCTCATGCTGTACCAACCAACCCTTAGTGGTGGTATAAGCCCGAGCTTCATTGTGTGTATCATTCCGGTGCTCCCGGACATGATGTGGAGAACTTTTACGCGTTGAGGACCAAGGTGCAAGACCTTGTGAGAAGTGGGATATTGTTTCTCGAGGACGTAGGTCCAAATGTTAAGAAGAACCCATTGCCCGAGCATGGGAAAGCAGCTATTAACATGGTCCAAGGTTGCCTTGGAAAATATAAAGTCCTTTATGTGAATGACATAAGGCAATCTTTGGTCGAGATGCATAAGCTGTTATGTGAACACAGTCATTACGAGCATGACCATGATAGGTGCCAGGTGTGCACTATCAATGAGAGAGGATGCCTACAAGTAAGAAAGGACATCCAAGAGATGATTGATCAAGGGATAATTGAGATACTTCAGAATCGTAATGAGGACGAAGTTGATGTTATCACCCCAGTGTTTAAAATTCCTGAGCCTGTTGTCATCAAGTACGATGGCAGCAAGAAGAAGGTATCACCATCTCTTGTGGTCAAGCCAGCGGGCCCTGTCCCGTATGTATCAGACAAAGTTGTTCCCTACCGATATAATGCAGTCATGCTAGAGGATGGAAAGGAGGTGTCGTTGCCCTCAACTTCCGTGGTGAGCATTTCAGATGTCAGTGGTGTGACCCGTAGTGGTCGTGTTTTCTCGGCTCAGCCAAAATCCCATGAAGATGTCATGAAGAGAACTGTTGTTAATCCTGCCGGTTCCGTGGGAACTTCTTCTTCTAATAATCCTGCTCCTGTTGTGAAGGGTGTTGACCCTGTTGCTATTAAGAATAATAATACTCCTATCATGGTTGGCCAGTCTGGCATATTGAAAGAGGATGGTGATGAGATGCTGAGGCTCATCAAAAGGAGTGAATATAATTTTGTTGATCAGCTACTACAAACTCCATCAAAGATATATGTCTTATCTTTGTTGATGAATTCTGAGCCACACCACGAGGATTTGTAGAGGGTGTTGGATGTGGCATACGTGGACCACAATGTCATAATAGAGCAGTTTGATAACATTGTTGCAAATATAACCGCTTGCAACAATTTGAGCTTCTGTGATGCTGATCTTCCCGAGGAGGGAAAAGACCACAATTTGGCTTTACACATTTCAATGAACTGTAAGGATGATGCCTTGTCCAATGTGTTGGCGGACACAAGATCATCACTCAATGTGTTGCCAAAGTCCACTCTTGCTAAACTTTCATACCAAGGGCCTCCCATGAGGCAGAGTGGAGTGGTTGTGAAGGCGTTTGATGGATCGCGGAAAACTGTGATCGGCGAATTAGAACTTCTGATCAAGATTGGACCCAGTGATTTCCAGATTACTTTCCAGGTGATGGATATTCATCAGTCTTACAGTTGTTTGCTTAGCAGACCATGGATTCACGAGGCAGACGCCGTGACATCCACCCTACACCAAAAGTTGAAGTTCGTGAAGAACAAAAAGTTGGTGGTGATAGGGGGAGAGAAGGCTCTCTTGGTCAGCCATTTATCTTCCTTCTCCTATATTGATGCTGAGGATGAGGTTGGGACTCTGTTCCAAGCCTTGTCTATTACTGAGCCTTCGAGGAAAGGACTTACTTCATTTGTCTCCTATAATGATGCGAAGTTGGCCATTGAGCATGGTGCAACTACTGGTTTGGGGCAAATGATCAAGTTGGAAGATAACAAGTCCCGAGCTGGCATAGGGTATTCTTCAGGTGTTTCCAATGAGCGTTGGCTGTTCCAGAGTGGAGGTTTCATCCACACTGTTGAAGATCAGGAAGCTGCTGCCATTGTTGAAGATGATGAAGAGGAAGATCTTGGCAACTTTGTCATACCTGGTGGAATTTGCAATAATTGGGTCGTTGTGGATGTTCCAACAGTTATCCATAAGTCAACGTAATGTGTTCATTTTGTTTGAAAACCCTTCTCTCATGCCAAAAGGAGAAGTGAAGACATTGTTGGCACAATTTGATTAATACAATGATATTAATTCAATAATCACATGTTAAATGTTTGTTTTTCAAATTATTTTTCCTTTTTGCTTTTTTGCATGAAATTGGTGATCACCATAAAACCCTAAAAAGAGAATAAAAAACAATCTTTTCATCTGCATAATGAATTGCCTTGTTTGAATTCTGAAATCTCTTTTATACTCAAAATCATTATGCAGGTTAATCAAACCCATTGAACATAATGATCCAACACCATCTCCCAACTTTGAGTTCCCTGTATTTGAAGCAGAAGAAGATGACGTTGAAGACATTCCTGATGAGATTACCCGTCTTCTTGAGCGCGAGGAGAAGATCATTCAGCCGCATCTTTAGAATCTGGAAACAGTCAACTTGGGGTCGGAAGACTGCATTCGTGAAGTGAAGATTGGGGCACTCCTTGAAGAGTCTGTTAAGAAGGGGTTGATTGAGTTGCTACGAGAATATGTCGACGTCTTTGCCTGGTCGTATGAAGACATGCCTGGTCTAGATACTGATATTGTGCAACATTTCTTGCCATTAAAGCCTGAGTGTGTACCTGTGAAGCAGAAGCTCAGAAGAACTCATCCTGATACGGCAGTGAAGATTAAAGAAGAAGTTCAGAAGCAAATTGATGCGGGGTTTCTGGTGACTTCTACATATCCTCAATGGGTGGCCAATATTGTGCATGTGCCTAAGAAAGATGGAAAAGTCCGCATGTGTGTGGATTACCGTGACTTGAATAAAGATAGTCCAAAAGATGATTTTCCTCTACCACACATTGATATGTTGGTAGATAATACAGCTAAATTCAATGTCTTCTCATTTATGGACGGATTTTCCGGTTATAATCAGATTAAAATGGCACCCGAGGATATGGAGAAGACAACATTCATCACACCTTGGGGAACATTCTGTTATCGAGTGATGCCCTTCGGTTTGAAGAACGCTGGAGCCACGTATCAACGAGCTATGACTACCTTGTTTCATGACATGATGCACAAAGAGATTGAGGTATATGTTGATGATATGATTGCGAAGTTGAAAACAGAAGTTGAACATGTAGAACACTTGTTGAAGCTTTTCCAGCGTTTGAGGAAGTACAAACTCCGCTTGAATCCGAACAAGTGTACATTTGAAGTCCGTTCCGGCAAGTTATTGGGCTTTATTGTCAGCGAGAGAGGTATTGAAGTTGATCCTACCAAGGTCAAAGCAATACAAGAGATGCCTGTGCCCAAAACTGAGAAGCAAGTCCGAGGTTTTCTTGGCCCCTTGAATTACATTTCGAGATTTATATCCCATATGACTGCTACATGTGCGCCTATATTCAAGCTCCTCCGGAAAGATCAGAGTCATGATTGGACCGAAGATTGCCAAAAGGCCTTTGATAGTATCAAAGAGTATCTGTCTGAGC
This sequence comes from Lathyrus oleraceus, assembly GCF_024323335.1. Lineage (NCBI taxonomy): Eukaryota > Viridiplantae > Streptophyta > Magnoliopsida > Fabales > Fabaceae > Lathyrus > Lathyrus oleraceus. The sequence goes on from NC_066582.1 coordinate 318,195,729, forward strand.
CTCCGATTCTATCTCCGCCCGTTGAAGGGTGACCATTAATTATGTACTTAACCGTGCTTGATGATTTCATGGGTTGTGTATTGGGTCAGCAAGATGAATCAGGGAAGAAAGAATATGTGATATACTACTTAAGTAAGAAGTTCACTGACTGTGAGTCTCGGTACTCAATGCTTGAGAAGACATGTTGTGCTTTGGCTTGGGCCGCTAAGTGTTTACGCCAGTATATGTTGAATCATATGACTTGGTTGATATCCAAAATGGATCCGATCAAGTATATCTATGAGAAGCCTGCTTTAACTGGGAGGATTGCCCGTTGGCAGATGTTGTTGTCTGAGTATGATATTTAGTATCGAGCTCAGAAAGCTATTAAAGGTAGTACCTTGGCTGACCATTTGACGCATCAACCAATTGAGGATTATCAGTCTGTGCAGTATGACTTCCCTGATGAGGAGATTCTGTATTTGAAGATGAAAGATTGTGATGAGCCTACGCTCGATGAAGGGCCAGAGCCTGGTTCCCGATGGGGTATGGTGTTCGATGGTGCTGTTAATCAGTATGGAAATGGTATTGGGGCAGTGATTATTACTCCTCAAGGCACACATTTTCCTTTTATAGCAAGGCTAACTTTCAAATGCACGAAAAATATGGCAGAGTATGAGGCTTGTATTATGGGTTTGGAGGAATGTATTGATCTTAGGATCAAACATCTTGATGTTTATGGTGATTCGGCCCTGGTTGTTAATCAAATTAAGGGTGAATGGGAGACGAATCAGCCTGGCCTCATCCCATACAGAGATTATGCGAGGAGGATTTCAACTTTCTTTACTGAGGTTGACTTCCATCATATTCCTCGAGATGAGAATCGGATGGCAGATGCTCTTGCTACGCTTGCTTCAATGATTGTAGTGAAGTATTGGAATGAAGTCCCCAATATTACTGTGATGCGCTTGGATAGACCAACTCATGTGTTTGCAGTTGAAGAAGTAAAAGATGATAAGCCATGGTATCATGATATCAAGTGCTTTCTCCAAGATCAGACTTACCCGCCTAGGGCATCGGTTAAGGATAAGAAAACTCTGAGGAGATTATCTGGCAGTTTCTACCTTAATGGTGATGTGCTTTACAAGAGGAATTTTGACATGGTTCTGCTCAGATACATGGATAGACACGAAGCAGACCTGTTGATGACTAAAGTCCATGAGGGGTCATTTGGTACTCATTCCAATGGACATGCCATGGCAAAGAAGATGTTGAGAACATGCTACTATTGGCTGACAATGGAGTCTGATTGTTGCAAGTATGTGAAGAAATGCCACAAGTGTCAGATTTGTGCGGATAAGATTCATATTCCCCTGACACTTCTGAATGTTATTTCCTCACCATGGCCTTTCTCCATGTGGGGAATTGACATGATTGGCATGATTGAACCAAAGGCGTCGAACGGTCACCGTTTTATTCTCGTAGCATTGATTACTTCACTAAGTGGGTTGAAGCGGCTTCGTATGCGAATGTGACCAGGCAGGTGGATATGAAGTTTATCAAGAACCAACTCATATGCCTATATGGTGTGCCCGACAAGATCATTATTGATAATGGATCTAACTTGAACAACAAGATGATGAAAGAGTTGTGTAGCGAGTTCAAGATTGCACATCATAATTCTTCTCCCTATAGACCCAAGATGAATGGGGTTGTTGAAGCTGCTAACAAGAACATCAAGAAAATTATCCAGAAGATGGTGGTTACGTACAAAGATTGACATGAGATGTTGCCATTTGTTTTACATGGTTATCGTACATCCGTCCGCACTTCAACAGGGGCAACCCCTTTCTCTCTTGTGTATGACATGGAGGTTATGCTCCCCGTGGAGGTTGAGATCCCATCAATGAGAGTCTTGATGGAAGCCAAGTTGACTGAAGCTGAATGGGTTCAGAGTCGTTATGACCAGTTGAACTTGATAGAGGAGAAGAGATTAACTGCCATGTGCCATGGTCAGTTGTATCAACAGAGAATAAAGAAATCCTTTGATAAGAAGGTCAAGTCTTGTGTGTTCTGAGAAGGTGACCTTGTGCTCAAGAAAGTCTTGTCTTTCGCGCCCGATTTCAGGGGAAGTGGACTCCAAACTATGGAGGTCCATATGTTGTTAAGAGAGCCTTTTCAGGCGGTGCTTTGTTGCTTACAACTATGGATGGGGAGGATTTCACTCGTCCTGTGAATTTAGACGCAGTCAAGAAATACCTCGCCTAATAAAAAAAACAGAATATCTCGCTAAGTTGAAAACCCGAAAGGGAGGCTTAGGCAAAAATGAGCGTCTCGGTGGATTGAAAACCCGAAAGGGAGGTCCAGGCAAAAGTTAGAGACATAAAAAAATGAATATATATATCCCGCTAGATTGAGCACCTCACCCTAGGGAAATCTAGGCAAAAAGCAGGGATTTGGCAAGTAACTGCATCCTGATAAGACCTAGCTCTACAACTGTCTTTTGTCAAAGATTCTCGCTCATTCATCGTCAACTGAAGCTTCGAATATAGTGAATTCAGAGTTGGTGGAGAAACGGTCATTATGTTCAATGTAGCCCTTTTTCCATGTATATCACCAATTTCAAATTTGTAAAGATCCATGGAGTCTCGCCATTTGCGGACCATCATTCTATTAAATAAATTTGAGGCTTTATCCAATTCTTTGCACTCTTGTTTGTTTCTGTTTAACAAATGTTTGCATGTCTTTAACTGATGAATATCATTGTTTTAAACGAATAAAGTTTTTATAAACCGTTTTAAACAAAATGAACATTCACAAAGACTAAAAAGGATAAATGGAATGTCTTCAGTGCTCTCCCAAGGATAGTACGATTTCCAAAAGGTAAGACATTTGTTCATATTCTGGCATGTTTGTGTCCTCTTCATCAACTTTCAGTTGTTACCTCAGCAAGAAGTTGTTTAGAGTAGTCGGTGAAGGGCCTGTTTCCCTTTTCATCCCTAGCATGTCACGTGTTGACGAAGGATTCGTTTCCAATTCCCTCAGCCAAGGTATTTCCTTTGAGAATACTAGCAATTTATCCCCACTAGGGTTGCCTACAGTTCATCCCCTGCAGGATTTGCTTGACCCAAGTTTGATAGTTTGTTTCCCCTTCGCGTTTGAAGATTTCTTCTGAGTTGAGAGAGGATAAGGAAGATATGTTGTTTCCTTCCCCAGCGGAGCAAATTGTTCCTTCTCCACTTTGCAGAGATGTCTCTGTCAGCAGATAAAAGGGAGTGTTTTGATTGATGAGTATCTGTTGGGCGGTTGTTCCCCACAGAGTTTCACATCATTCCTTGATAAGTTCTCCAGTAGAGTTTCTTCTACGACGGATCTTATTTGTCTTTAACACCCTGTCCCCGAGAATTGTTGGAGAATCCCCGACAGTCGGAAGTTGTGACCTTTGCCTATCCCCAGCGGTAGTTTATGTCTCCTGGTATTAGATCATCCCCACCAGAACTAATTTCTCCTGTGGGCCTTGTCTTTTTTGTGAAGATATTGCGCCGGATGTCCGTTCATGGCTCTTGAGCCTGTTTGTGTTAGATATGTCTGTCTGTCTGTCAGCATTAATCATACATAAATCACGCATATACATGCATAATCATAGCATTCAGATATTCAGGATGCATTCTTTTCCATATATCTTTGCTTGTTATCTCCTTCTATTGGTGGAATATTCTTCCCCAAGCAGATGCTCATGTCTGATCTCTTCATATAGAATCAGCCCCATAGGCAGAAAGTGTCTATCTTTTCTTCTTTCTTCCCCACTGAGTTATGTCCTCGTGGATGATTTTTGTTTCAGTTTCCTCCCCGGTTGTGTATCGGGATGGAAATACTCCCCTGAGTTATATCCTCATCAGGTCGAGTCTTATTTGATTGTGTCTTTCTAGTTTGTTCCTAGATTGATTTCCTTTCTTATTATCCTCTGCAGTTCCCTGTGGTTCAGTTGTTCAAATGCTCAGTAACCAGTAATTGTTCATCCTTTTCCCCAGCGGACTTTGTGGCCTTCTACCAAGTAACCGGTAGTTATAAGTCCTATTTCGGTAGTTTTCTACCCAGTAACCGGTAGATGTAATCCCCTCTTTGTTGGTTATCTTTACCCAATAACCGGTATTGATATTCCTTCGTTTTTGAGTATACCAACTAGTAATCGGTGATATATCTCTTGGATAATTGCTTTTGTTAGGCAATTATCCCCCACGAGTCATCTTTCATTTACCTGTATTTGGTAATGATTGTTTCTCCTTCTGATTGGTCATAATTTTATACCCAGTACCCGGTATCCCGATGTCCTTTCTTTTCGGTCGATTTATCCTTTATTAACCCAGTAGTCGGTTGTGGATAATCTTCCATGCGAGTATGTTATCTATGTTATGACGGTAATAGATAATATATCTCATGCGCTTTTCAGTCGAAGTCTTTTGCTTCCCCAGTTGAGTAAGATTCGTATTTCCTTGTGGAATCGAATGTCTATCTTGTAAGTCGAGTTTGCTTCCTCTGTAACACTCCGATAAAATAAGATAATTATTTAATTTAAGTTAATAATATACTTATTAATTTAATTAAATAATTGGAATATTATTATTGGAATTATTATTATTGGATTATTATTTTTATTGGAATAAAAGTTGGAATTAGAAAAGGTCCCAGTTGGTAAAAGAAAGTTTTCACGTGAATACAGAAAAACGACTCTAAAGTGGAAAAGGGCAAAGAGCCAGAGAACAAGGGTTGCAGAGAGGAAGAGCTTGAAGCTAAAGGATTGCCGGATTAACTCAGGTAATGGGGGTTTATCGTCGTTTAATGGGTATTATGGGATAACATGTAATGGGTAGTGATAAACCATTGATTGACTCTGATTAGAATGATGTATGCTGAAATTGTAAAATATTGGATGAACGAAATATGGGTTATAATTGGAGAAATTCGTAAGAATTAGATGGAATAATGTTAGAATTTGTGAAATTGAATAGGGTATGATTCGTGTTAGATGATATGAATGAATTCTGTGTAAAATTGGATTGTGGGAGGTTGGATCTGAAGAATCTCGTAGCAGAGAAAACCAGAGCAGATCTGGAAATTGGTTATGATCATACGTGTATGGCACTAGGCAATACGCGTATGAGATGGTCTGGTACGCGTATGGCACTAGGCAATACGCGTATGGATGAGGAAGATGATGTTTTGAACGTGGTTTGGTCTCTGTTGGTACGCGTATGGGGAAGTGGTACGCGTAGCATACGCGTATGAGACAGGTGATACGCGTATGGGATTGGCTGAGAAATGGGCCATACGCGTATGGGACTAGGCAATACGCGTATGGGCAGAATTGTGATTTTTCTGAGCTGTTGTTGTGCAGTTCTTTGGTTGTTCAGCTGAGTAATGTAATTTAGCTGATGTATGATAGAGTAGGGATATTTCCCGTTGTTTTGAGCAGTATAGGTATTAGTAGAGTGTGCTAATACTGTGATTGATTATGTGGCATGACATGATATGATTATGTGATAAATATGTTGATGATGTATGATGGTATGCATAATGTTGTGAATGTATCTATTATGTATACAATTATGAATGGACTGTTTATGGCTTAGAGTGTGAGCATATGTCCATTGTGGATGATTATTGATGTTTGCATGACTAAGTGATTTAGCTTGCATATTGTGGCCTTTATGGTGGTAGCTAATTCCCATGGTGAGGAATTAGTGAGTGAGTATTGTGGATTGTTGTTGATGTTTTCATGCTAGGTGATTAGCGTGCATATCATAGCCCTTGGGGTGGTAGCTAATTCCCATGGTGAGGAATTAGTGAGTGAGTCACTAGGTCTCAAATGAGTGGGACTAGTGAGCTTGGTAGCCGTATCTGGATTTGATCGGTGAGGTTGAACTATATGTTCACGAATAGTCGGTACCGCATGCATGGAGTCTCATTGCATAATGTATGTATGTAAGGCGTATAATATGAATGGATGTATTCCAATATTATACGTGTTGTTTTGGTAATTGTGTTGAGTATGATTTTGGAGTTGATAGTGCCGTTACTGATTGTGTGATCTGATTAGGGTGATTGAATGTGTTAACTTACTTAACATTACATGATAATTTATAATGCTTATTATATCGATTGAGGAACTCACCCTTACAACTATTTTTCAGGTAATGAGCAGTGATTGAGTAGAAGCTAGAACTTAGAGTCTAGTGTAGTTCCTTAGTGGGTCATGCTCTGGTAGATGTAACATCGGGACGGGATGTTTTACCTTATTTTCATTGTTGGTTGTTGAATGATCTTACCTGTAATGTGTTACATGGTTTGCATGATTGATAGATCTCTATCCGCTGCGTATTGGGCAATGTTTTATTTTGATAAATAAATGAGCTTGACCAGATATTTTGGAACACGGTGTGAAGTGTCAAGTGTGACACCCTTAAATTGCATATCTACTCTGATTTATGTTTTGATGTTTTAATTTAATTTTGGGGTATTTTAGAAGGGTGTTACATTAGTGGTATCAGAGCATAGTCGGTCGAGTCGAGTCGTAATTATTCTGTTCCCCTGTACGGGATATGTGTTGTGTAACCCTATCAGTACTTATTGTTTAGCTTGTTGAGTTTTCAGAATAGAATGGCTGGAAGAGGTAGAGACGATGCTGCGATTGCTGAGGCTCTGGGTATGCTAGCTGGAGTACTGGGAGGGAATCCGAATGTTGTGGGACTGGGAGCTGCTCGTCAACTGAGTGAGTTCCAGAAGAACAATCCTCCAATGTTCAAGGGAGCATACGATCCAGATGGTGCTCAGAAGTGGTTGAAGGAGATTGAGAGGATCTTCCGAGTGACTGAGTGTGCCGATAACCAGAAGGTCAGGTTCGGTACGCATATGCTGTCAGAGGAAGCAGATGATTGGTGGGTTGCTACCCGCACTGAGTTAGAAGCTGCTGGGAGTGCTGAGATCACTTGGGCGGTGTTCAGAGAGAGATTCCTGAGGAAGTACTTTCCAGAGGATGTCAGAGGAAAGAAAGAGATAGAGTTCTTAGAATTGAAGCAGGGCAACCGGTCTGTTACTGAGTATGCTGCTAAGTTCACAGAGTTGTCGAAGTATTACACTCCCTATGATGAGGCTACTGGGGAATTTTCAAAATGTGTGAATTTTGAGAACGGGTTACGTCCCGAGATCAAGCAGGCTATTGGGTATCAGCGGATTAGAGTGTTTTCTGACTTGGTTGACTGTTGCAGGATTTTTGAACAAGATACCAAGGCCAGAGCAGAGAGCTATCAGCAGAGGGTTGATAGGAAAGGCAAGAATCAGAATGATCGTGGGAAACCGTATGCAGCTGGCAAAGGTTTCCAGAGACAGAGTGGGATGAAGAGACCTAGTGGGGGAGACTCCAGTGCCCCTGCTAAGTGTTACAGATGTGGTCAGGCTGGACATCGTTTCCATGAGTGTACCAGCAATGAGAAGAAGTGTTTCAAGTGTGGCAAAGGTGGTCACTTGGCCGCAGAGTGCCGGTTGAAGACTATGACTTGTTTCAACTGTGGAGAGGTGGGTCATATTAGCCTACAGTGTCCTAAGCCGAAGAAAGAGAACCAGTCGGGAGGCAAGGTCTTTGCTTTATCGGGTTCTGAGACTTCTGCGGATGATCGTTTGATCCGAGGTACGTGTTATATTAATGGCTTTCCTCTTGTAGCTATTATTGACACAGGTGCGACTCATTCCTTTATATCTTTGGATTGTGTTGTGAAACTTAAATTAGAGATATCTGAGATGCATGGTAGTATGGTGATTGATACTCCTGCGAAGGGTTCAGTGACTACTACTTCAGTTTGTTTAGATTGTCCTTTAAGTATTTTTGGTAGAGACTTTGGAATGGACCTCGTGTGTCTTCCACTAGTGCAGATTGATGTTATCCTGGGTATGAACTGGTTGGTGTTTAACCGAGTTTATATCAACTGTTTTGATAAGACAGTGATCTTTCCTGAGAGTGAGGAAGGAAAGAGTTTGTTTCTATCAGCAAAGCAGGTGAATGAGGCAGTAGCAGATGGGGCAGCGTTGTTTATGCTGTTAGCGACTTTGGAGGCTAAAGATAAACTGGTGATATGCGATTTAGCCGTGGTGTGTGATTTTCCTGATGTGTTTCCTGAAGAAGTGAATGAATTGCCGCCAGAGCGTGAAGTTGAGTTCTCGATTGATTTGGTACCTGGTACTAGGCCGATATCGATGGCTCCGTACCGTATGTCTGCTGTTGAGTTAACTGAATTGAAGAGTCAGTTGGAAGATCTGTTGGATAAGAAATTTATTCGTCCGAGTGTGTCACCGTGGGGTGCACCAGTGTTATTGGTTAAGAAGAAAGAAGGTACTATGAGGTTGTGTGTGGACTACAGGCAACTGAATAAAGTGACGATCAAGAATCGGTATCCTTTGCCGAGGATTGATGATTTGATGGATCATTTGGTTGGTGCGAGTGTGTTCAGTAAAATAGATTTGAGATCGGGGTATCATCAGATACGTGTGAAAACTGAGGATATTCAGAAGACTGCTTTCAGAACAAGGTATGGACATTATGAGTATTCTGTAATGCCTTTTGGTGTGACTAATGCGCCTGGAGTATTTATGGAGTATATGAATAGGATTTTCCATCCGTACCTAGACAAGTTTGTTGTGGTGTTTATTGACGATATTTTGGTGTATTCGAAATCGGAAGAAGAGCATGCTGAGCATTTGAGAGTGGTTTTAGGAGTTCTACGAGAAAAGAAGTTATTTGCTACACTGTCTAAGTGTGAATTTTGGTTAGAAGAGGTTAGTTTTCTTGGTCATGTGATTTCAAGAGGTGGTGTTGCTGTTGATCCTTCTAAGATAGAAGCGGTATCTAAGTGGGAAGCTCCGAAGTCAGTTTCTGAGATAAGGAGTTTTCTTGGACTTGCAGGTTATTATAGGAAATTCATTGAGGGATTTTCTAAGTTGGCGTTACCGTTGACGATGTTGACTAGAAAGGGGCAAGCGTTTGTTTGGGACTCAAAATGTGAAGAAGGTTTCCAAGAGTTAAAGAGAAGGTTAACTACTGCTCCTATTCTGATATTACCAAGTCCGTCGGAACTATTTGAGGTTTTCTGTGATGCTTCATTGTTGGGTTTGGGTGGTGTTTTGATGCAGAATAAGCAGGTTGTAGCTTATGCTTCGAGACAACTGAAGGTTCATGAGAGGAACTATCCGACACACGATTTAGAGTTGGCAGCTGTGGTGTTTGTTCTGAAGTTATGGAGGCATTACTTGTACGGGTCAAGATTTGAGGTTTTCAGTGACCATAAAAGTTTAAAGTATTTGTTTGATCAAAAAGAGCTGAATATGAGACAGAGGAGATGGTTAGAGTTTCTGAAGGATTATGACTTTGGTTTGAATTACCATCCGGGTAAAGCAAACGTAGTGGCTGATGCATTGAGTCGGAAATCATTGCATATGTCTATGTTAATGGTTAAGGAATTGGACTTGATTGAGCAGTTCAGAGACTTGAGTTTGGTGTGTGAGAGTACTCACAATAGTGTTAAAATGGGAATGTTGAAGTTAACGAGTGGTATTCTGGATGAGATTAGAGAGGGTCAGAAATCCGATGTGCTTTTGGTTGATAAGTTGACTCTAGTGAATCAAGGTCAAGGTGGTGAATTCAGAGTTGATGAGAATGGTGTTTTGAAATTTGGTAATCGGGTATGTATTCCAGATGTTACCGAACTTAAGAAGAGTATTCTCGAGGAAGGACATCGTAGTGGCCTGAGTATTCATCCTGGAGCTACGAAGATGTATCATGATTTGAAAAAGTTATTTTGGTGGCCGGGAATGAAAAGAGAAATTGCAAGTTTTGTTTATTCTTGTTTGATTTGTCAGAAGTCAAAGATTGAGCATCAAAAGCCGTCTGGGCTAATGCAACCGTTGGCTATTCCAGAGTGGAAGTGGGATAGTATCAGTATGGATTTTGTTTCTGGTTTACCGAGGACAATTAAGAATTTTGAAGCCATTTGGGTGATTGTTGACAGATTGACAAAATCGGCTCATTTCATTCCGATCAGAATGGATTATCCGTTAGAGAGATTAGCTGAGTTGTATATTGAGAAAATTGTAAGTTTGCATGGTATTCCGTCGATTATTGTTTCGGACAGAGATCCTAGATTTACATCGAAGTTCTGGGAAGGTTTGCAGAGGGCTTTGGGAACTAAATTGAGATTGAGTTCTGCATATCATCCGCAGACTGATGGTCGGACTGAGAGGACGATTCAGTCACTGGAGGATCTTTTGAGGGCTTGTGTTTTGGAAAAAGGAGGTGCTTGGGATTGTTATTTACCTTTGATTGAGTTTACCTACAACAATAGTTTTCATTCGAGCATTGGTATGGCACCGTTTGAAGCTTTGTATGGTAGGAGATGTCGGACACCTTTATGTTGGTATGAGTCCGGTGAGAGTGTTGTGGTTGGACCGGAGATTGTTCAACAAACTACGGAAAAGATTAAGATGATTCAGGAGAAGATGAGGATTGCTCAGAGTCGTCAGAAGAGTTATCACGATAAGAGGAGGAAGTCATCTGAGTTTCAAGAGGGAGATCATGTGTTTCTTCGTGTTACTCCGATAACTGGGGTTGGTCGAGCTTTGAAGTCGAAGAACTTGACACCTCGATTTATTGGTCCTTATCAGATTTTAGAGAGGATAGGGGAGGTAGCCTATCGTATCGCTTTACCGCCATCACTTGCGAATTTGCATGAGGTTTTTCATGTGTCTCAGTTGAGGAGGTACATTCCTGATCCGTCGCATGTGGTCCAAGTAGATGATGTACATGTGAGAGATAACCTGACTGTTGAAACATCACCTATGAGGATCGAGGATCGAGAGTTGAAGCAGTTGCGGGGTAAAGAGATTGCTTTGGTAAAGGTAGCTTGGGGAGGACCAGCAGGTGGCAATGTGACTTGGGAACTTGAGAGTCAGATGAAGGAGTCTTATCCAGAGTTATTCGCCTGAGGTATGTTTTCGAAGACGAAAACTCTTTTAGTGGGGGAGAGTTGTAACACTCCGATAAAATAAGATAATTATTTAATTTAAGTTAATAATATACTTATTAATTTAATTAAATCATTGGAATATTATTATTGGAATTATTATTATTGGATTATTATTTTTATTGGAATAAAAGTTGGAATTAGAAAAGGTCCCAGTTGGTAAAAGAAAGTTTTCACGTGAATACAGAAAAACGACTCTAAAGTGGAAAAGGGCAAAGAGCCAGAGAACAAGGGTTGCAGAGAGGAAGAGCTTGAAGCTAAAGGATTGCCGGATTAACTCAGGTAAGGGGGGTTTATCGTCGTTTAATGGGTATTATGGGATAACATGTAATGGGTAGTGATAAACCATTAATTGACTCTGATTAGAATGATGTATGCTGAAATTGTGAAATATTGGATGAACGAAATATGGGTTATAATTGGAGAAATTCGTAAGAATTAGATGGAATAATGTTAGAATTTGTGAAATTGAATAGGGTATGATTCGTGTTAGATGATATGAATGAATTCTGTGTAAAATTGGATTGTGGGAGGTTGGATCTGAAGAATCTCGTAGCAGAGAAAACCAGAGCAGATCTGGAAATTGGTTATGATCATACGTGTATGGCACTAGGCAATACGCGTATGAGATGGTCTGGTACGCGTATGGCACTAGGCAATACGCGTATGGATGAGGAAGATGATGTTTTGAACGTGGTTTGGTCTCTGTTGGTACGCGTATGGGGAAGTGGTACGCGTAGCATACGCGTATGAGACAGGTGATACGCGTATGGGATTGGCTGAGAAATGGGCCATACGCGTATGGGACTAGGCAATACGCGTATGGGCAGAATTGTGATTTTTCTGAGCTGTTGTTGTGCAGTTCTTTGGTTGTTCAGCTGAGTAATCTAATTTAGCTGATGTATGATAGAGTAGGGATCATTTCCCGTTGTTTTGAGCAGTATAGGTATTAGTAGAGTGTGCTAATACTGTGATTGATTATGTGGCATGACATGATATGATTATGTGATAAATATGTTGATGATGTATGATGGTATGCATAATGTTGTGAATGTATCTATTATGTATACAATTATGAATGGACTGTTTATGGCTTAGAGTGTGAGCATATGTCCATTGTGGATGATTGTTGATGTTTGCATGACTAAGTGATTTAGCTTGCATATTGTGGCCTTTATGGTGGTAGCTAATTCCCATGGTGAGGAATTAGTGAGTGAGTATTGTGGATTGTTGTTGATGTTTTCATGCTAGGTGATTAGCGTGCATATCATAGCCCTTGGGATGGTAGCTAATTCCCATGGTGAGGAATTAGTGAGTGAGTCACTAGGTCTCAAATGAGTGGGACTAGTGAGCTTGGTAGCCGTATCTGGATTTGATCGGTGAGGTTGAACTATATGTTCACGAATAGTCGGTACCGCATGCATGGAGTCTCATTGCATAATGTATGTATGTAAGGCGTATAATATGAATGGATGTATTCCAATATTATACGTGTTGTTTTGGTAATTGTGTTGAGTATGATTTTGGAGTTGATAGTGCCGTTACTGATTGTGTGATCTGATTAGGGTGATTGAATGTGTTAACTTACTTAACATTACATGATAATTTATAATGCTTATTATATCGATTGAGGAACTCACCCTTACAACTATTTTTCAGGTAACGAGCAGTGATTGAGTAGAAGCTAGAACTTGGAGTCTAGTGTAGTTCCTTAGTGGGTCATGCTCTGGTAGATGTAACATCGGGACGGGATGTTTTACCTTATTTTCATTGTTGGTTGTTGAATGATCTTACCTGTAATGTGTTACATGGTTTGCATGATTGATAGATCTCTATCCGCTGCGTATTGTGCAATGTTTTATTTTGATAAATAAATGAGCATGACCAGATATTTTGGAACACGGTGTGAAGTGTCAAGTGTGACACCCTTAAATTGCATATCTACTCTGATTTATGTTTTGATGTTTTAATTTAATTTTGGGGTATTTTAGAAGGGTGTTACATCCTCAACCTTCCTTTCAGATGATGAGTGTCTTGGATATGTTCTCAATTCACGCCTGGTTGGTCACCTATTATATGCCCAGTAACCGGTATCCCTGGTGTTCCTTCCTCTGCTGCCTATTATGACTTTTTGTCCCCTGTGGAGTCAGTTTCAGTTTTCCTGAGTTGAGATGTGCCTTTTGGGTCCGCCTTAGAGGTTTCAGATGATTGATATCTCTCACCCTTATACCGATCTTAGATAGTCTTTCTCCTTGAGCATGTTGATTCTCTCACCCAGTAACTGGTGTTTCGATAACATGTCTCTCTTTGAGTTTATTACCCGGTAGCCGGTAATATCTCGTTGTTTCTTCCTCAGCTGAGTCCTTTATGGACATCCCCGTCTGAGTCCAGATTTTTATCCGATGTATCCTTTGTGGATAGTTTTGCTGTATTGGCATATTCCCCAATACATGTCGCTTTGCGTCAGCTCGAGTCTTTCCATCGATTTATTTTCATGGAATTCCTTCGTGTCTCCCAGCAAGTTTTCAAGTCGTGACCTACTCACGCATTTTTTCTTGTTTCCCCCCAGAGTGTTTGTCTCCCTAGTGAGTGTGTTACTCCTATGGACCTTCAGTTTCACCCGATTTCTTTTCCTTTGTGGCAATTATTCACCATGAAGATTTTATTTTTGCATACATACATTTGCATCATGAGGTCTCTTAGGGACCAAAATTCGTCTCTTTGTTATTACTTAAGCCCATTCTACCTCGTCAAGACGAAGATTTTAACCTTCATATCTCCAGCTAGAATGACCTTAAATAGGGGCATCTGTAAGACCCTAATTTTGACCCTAAGATCCCTCATGGCATCATATCATTTGCTCAATGCATTGCCTCAAGGATCATAGAATGTGTGGATCCTTAACCTTAGGGGTGGGATTTGTGTGAGTGGTTTGAGACCACCAAGCATGCTTGTATTGTATATTATTGATTTTCTTATTTGTTTACTAACCAAAATCACAAAAATATGTCACTAACTCTTTTTTGTTTTGAAGCAAGTGATCATGTGCTCCCATGCTCCTAGGAGGATCCTAAGCTCAATGAAGTGGCTATATGAAGGTGAGAAAAAGCATGACAATGGTCCAAAAAGCTCCTAATCATCATATATGTCTCTCAAGTATCTCAATTTGCCAATTTGATCAAGATACCCAAAGGGCTTGAGGATTGTTTCCCAAGGAAACCCTAATTTCATTGTGATTCAACTGTGCCTTGGTCATGAAGCAAATTCAAAGTATGATCAAATTTAATCAAGGGAAGTTCTTTCGTTCATTATTTTATGCATATATGAGCCTTGAAAAGTTGACCAATCAAGTCATTTGACTAAACTGAAAATCACTGAGACATAACCTGTGATGTGTTTGTCAAATGAAGATGACCCCAAGATGAAACATGTTCTTAAGAATCACACAAACAACTTTCATGTTCATAAAAAATCCATTTGAAACTTGGAAGGTCATCATTCATCTCAAAACATTATAGGTCATTTTGACTGAAACCCTAATTTTAGGTCAACTTCCCAAGGACTTAACTTCTTTATTTTTTATGATTTTGAGGTGAGACGAAATGCATTGGAAATTTTAAGATGTCTAATTCAAATGTTATGTTGGACAAAATTTCATAATCCTAAAATAAATACATGTGATAATACAAAACATTATAGGTCACTTTGGACCTAAATCATTGAAACTGAAAAATGTCAAACTTCAAGTGCTTATAACTTTCTCATGAAAAATCAAAATGATGCAAAATTTAAGTATAAATTGATCATCTTGAAAAGATATACAACTTTGATGTTGGAGGTGTTTTCATTTGAGGCTTGCATCATTGAAACAGAAGGGCTTGAAGATGCTTGCTTTTGGTGAAAATTTTCAAAGGTGACTTAAACATGTTTTGTACCCAAACTTTCAAAGCCAGTTTTCATTAAGTTCCAAACTCCAAATGAATTTTTTTCCAACATGACTTTTGTTCCTTATTTCAAGAGCTTTCTAACCATTACTGACATTATATTTTTTGACTTTCCATGTGTGTGTCTCGAAGAGCTCTTTCATCATGTTCATTTTGATATTTTATGGTGAAAACTTGAAATGCAAGTTGTTTCAGCCCAATGCACATGACCAAATGGTGTTCTCATGATCTCAGCAAACTTTTGCATCCACCTTTGGGCTTTGCACGCGCCTGTACAAGCCCATGCACCAAAATTCAAATGACCATGCACATGAAGGAAGCGTGGGAATCAGCCATATCCAGCTATAAATAGAAGTGCCTTGAGCTTCAATTGGTAACCAAGTGGAGATCTGAATTGCTGCTGAATTGAAAAACAAACCCTCACTAAAGGAATTTCTAGTTTTCTCTTTCATTTTCAAGCTTGAATTTCAACATCATTAGTTGATTTTCAAAGCTCAATTCCTTAACCTAGCATCACCATCACACTTCCAGAGCAAAAGTAGATCAAGAGCTTGGAGAATTTGTGTTGTTTGAAGCTTCAGTTCAAAGGTAGAACACCAAACTTACTTGATCTAGATCTTGCAATATAATGTGAATTCCTTTAGTTTGTGCTGTTTTCTGAAGTCCTCATGCATGAGGCAGGCCAGTGGTGGTCTTAATTTTGCAAATCGTGCCAATACAGTTCATGCACCATGATCTTCAAGCTCATGTTTCTCTCTAAATAGGAACTGTGAGGATGATCCATGGTTACATGGGTGATGTACATCACCTTAGCTTCATTTTGATGCCTTCATTTTTCTTTTTCATTGCCATTTAATTTCCTGTGCGTGGTGGCCGGATCTTGTTGGATCGCGGGAGAAGATGGTGGTTTCCACCCCCATCCCCACGTGGTAGCCTCCCAGCCTTTGGATCATGCTAAAACGTTTTAATCTCACGCGTCCAATGTATTGACTTATTTTAAATCATTGTGTTGCGCGTTTGACCAAGGCACACCATGTGACCGCGCCTCTGAGCCCTTGATGCCTTGCCACGTCAATTAATGAAGTGATCCTATGGCTGCACATTTTTGCTATTTTTCTTATTTTCTGTTAATTCCATTTAATTCCTTTTATTTTCAAAAATTCATAAATATTTTATTTGTAGTCACAAAAATATGAGACCAGTGCCAAAAAATTTCTTGAAAAATCTAGTTTCATATTTTGATTTTTAATCATTTTTGTGACTTCATTTAATATTTTTGTGAATTATTTGGTTTTTAATAGTTTTAATTCATTTTTAAATACTTTTTGATATTTGAAAAATCCAAAAATATTTTCCTAACACCTATGGATCATGATAAGTCAATGAAAAATAGTCTCATCAATTTCTTATTGGATTTGAGATTTATTTGAGATTTTAATTCATATTGTGTTATTTTTCATTTTTTTAATTGTTTTTAAATAATTTCTGATTTCAAAAATGATTGAGAAAATTTGTCAAAGTTTGTTTGACCATGTTAGACCTACGAGAATTTAATTGGACTTGTTGAAGTTGATTTGAATTAAATTTGAGGTTTGACCATATTTTGTCCATTTTATTTTGCATTTAATTTTAATTCAAAAAATACCAAAAAAAATATGTTTGACTTGTTAGCTTACTAGTCTTGATCTCTAACTTGTGTTTATTTGCCTATAGTTTTATTGATCGACCTCAGATAGGTGTGACTACTACATTAGTCCACTTACGATTGCTTAACATAGCGCTACATTGTCTTATGACAAGCTAACATAACTTCACTAATCACTAACTTTAATTTGAGCATTTAATTTCTTGCAATTTAGTTTAATGCCATTTATTTCTTGCTCATTTATTCATATTACTTTTCATTTTACTCACTGGAGCACATATTTTATGTTTGTGTCATTTTCCTTTTGCTCATTTGAGCTCATTATTGTATATAAATATATTGTTGTCTTGTGATTGTTTTGTCTTTGTCTTGTGTGAACCTAATGCAAAAAGGAGAAAGAACTTAGAATTAGGACATACCTATGCTTAAAGGAGTTCAAGAGCAACTAGGCCTCATGCCTTTAGAATGCTAAACTTGTTGAAGAGCAACTAGGCCGCATGCCTTTAGAATGCTAAATTTCAAAGTTGACTTCAAAGGACTTCCTTTCCAAAACTTATTCTTTGTCCATTCCTCTTATTGTGTTGTGAACTTTTTGATGTTTGCTCTTGTGTGATAGGAATTCCATCTTGAGATAGTAAAGAGGACCATTGTCATGAGTAGCCAAGTTATGAGAGACAAGCCAAATGGAGGTCCTAGGAGCTTGAATATAGTTTGTGTGATTGCTTGTTTGTTTGCTAAGTCCAAAGGAAAGAAGCATCTTGAATCATCTCTATGATTTCAAGAAAAGGAACTCCAAGGGTTTTATCTTCTCTCTTATCTTTGTATGCTTTAGGACTAGCCATTCTCTTCTTCTCCTCACTCTAACCCAAGCCAAAATATTTTCTTGCAAACTTTGACATTGCTTTCAAACTAGAAACATAGGCCTTATGCCTTTGACTTTTCAAAATCTCTTCATAAATACTCATTGTGAATAAATCTTAATCCAACTTTGATCTCATTTTGTAAATAAATCTAACTTGTAAATCTAACTCACTTCAAGTTGATTTTGTGGTTCCAATGGCCACCTTATTAAAACCTTTTCATAAACATTAGTCATAGGTTTGAGTTATCATAGTGGTTGATGTGAATCTCACCTTATCCTTAGGGATTGGATTATAAGTCTTCCATACTTATTATAGGGTTAACCCCTCACTAGTATGTTGAATCTCTCCTCACATGGTGGATTATTGGTTTAGGTTGAGTTTTCTCCCTTTGATAACAAAAGACCTTAAGGCTTTTGGTCAAATCAATTCACCAATCTTTGAGATTTTTACCCCGAACTACGAGGTTTTGATCCTCCTTTGTGATGGTATGTAGGCAATGGGTTCATCCATTCAAACAACAAACTTGTAAATATAATATATTCTCTTCTCATCCCCCCAATCTTTCGCACATATTTTCACATATACCAACCTACAACACATATTTCCAAAAGGGGTTCCCTTAGAGTACTAAGGATGTTTTGGATGCGTAAAACCTTCCCATTTCATAACCAACCCCCTTACCCAGATCTCTGACATTTTTATTAGTTTTTGATTTGATAAAACTTCTTACTTGACTTTTGTTCGCTTTTTAGCCTTTCCTTTGGATAAATAAAAGTGGGGTGGCGACTCGAAATTGTATGTTTACTTTTGGTTTAGTCAATAAACCTAAAGGTAACGAAAACCCCGTTACACCACCCTTCGAGGATAGTACACACCTATGATGGGATATGGGTCTTTCTTGCAGGAAACCATAGCCTCTACATACCCTTGTTCTCATAGACGTCGAACCTTTGATCCTGCATCAGGCAATATACGCAGGTTATCCGAATTATTGGTGTTGTTAACCTATGGTATTTCATTACTGTACATATGTTGAAGCTTGGAACTTGGGTTGCTACACCACCAAGGCTTTGAATTTGTGGGTGTTGCATAATTATTTGCATTCCATCCCTAACATGTGCATTCATTCATTTGCATTTCATGCATGCCAACCATAAAACTCGCCATATCCATTCCTTCGTCAGAAAGATAACGATTTGCCGACACCATTCATTCAAGAATCATGGAAGAGACAATGAGCATTGACAGAGGTGACATGGTATTGGGGCTATTCCTGGATAGCATGACAACAAACGGCCCAAATCAGGTTGTGGTTAATGAGCAAGTTGAAGACATTATGAAGGAAGATAACAAACAGAAGGTTGTCGCAGGCTTTCCGCCACCTCTTCCTCAAGAACAGTGTGTACCTCCACATCAAAGGCCTGCTCAAAGCAACCAGAAGGCGAAGCAGAAGCAAATCAGCAAAGGAAGCAAAGGTCAAGAAAGGAGACATCCTCGCTATGATCCTATTCCTGTGAGTTACGCACATCTGCTACCTATATTGGTTAATGCTGGGGCAATTATGCCTAAACAAACCGAACCTGCTAAGTTTCCCTACAGTTATAAGCATGACCCTCATGCCACGTGTGGATACCATGCTGGATACGTAGGGCACTCTACAGAGACTTGTCATGTTCTCAAGGCTAGAGTTCAAGAACTCATTGATCAGAAGCTGTTGAGCTTTACACCTGCGATTGTTGAAATGCCTGTTGAGAAAAGGTTTGAATACAAGGGTCCTCCGATTCATGTGCAAGTTACTCCACCTGTGGTTCAACTTGTTATACAGTATCCGAATCAGGGATACCACCCTGGAATGTCGTTGGCCTATCCTGGGGCATCATCTTTTATTGTCGTTGCACCTCAGTACACCTATACTGGGGCACCCTATGTCACACTTAGGACTCATCATGGCGAGACTTCTTATCAGACAGTTAATCTTGGCTTGGGGCATCCTGCTCGAATGTTCCAACCAATGGCTATTCCTCCGATTCATCCTCCGTTGAAAGTACCTTGGATGCCTATTCCATGCTAATCATATCCATATGGTGTTACGTCTCAGTATCAGCAGTCTCCTCAGAATCAAACTCTGAAAGGTCAACAAATTGTGCCACGTGACCATCGAGGGCAAGGGCAGACCAGACGGTTTGATAGAAAACGTCCTCAACGTGATCAGATCCCTATGACGTATGCTCAGTTGCTACCTTATCTTGTTCAACAAGGGGAAATTATACCAAAAGAGATACCATCAGTTGTTTATCCTTATGGGCCGAAGTACAATCCTGACGCTTCTTGTGCGTTTCACGCCGACTATATAGGACATTCAACCGAAGATTGTGGGTTGTTCAAGTCAAGAGTGCAAGAGCTTATTGACCAGAAGGTTTTGTCATTCTCTGAGGCAGGACCCAATGCCATAACCAACCCACTGCTAGACCACTGAGGACAAGTTGTGAATGCAGTTAGTGGAGATGGTCACTCAGACTCAGTTGCTTCTGTAGAGGAGTATCAAAGCTAGAACTATCATATTGACTCATTCATGTCCCATTTGTAATATTTTCTTGTATGTCAATGTATCGTTCAATTGTGCACTTGTCTGTTTTGAATAATTATCATAATAAACATGCATGTTTTGCTTAAATCCATTCGTGTTCACTCATACTTTATTTTATCAGTATCAAACTGTTTGTCAAATAAAATCAAAAGAGAATGATGCGAATTAAAATGCGCAAGATCGTTGCCTGTATGCTTTTGAATAAGATCGTGCTGATGATGTAAGGCATTGTTCAATCCCTAAACATTGGAGATATAAGGAAGTTAATCCCTAGTCAACCCCTTTGGGCCTTGTAGTAGGTTTTTCTTTCTTTTATAAATACAAACCCTCATGTTAAACTAGGGGCAGGGTAGTATTCGGTTAGTTTGAACTTGCATTCAAATTTCAGAAAGAGAATATCTCCTTAAGTGATTAATCATACCATATCCCTCTCAAGAGGATGAAATCACAAATTCAAATGGTTATCCCTTACCCATAAAAGGAGTGAGATAGTCACAAACCTTGCAAAAAATCAAGCAAGCAGTGCTACAAGATTTGCTCCAAAAGAAAAGATTGAGAAATAAGAAAATCAAAAACAAATGAAAAGCCTGCTAAGTCAAAAACTTGAAAACAAGATTGACTTAGGCAAAAGTTAGGGTATCCCGGTGGGCTGCAGACCCAAAGGACCAGCCCAGGAAAAAATAAGGGTAAACAAAACAAAAGAATTAGAGGGTCAACATCAAAATCCTCAACTAAAGAGCAAATCTCTGTGACTGCAAATCAAAACAGAAGGTGAGTGGTTATCGCTCCAAAATCTCATAGGGTTCCTTAACCATCTTTGATATTATCCAAAATCCTTTTCTGAAAGATGGATGCTTATTTTTAAGCTAACTGAATGTAGGATTGGAGAACATCATGAAGAATGAGCGGGTTAGAATAGGTTTTGGGCCTTATATCCTTTCCTTCTAAAACCGTGAACCAGACCATGTTACAACCCTCAAAAGACCTAATTGAAGCATGGTTTATTTCGAAAGCATACTATGGTAAGATCGCGTTAAGATGACTCCTAAAGATTTGCTCGTCATCGGTATTGATACTGACATGGCATTCTAAACAGTGATTCTTTCACTAGATGTCATAATCTTAGTGAACGCACTTGAGTTTTCAAAAACTTGAATGAACATGACATTACGATTATCATTTTTAAAGTGAACATGTTTACATACGAACAGTCATTTGACATCAAGGAAGCTCACAATGGAAAGACTAATCAAATTCCTGATATCTCATAGCTCAGATCTCTTCAAGAGTCAATCAATCTGGGGCAACCATATCAAGAATATACAAATCTCTCAAAATCAGCCGGATAAGGGCAAATACCACTTCAAGGCTCACATTGGGGCAAGCTACCCCAAGAGCACGAGAAGTCAATCCTTCCCAAGATGGTTGATCGAAGGAATACAATTTCAAGACGTTGGGGCAAACCAGTTTGAGATGTTCAGATGATGAGGTCACTCCATAACTTGTGACTGAGACAGTTGTTGCAAATATTCAGTATATTGGGACAGAGGCAGGCTACGCAGGTACGAGCTCTCTCCATGTTTCAGACACAATCTAGAGGTGTTACAACAACTTTTGGGCTTGAAGTTGGTGTCGGAGAATTAGGTCTGGATGATCCCATATCCTAGCCCAAAATCCCCACCGCCCTTTATGTGAGCATCTGGCTTAACCATTACATAAATCATCATCATGCATAAACCACGTCGTTTCACTCATGCATAACATTCATAAAGCATAACATGAAGCCTTTCAAGCAAGAAAAGACAAAAAAATAAAGTTTTATTGATTAACCCAAAGCCCAACCTTTGCTTGGCAAACCACTAAATTCTCATCACATTACCTTTGTCCTCAATGGGCAATTTTTTGGATACGTAGTATTGAATCCTCTTCTACCTTGAATACCTGAAAAGCTCCCGTAATTCTTGTATTCAGGTCCAAGAAGATTAAATAGGGGCAGTACCCCAAAATTTGCCCTTCCTGATCTATCTTTTCATTCATTCTTTAACTAGAGAATAATATCACATATCTTCATGCTCCATGCATAAGCTCAATCATGCATCCATGATCCACTGCATGTCGTTGTCATCAAGGTATTACGTTTTTCAATTTGATTTGAATTAATTCTAATTTCTATTTGATTTTAGAATGTTGGAATTAAGTGAATTAATTCTAATTTCTAATTGATTTTAGAATGTCAGAATTAAGTGAATTAATTTTAATTTTCAATTGATTTTAGAATGTTGGAATTAGGTTCCATTGGATTAATTCTAACCTCTAATTGATTTTAGAATATTGAAATTAATTTTAATTGATTTGATTTAACTTTGATCCTAACTGGATTTTGGGTTTTTTAGATTTGGTTTCGTTGGTTTCTCCTTCTAGAATTGGTTCTAATTTTATTGGAATTAATCTTAGCCAATTGTGATTGAACCTTGGAATTTCGACTTTAATTTCAGGTTTTTTGCTCCAATTTAACCTTAGAAATGATCTTAACCCCAAAGGCCCAAAACTGTATCCAAATTCAATACAAAACCAAATTCAAATTCAATACAAAACCAAATTCAGATTTCAATACGGAACCGAATTGAAAGCTATACACCCCTAGATATCCTAACCATCCTTGTTCTGTAGTCGATCTTGATTGGCCAAATCCATCTTGGTATGTTCATAGGAAGGTTTTGTTTGTTCAACCAGCCAACCATGAGCCAATGATTTTACATGCTGTCACATGGCCATTCTATGGCAGCTTAGGCATCTCACATCGTACCGCATCCTGCATTACACATAGCATCAATTGGCAACTGAATTTCATATGCTAAGCATTACCAACTGCATCTAACAAAAACAAATTAACAAATTTTGATACAAAAGCATAACCGGAATATAACCGGAATTAAGTGTGAATTACCGGATTACACTGCACACGATAACCACACGGTCTTCAACCTCAACCTGCATTGGCCTGTTACATAACAGAAGAATAATTAAAGAACAACTCACATCCTAAAAAGGTCCAACAATACCAAGGCTTTTCAGCACACCACAAGTTAAAAGTAAACGAATTGTAATTGCTAAGTGAAAGCACAAATTAACATTTCTCAAAATCAGCTAAGTTCTCTAACACACAGACCTACCAAATGAACCATGTTGCAATCAAGCTCAAAGGCAGAGTTAAGACACAGAACTTGCTTACATCAAATCTGCGAGGCCGTAAACCATAACCAGCTTGAAGCCTAAGCCATGTTAGAATAGAACTTTGAATCAAGGCATGAACACAAGGTTGTATAACTAGTGTGCAGTCCATTAAGCCCGAGCCACACACCCTGCTACAAACCACACAACAGTCCATACATCAGCAATGCGTCATATAATATCAGGCTATGCATTCACATTTCCATACATTTTGAATGATAAAGCATCATAACATCTCACCTTTAGTATAACAATGACGACGCGTCGGACCTGGCAGCAGCAAGGAGAGGTTCAGAGACTGATGTTCGGACTCAACTTAACTCCCAACAATCTGATTATAACCTGCAGAATTAACAGAACAAAATCAAATTAATTTAATTGTCCATAAACCAACTATTATAACCAACTTCATTCATAAAGCTGACAACTAAAAAAGGGAGACAGTGGGTGCAGTTTCAAAAAGAGAATTATTTTGGATTTTACATTTTTCAACTAACTGTTTCATTCATAACCGAAATAACCAACTCTAATAACCTCTCTAACCAACTCTAACAAACTCTAACAAACTTATAACTCATTCCATAACCACTATAAAACTAACCTCGCTGCAACTTTTGGAGGGGCTTGATTTTTCTACAAATTTCACACTCTTCACTCAAATCTTCTTCTTCAACCTCTAACTGTTTTTTCTTCTAACCGATTTTCATAACAGGCAGAGTAGAAGAAGGGATTCAGAAAGCAAAATGAGTACCTTCACGGTTCAGATTGGGTGGCTCATTTTTCATCCATCTTCTCGAAGCTTCAAATCCAGCCCCAATTCCATTATTCCATCATCAATCTTCTTCATCTCCTTCAACCTTCGATCATCCTTTGATTCAACCTGCACTAGCCAATTGGTTCTTCAACCTTCTTCCAGTTTCGTTCTCAATCCTGGTTCTGCTATAAGTCGGTGCTGCGACCAAAATCTGCAACCAGCTTCCATTGCCGCAACCGATATTTTCTTCTGCAACGCGCACAACCAAGCTCTAACACGGAACAATCATAAGTCCATTCATCTGCGAGAACAACAGCATGCAGAATCATATGCGGAGAAAAGATAAGAAGGAGATCAAAGAAAGACGGAAGCGAGGAAGGACAGGAAGCGGAAAAGAAAGTATACCTCAATCCGAAAATCTGTAGTTTCCTCTCAAAAAACCATTCGACCTCCATCAAGAATCCACCGCTTCCCTTCAATCTTCATCATTGCTGAAAACGAGAAATCCAACCGTTGTATACCGTTGGGAATATGCGCCTACAACTTAGATAGGGAGACGATTAACCAACTCAGCTGGGGAGACTTATTTGCCGTTGGGGAGGAAAAAATAACCAAACCAACTGTTTGGGGAAAACTAATAACGCTCTGCACTTTGGGACTCACATGGTTTTAGGCTGTTATTGATATCCCATACTGAAATCGGTTGCTTTTAAAAGTAATTGGTTTTATTATTTTAAGAAAAATAATTTTTATTATTTTAAGAAAAATAATTTTTATTATTTCAAAAATTTCAATATTATCATCATAAAAATTCAATTCAATTTAGCTGAACAATAAACGAGAGTAGAAACAATTGGATAAAAAATTCAACTTTATTTAATAGAATGGTAGTCTGTAAATGACAAGATTTCATAGATCTTTACAAAAGTTGAAAAATGGCAATTTATATGGAAAATGGCTACATTGAATACAATGATCACTAATCTCTCTACCAACTTTACAATCCAATGTGCTCTTTGCTTTGGTTGAAGATGATGAATCAGAGTTGACTGACTTGCTCAAAACTTTTCTCAAGACCGGAGATCAATCGAATGCAGTTACTTGCCATGGTCCCTATTTTTGCATAGATTTCCCTAAGGTGGGGTACTTAATCTATCAGGATAAATTCTCTATTTTATGTCTCTAATTTTTGCCTGGATCGCCCTTTCGGGTTTTCAATTAACCGAGACGCTCATTTTTGCCTAAGCCGCCCTTTCGAGTTTTCAACTTAGCGAGTTGTTCTTTTCTTTTTAGGTGAAGTATTTCTTGACTGCATCTGAATTCACATAAACAAGGGAAAAAGGGGTTTTCCCTGTTAAAGTGCGGATGGATGTATGATACTCGTGCAAAGCAAATGGGAGCATCTCATGCCAATCCTTGTACGTCACAACCATCTTCTGAATGATCTTCTTAATATTCTTATTGGAAGCTTCAACAACCTCATTCATCTTAGGTCTGTAGAGAGAAGAATTATGAT
This sequence comes from Lathyrus oleraceus, assembly GCF_024323335.1. Lineage (NCBI taxonomy): Eukaryota > Viridiplantae > Streptophyta > Magnoliopsida > Fabales > Fabaceae > Lathyrus > Lathyrus oleraceus. The sequence continues at coordinate 318,221,314 of NC_066582.1, forward strand.
GTGCAATCTTGAAGTCCTTTCCACCATACTATTATTCAAGTTTGATCCATTATCAGTAATGATCTTGCTTGGCACATCATAACGACATATAATATGATTCTTAATAAACCTCACAATAACTTGCTTGATTACGTTTGCATATGATGCCGCTTCAACCCATTTCTTGAAGTAGTCAATATCCACCAGAATGTAACGATGTCTGTTCGAAGCTTTAGGCTCAATCATGCCAATCATATAAATTTCCCACATGGAGAAGGACCGTGGAGAGGAAATAACATTCAACAGTGTCGGTGGAATATGAATCTTGTCTGCATAAATTTGACACTTGTGGCGTTTCTTCACAAATTTACAATAGTCATATTACATTGTCAGCCAATAGTAACCTGCTCTTAACATCTTCTTAGCCATATCATGTCCATTGGAATGAGTACCAAAGGAACCTTCATGGACTTCAGTCATCAATAAGTCAGCTTCGTGTCTATCCACGCATTTGAGCAGAACCATATCGAAGTTTCTCTTGTAAAGCACATTACCATTCAGATAGAAATTTCCTGATAATCTCCTCAAAGTCTTCTTATCTTTCAAAGATGCCCCAGACGGGTAAATATGACTTTGAAGGAAACATTTGATATCAAAATACCACGACTTCTCATCTTTAACCTCTTCAACGAAAAACACATGTGCTGACCTATCAAGACGCATCATAGTCAGATTAGGAACTTCATTCTATAATTTCACCACAATCATTGAAGCCAACGTTGCAAGAGCATCTGCCATCCGGTTTTCATCTCGAGGGATATGATGAAACTCAACCTTTGTAAAGAAAGTTGAAATCATCCTCGCATAATCTCTATACTGTATCAAACTGGGTTGATTCGTCTCCCATTCACCTTTGATCTGATTCACAACCAAAGCTGAATCTCCATAGACGTCAAGATACTTAATTCTAAGACCAATGGCCTCTTCAAGCCCCATAATGCAAGCTTCATACTCAGTCATGTTGTTCGTACACTTGAAAGTCAATCTAGCTGTAAACGGAAAATGAGTGCCTTGCGAAGTAATAATCACTGCCCCAATGTCATTACCATTCTAATTAACAGCTCCATGAAATACCATGCCCCAATGGGAATAAGGTTCTGGCCCTTCTTCAAGCCATGGTTCATCGCAATCTTTCATTTTCAAGTACAAGATCTCTTCGTCAGGAAAATCATATTGTATTGACTGATAGTCTTCAATCGATTGGTGAGACAAATGGTCAGCCAAGACACTACCTTTAATAGCTTTCTAAGATCGGTATTCAATATCATACTCGAATAACAACATCTGCCAACGGGAAATCCTCCCAGTTAAAGCAGGCTTCTCAAAAATATACTTGATTGGATCCATTTTAGATATCAACCAAGTAGTATGATTCAACATATACTGACGCAGACGCTTAGCAACCCAAGCCAATCCGCAACAAGTCTTTTCAAGCATAGAATACTGAGTCTCACAGTCGGTGAATTTCTTACTGAGGTAGTAAATATCATATTCTTTCTTTCCAGTTTCATCTTGCTAACCAAGAACACAACCCATACTTTCTTCAAGCACAATCAAATATATGATCAATGGTCTTCCTTCAATAGGCGGAGACAGAATCAGAGGCTCAAGCAAATACTCTTTGATACTGTCAAAAGCTTTCTGGCAATCTTCGGTCCAATCACAAGACTGATCTTTCCGAAGAAGCTTGAATATAGGCGCACATGTGGAAGTCATATGCGATATAAATCTTTGAGATATATTTCAAGCGGCTGAGAAAAGCTCTAAGTTGGTTCTCTATTTTGGGCGCAGGAATCTCTTGTATTACTTTGACCTTGGCAGGATCAATTTCAATACCCTTCTCGTTGACAATAAATCCCAACAACTTACCATACCAAACACCAAAAGTACACTTATTGGGATTCAAGCGAAGTTTGTACTTCCTTAAACACTGGAACAACTTCAACAAATGCTCAACATGCTCTTCTTCATTACTCGATTTAGCAATCATATCATCAATATAAACTTCGGTCTCTTTATGCATCATATCATGAAAAAGAGTGGTCATAGCTCTCTGGTATGTTGCACCAGCACTCTTTAAACCGAAAGGCATCACTCTATAACAGAATATTCCCCAGGGCGTAATGAATGTGGTCTTCTCCATATCTTCAGGTGCCATTTTGATCTGATTAAAAATGGAAAATCCGTCCATAAACGAAAAGACTTTAAATTTAGTTGTATTGTCTACCAACATATCGATGTGTCGTAGAGGGATATCATCTTTCGGACTAGCGTTGTTCAAATCTATATAATGAACACACATACGGAGTTTTCCATCCTTCTTCGTAATAGACACAATATTGGACACCCACATCAGTAACAAGAAAACCAACATCAATCTATTTCTGTACTTCTTCTTTTATCTTTACTTCCATATCAGGATGAGTCCTCCTCAACTTCTGCTTGACCGGAGGGTATTCTGGCTTCAATGGCAATCTATGCTCCACAATCTCAGAATCCAAACCAGACATGTCTTGATAGGACCACGCAAACACATCTGAATATTCTCAAAGAAGATCAATCAACCCCTTCTTAGCCTCTAGACACAGTTGAGACCCAATCTTGACTTCCTTCACATCATCTTCGGAACCCAAGTTGACTAACTCAATATGTTCTTCGAAAGGTTGAATGGCTTTTCCCTCATGCTCAAGTAGATGAGATAATTCATCAGATACCTTTTCATCATCAGTCTCTTCCTCAGCCTCAAACACAAGGAAATCAAAGTTTGAAGAGGTAGTAGGATCATTGTATTCAATGGGTTTGGGAACCAACCTGCATAATAATTTGATATTTTGATTTTAAAGAAGTGAATTGTGACCAAATATTATGCAGAAGGACAATTATTATTTATTTATGTTTTTTTTATGATTACCATTTTTAGAAAGACAAAAAGTAAAAATAAAACATCATAGATGTGGATGAATAGAATTGCATTTTATTAATGATAATTGAAAATGCCTAACAATGTTCATTTCTCCCTTAGGCATAGGAGAAGGATTTTTCTTAAAACATGAAAACAAATTACTTAGAACGGTGAACGATAACAGGAATATCAACAGCAACCCAATTGTTACAAGTCTCGCCATGCGTTACAAAGTTGGCGCAACCTTCGTCTTTATCATCTTCAATCACAGCATCTGAGTGTTGTTCGTTACCATGGATGAACCCTATACTACGGAAACTCGGTTGCACACTTCCAACTTTGACATTGAATGACCCTTGTTGATATGCCAATCCGGCCCTATTCTTATCCTCATAAATTTCTGCCATGCGACCCCACTGATCAGTGCTGCCTACCTCAATAGCCTTCTGAACATCCTTGAAAGAAGACATGGGTGCCCCAACTTTCTTCACTTCAGCAATAGACAAGGCTTGGAACAGAGTTCCAACCTTCTCCTCAACTTCAACATATGAAAAGGATGACAGATGGCTCACTAAAAACGCCTTCTCTCCACCAACAACGACCAGCTTGTCGTTCTTCACAAATTTCAACTTTTGGTGCACAGTGGATGTCACAGCTTCTGCTTCATGAATCCATGGCCTTCCTGTAATACCCCAAAATTTACCCTACAATTTTTCCTGGAAGCATGGGATTATGTTTCACACTTCATTAACATCATACTAGGTCATACTCATTGCATACTGCATTAGTGACTTTGGAATCAGGTTTTGATTGATCACTCCTTAACAGGAGGAGCCCACACAAAGAAATATTGAGAATTGAACTTCATTCTCTAAGTATACAAGTCTCAAGGGTCTCAGGGGGCTCCAGGTATCTTATTGTGGTCCTCAGTTCATCAGTGAAGGATTTAGAGCTATCAAAGTGTTCATTTGGATTTAATAAGGAAATTAGGGTTTCATGGCTACTTGCAACAGACAATGTTTGGTTGGAAGTAGAGGAGCTTATCCATGTCATGATTGGAGAGGCATCTTGGCCTAGGAAGACTCACAATTATCTCAGAAAGATCCATTGGCAAGCAGTGCAATCAGTTCCCGATCTATTTTGCCCTAAAATTAGGGTTTGGTATAAAATCAGTTTATTTATGATCCTTTGGGTGAAATTATTTTCCATGGCCCTCCATATGTCCACAAGGGTCTACATACAAAAAATCATCTTTTTATTTGAGCCAGAGCTGCTTCAATTGATCATTGGAATCGGGGATCAGATAGTTTGGGAAAAGTCAACTGTGGGGCCAGAAAAGTCAATTCCTGACTTTTTGAGAGTGGAATCTCAAAATTCATGCCTAGGGGAGCCTACATGTGAAATTTGATCAAGGTTGTATGATGGATTCATCATTTAATCAGGAATTGGAAAAGTTACTTAATTTGGAAATGGTTGACTTTCCATTTTGGGCAAGTTTTTATGATTTTTGCACTCACTTTAAGCCCATTTTCCATCAAGATAAAAGCTCCCATTTGAAAATTTCTCCAACATGAAAGTTGTTCCTCTTGTTCCAGGCTTTCTAGAAATATAAAGTTTGCTCCATTTGGATTAAAATTGAGAAAGTTAGGCTTGGTCAATGTAGGGCATGTTTTTAGGACACTTAGAAAAATTTCTAAGTCTAAAAATCTTCAAAGTTTGTCAAGACTTCTTGGCCATTTTTCTTTCACTTAAAGGCACCAAATGAAAATATTTTCTTCACAACAATTATACCTTTCCATGTCCTCTTTCACATCCTTTTAGAGTCATCTCATTTGGATCCATGGTTTGAGAGATGCATTCATTTAAAGTTGGCACCATGACTTGAAATTTCTAGGCAGATTTTATGCCTAAGTTGCCCAACCATCTTGCAATTGGTGTGACATGAACTTGAGGCCATTTTTCACCTTCTTCCACTCATTGTTTCCACCTATGCTCAACATGAAACATGCCAAGCTCCATGATATCTTGCTACTGTTTGCATTATCTCATCAATTGGTGGTTTGTTCATCAAGTTATGAAGCCACAAAGTCATCTCTTTGAAATGTTTCCTTGCTTGCCAAACCTGCCATGTTGTATGCTGCATAAACCAGCCCATGTTTTGTTTTTCCTCATTTGGCCATGCACCATATTTCATTCACTTAAGAATTTTGCCAAAATAAGAAACTCACGTGCCCTCTTTCTACACCTCACCAATTGCAACCAACTTGCATTGTTTTGCTCATGGACAATCAGATTATTTCAGGGCCCATTAAGGCATTAGACCCACCATATTTAAGCCATAAACCCTAAACATGAGAGAAGCTAGTGAGTTTTCGAGCAAGCAAAGGCAAGGAGCATTAGAGATCAGTTTTTCATTTCTCAGCAAGGTTCTTGAGTTGAAGTCTTGAAGCACCAAGAGAGCAGCATCACCTTCTTCTATTCTCTCCACAGTCAAGAGGCAGTGGACCAAACTTCCACTAGGTAACTTCCTTGCACCATTTCCATAGCTATGTTGTTGATACATTTGTGCTCAATATCATGCTTGTTCCATTACCATGCTAATCATATGCTTGTGTTTATTTCTGAAGCCCTCAGCACGAGGCAATGTTCTTGATGTTAAGTTTGTGTTGTTGATTGTTTGCTCTTATCCGTGTCCCTATTGACATCTTATTGTCAATATTTCTCCATGAATAAGCTATCATTTCACTTAAATAAAGATACCATGTTAATCCTTGCATTTCATACTTGAGATCTGGGCTTTATTTCGTGTGTTTTGATGCACTTTGGTGGTCGCATTTTGGTGTTGAAATTGGAAGAAACTCACTGCGTTTTCTGCGTTTTTTTTTTGCATGGCATGGCTAGGGTTTTGGCCCAATGAGGAAGATGACTGCGTGTCATCTTGAGGGCCATTGGATCAAACACATACGTTTTAATCCTGGCCATCTGTTTGTTTTTGTCCTTTAGTCACTTAAATAAAATGTGACCGATTGATAACATGTCACATGAATTTTTTAATTAAAATGTTATTTAAGTATGTCACGCCTGATTTAAGTGGTGACTTGGACCTTGGGCATTCGCTGACTACTTTCAACACCCCCTCCTTCATGGCCCATTAGCATCATTTATTTTCCAGTCCATTTAAAATGCTGATGCACCCCTCTTTTCATTTTCCTTTTTTAATTTCCAATTTATTTTGTTTTGATTTTAATTAATTTAAAATGTCTTCTTTGTTCATAAAAATATCCAAAAATATTTTCAATATTTTTTAATGCCTTATTTAATTTTATTTAATTTTTATTTTCGCATTTATTTAATATTAATATTTTATTTTAATTATTAATTCTAAATGGTCCATTTTAGCATACATTTGATTCTTGATTTTATTTCCATGACCTAAAATTATTTTTAGCTTCTGATTTTTGGGATGAAGGTTGACCACTGCCCCATGGTCAACCTGACTTTTTCTTGGATTTTTATTTCACATTTTCAATTTATTTTTGATTTATTTTTAACCTAATTTGGTTGGTTGACTTTTGGTTTGACTTTTGTTTTATTTCAATTACTTCATGAATCAATTTTCATTATTTTTGAAATCTTTTTGGGGGATGATGATGTCCTGACCCCACCTTATTTAGTTTAATTTTTTATAATTTTCTTGATTAATTTGCTATTTATTCTTGATTTAATTTTAACCTAGTCTTGTTTGGTTGACTTTTGGTTTGACCTTTGTTTTATTTCAATTACTTCATGAATCAATTTTCATTATTTTTGAAATCTTTTTGGGGGATGATGATGTCCCGACCCCACCTTACTTAGTTTAATTTTTCATAATCTTTTTGGGGGATGAATCAGTTGACTTTTTTTATAATCAATGTTTGACTTAGGGATTGCTTATGGCAATTGAAGAGATCTTTTGATCCTCCCTTGTTCACCTCATATGTCATGTATTAGAGGCCTTCCATCTTGATTTTATTTGATCCTTACCTCATTTCTCAATTAAATTATTTCAGTGAACCCTTTTGTGCATCTTTTCATCTGTCTGATTCATCTATTATCTGTTACACTTGTTTCTTTCATCCATGTTCACTATTGCATGATTGCTTAATATGTTCATACCTCCCATGCCTTATTTAATGCTCCTTTATTTAATTCTTTGATTCTTTGATTTGATTATACACTTGTTTACTCATCTTATTGTTTGATAATTGTTGCCTACTTGTATGATGATTGAGGCATATATTCTTATTGTTTGATAATTGTTGCCTACTTGTATGATGATTGAGGCATATATTCTTATTGTTTGATTGCCATGAACCATCCCCATTCATAACAAATGTACCCCTCTCCTATGAAGTGTATAATATTTATTCTTTCATTCTTTATTCATTTGTTAATACAAGAATTAAAATAAACATCCGATAATCATTTCAAAATAAGATCAAAAGCTCGATCCAACGTCGAGTAATCATTTTCAAAACTTAACAGAGCCAGTACGCATTCATCCATCCTCTTGTAAGTCGATTGCTCCAGGCATCACCATCTACCTGTAAGTCGATAGCCTCAGGCATCGCCATCTACCCTTATCCGTGGTTCATCTCCTTACTCCATCCGCCGACTCTTGTTCCGTTTAGGTAGCACCCATTAGGTAGAACCCTTTGTATGATAACATAGGTAGAATTCCCTTATTCTTTGCATGCTAACATTAGGTAGATGTTCCCCTTTGTAAATCCTAACACATAGGTCCACATTGCATGACAACTCTAGAGCAGAGCTTCCCCACTTTTAGACTTTCCGTGCGTCTCCGATCTTGTGGCATGTCAGTCCGTTCTATTGCAAAGAGGTAACTGCCTAAGACTCGATTCAGCGAGTTGCGACACCTACTGCTAAGATGTTGAACACATCGCCTACTTTCCTTTGACACATTTGGTGTCCTCTTTTGTAAGTCCATGTTCAGATGGCAATCCTTAACCCCTAGTTAGCCGAACTACGACAACTCTGATTTTCATATTCAGATGAGATACGTAGGCACAAGATGCAATGTCTTGCCGAGTTTTGACTGACGACTAACAACTAATCCTTGCTTGCTTTCGCCCTTGTTGCGATTCTTTTCTCTCGCCCTCGTTACGATCGAGACCTTCCCTTTCTCTTGCCCTAGTCGAAATCGAGCCCCTTTTTCTCGTAGTTAGCCGAACTACGTTTTGCTCTGATTCTAATTCCAGATGAGATACGTAGGCGTAAGACGCGATGTCTTATCGAGCAGACTTCTCCTTAACCCATAGGTAGCTGAGATACGAAGACTCTGATTCTCATACTCAAATGAGATACGTAGGAAGTGGATGCGACATCCTTGCGAGTCACTTTCTTTTAACCTTCTTTTAGTAAATAGTACTTTAGATATACCTACACCCTTTTGACTAGAACAACAAGAGTGGATCCCGTAGAGTACTACGGATGCGTAGGGATGCTAATACCTTCCCTTCGCATAATCGACTCTCGAACCCTAGATTTGGTTGCGAGACCTTGTCTTTTCCTATCTTCAGGTTTTCTTCGATCGTTTCCTTTCCCTCCTTTGGGATAAATAACTAACGGTAGCGACTATTATGTCTCTTTTTCTCCGGTTGTTTTTTTCGCATGTTGCGACAGCTGGCGACTCTGCTGGGGAAACTGGTTTCCCTATGCGAGTCCCTCCTAGATTTTGTGAGTTTCTCGTTTGTTGGGTGTTTATTCTTTTGTACAGTTATTTACTTTCAGCATTTATCTGCTTTATCCTATTGCATTGTGTACATATGATTGTTGTATCTGTTGGATCTGTGGGGTTGTTTGTTGGGGTGGGTTGTTCTATGAGAGATAAGCCCACTACCCAGGCATGAGCGTACACACAGGTTTTAGAGTGGATAGTCATGAGGCTTACGTAGCATGTTGCTACGTTAAGTTGTTCATGAGACCCACACCCAAATGAGGTTTCTTTTGGATATATTCTGTCCTACGGGTGTTCCGTAACGACAAGATGTTCCTTTAGAAATCGTCGACTCTGGAGACCATATCCCGAGGACTCAGTCGAGGCACTCCTCCAAGACGCGATTATGCTAGCTCTGGTGGGCCCATTCTCGCTGCTCAACCCGAGGACCCAAGGCTGGGAACTTGCATTTTAGGATGTCCTGTTGAGGGGAGTCAGTGGAGGTCTTTCGTCTCGTAATAATGCCAAACCTTCAGTGGTAAACGTATTATTCTCGACTGAAGGGCTAGAAGCTGACAAACTTCTGTTCTTAGAACCTACCGGTGAGGGGCGAGCTAAATTCAGGAAACCTTGACCTTCAACCAACCCGGTTTTTTGGTATTCTTGTTGGAGCAGAACTTTGATTTCTTATATGTTCCTCAGCGGTTTTCTCTTCAGACAGTGCGACCTGACAGTTGTTCAAGCAGATACAGCAATCCTGATTCCAATGTCACTGCATTGCATCACATCATTTTGCATTCACATCATTTAACACATGTTTATATATTCCCAGGGGTTTATATCTTCTTTTTTATTCTAGTCGGGGTTTTCTGGTTCTCCTAAGATGGATATTGGCAGAAAAAGACATGTCGCCTACAAGTTTTCTGTGGTTTGTTTGGATCCCATTCAACAGCTGATGAAGTTAATGGATCATGATTCTCTAGAAAGATTCTGGAAGGATTACGGGTTGATTCTAATTTTCGTTACGGTTCTCTCCAAAGATCAACACGATGCTCTCTTTACATTGCTGCAGTCCTATGACCCTCCATTGAGGTGTTTTACATTCCCAAATAATATCTTGGTCCCTACTTTGGAGGAGGTTGCCAGTTTTCTCAGAGTTCCTATCAAGTCGCAGTTGCTATTCTACAGTTCCGAGCTTCTGCCCGATTTCAGCATGGTTGCTTCAGCCACATATTTGGGGAAATCAGTCTTGGAATCTAATATGTGTCAGAAAGGAGGAGTCAGTGGTTTTAATCTGAGTTTCTTAGTGGGAGAAGCCAAGAAGAAGCTTGAAGATGGTGATTGGAGGTGTTTCAATGTTGTGTTGGCTCTTTGCGTATACGGGATTGTCCTCTTCCCTAATGTTGCAAAATTTATGGACGTAGACGCAATACGCCTCTTCGTGTTGGGAAATCCAGTACCGACCTTGCTGGGAGATTTCTTTCATTCAGTGCATCACAGGAATGAGAATAGAAGGGGAGGATTGGTGAATTGTTGTTCACCCTTGTTTCATAAGTGGTTCAGTTCTCACCTACCCAAGTCAGGAGCGTTCGTTGATTGCAAGGACTCGTTGAGTTGGTCGAAGAGGTTGATGGGGATAAGAGCTAAAGATATTTCTTGGTGGTCTGACCGGAACTTGCTTCGGGCGGATATTATTCATAGTTGCGGGAACTTCCCGAATGTACCGTTGGTAGGAAGAAGAGGAGGAATCAACTATAATCCTTCTCTAGCAGTCAGACAGTTCGGGTATGCTTTGAAAACTCCGCCTTTGGAAAAAGATGTGGAAGAATCTCTGTTTTTCCATTCTTCATCTGATCTGACTGTATCCCGTAAGGCAGCTGAGGCCTGGCTCAAGGTAATCAAGAGAGGAAGGACTGTGCTTGGAAAGGGGGATTGCAGGACTTATCCTTAATATGAAGATTGGCTTCGGGGAAGAGTCGAAGAGTTTAGTCTGCCATTTCCTATTGAAGAACCTTTGTATCCACCTACCCCTGAGCCGTCAATAATGGAGGAACTTACCCCTGAGTATGACAAATTGAAGAATACCATGGAGGAACTTCAAACTGAAAAACTCGGAGTTAAGTGTGAAGTTGCAAGACTTTATGCGTCTATACTAGGAGGCAGAATATCAGAAGGGGGAAGCTATCAAACTGTAAGAGGGAGCGGAAAAGAAATTGGCTGTGGAGGTGAACCTCTTCAGGAAAACTGATAAAGCCTTGGGGTCATCCAGTTCTGAGTTGAGGCGAGTCAAGTAGCAGTTAACAGATGCCCGTGGTAAGTTAGCTGGGTGGCAAGAACAATGGGATGCATTTTCAGCTTCTCGGAAGGCAAAAGAGGAGGAGATGGTGGCTCAATTGACTGGTCAGATGGAGAAGTTGAAGACTCTGCTGAAGGAGAAGAATAATGAGCTCCTGTGTGCCCGTGCAACCAATGGTTACATCACAGATCAACTCGACAAGGCTCAAGAACAGATTGAAGAACTTAAGGTGCTGGCGGGTTTGAAGAAATCCAGACTTGAAGAGGTATTCGGGGAGGATGATGGGGATTATTACATAGAGCACATCAACAAACTGGATGGGGTTATTCACAAGAGGAATTTGCTTATCCGGCGCTTGACAAAATCTCCAGGTCATCCTGACACGGTGGCACTGCTGGTTGAAGTTAGGAGCAGTCCTTATGGGTTGTATATAGGAGGCTGATTCCTGATTTTTGTTCCTTTTTTTATTTGTTGTGTTTCTTTATGGCTTTGTAGTGATGATCCATAGGCTTGTTGTGGAGATCCTCTTTTGGTGTATTGTTGGCTAATTCCCTTCTCCTTGAACTCATTTGTATGACGGTTTCTCTTTATTACATCTTGGTCTCAGAATTTCATCCATGACTCGATCTTCTTACACTGTTTATCTGATGTGAGACTGGAATCAAGGGGTAGAATACCCTTTGGAATTGATAAACATGTCATTGCATTTGCATATCCATTAGCATGTCTTGCATAACAGGTACCGCCACAGTGTTCTCATTTTGTTTGGTATTCCACTCGCAGGATAGCTGACTCAGGCATTCACCGATACGGTACCTGAAGGAATCAACGCAGAGCAATGGAAGGCCTACAAGCAGAGCTCGCTGAGATGAGGATTCACATGAATCAGTTCATGGACGTGGTCCAAGGAGTGGCTCAGGGACAACAGGAGCTTAGATTGTTCATACAGAGGAATCCCCCTACTACTCAATTGGAGACTGTGATTGATCCTCCAGCTGGAGAGACTAATGGACCCAATGGACCGGGGCCTATTCCTATCCCACGTGTCAACCCTGATCAACAACCCATCCATGATGATCAGGAGGATCAGTTCACCCTGCTTCAGGAAGACTTTGGCATGGGCCATGGTATGGACCCTATGTTTCGGAGGTTGGAGGAGAGGTTGAAAGCTGTGGAAGGGCAGAATGCTCTTGGTGTGGATGTTGCTGACTTGGGGCTGGTCCCAAGCGTGAGAGTTCCACCAAAGTTCAGAGTTCCAGTTTTTGACAAATACAATGGCAACTCTTGCCCGAAGACTCACGTGCAAGCTTACTTCCGCAAGATGGTTGCATATTCCGATGATGAGAAGTTGTTCATGTACTTCTTCCAGGACAGCCTAGCTGGGGCATCCTTGGAGTGGTATATGAGGCTGGACAGAGCCCATATTCGCTGCTGGAGAGACTTGGCTGAGGCTTTCATAAGGCAATATCAGTATAATACGGATATGGCAGCTGACAGAACTCAACTCCAGAACCTGTCTCTCAAGCGCAATGATGCTTCAAAGAGTATGCTCAACGCTAGAGAGAGATGGCTTCCCGTGTTTAGCCTCCGATGTTGGAAAAGGAGATGGCCAACATGTTTATGAACACACTGCCTGGGTCTTACTTGGAGCGTCTGGTGGGTTGCAACGCCTCCAATTTTGCTGATGTGGTCTCAACCGGTGAGAGGGTGGAGAACTACTTGAAGACGTGTAAGATCCAAAGTGGGGTTGGATCATCCTCAAGGGCGAAGAAGCCGTTCATAGGAGGACAGAAGAGGAGAGAAGGGGATGCCAATTCCGTGTCTTCTTATCAGAGCAGGGGTAACCAGAGGAACAATTTTCAGAATTACCATCAGCAACCCTATGTTGTTGCTGTGACCATTCTGGATACAGCACCAGTGCAACAAGAACAACCCCAACGTCAACAAAATCAGTACCAACAACAACATGGTAACAGACCTGCCTACCAGCAGAGACAAAGGATGATGGATAGGCGTTTCGACACTCTTCCGATGTCGTACGCCCAGTTGCTTCCCAACCTTCAACAGTTGCAACTTGTGCAGTTACGCACTTTAGCTCCTCCTATTGGCAGGCTTCCAGTGGGCTATGACGCGAATGCTAGGTGTGGGTTCCACTCTGGGGCACCTGGCCACTCTATTGAGAACTGCAAAGCTTTTAAGCACGTAGTTCAGTACCTTATTGACTCGAAGGCCATTAACTTTGCGCCGACTCCTAATGTTGTCAACAATCCTATGCCGCAGCATGGTGGTGCAAATGTTAACATGGTGGAAGGAGAAGTCAAATTAGTCAAGGAGGTGTTAAAACTGAAGACTCCACTGTTGGAAATTAAAGAATACTTGCTGAAGGCAGATGTTTTCCCCGGCTGTGGGAGCGGTTGTTTGGGTTGTGTTGCGTAGAGCAGGGGTTGTGTGAGGCTGCAGCAGGTTATCCAGACCTTGCTTGACGATGGTATCCTCCAAGTTGAAGACCTATCTTCCCAAAAGGTTATTGAAGGGGTTGTTGAGAATGCAGATTTTGATCCTCTCTTTCCTGAAGATGTCGTGAATGTTGAAGAATTTCCGAATGTTGTTCCTGCTAATTTTATAATTCCCAATGATGTAATTAATTTTTCTAATGATGTTGCTGATATTCCAAACATTGTGTCTGATTCTGATGTATTTGTTGAACTTGATTCCGATGTTTCGGATGTTTGTACTTCAATAAATAAGATTTCTGAGTATGACTATGACGTTGCCACTATCACAATTTTCTACCCGACCGCTCAGATCAGTGTGCCAGTAGCGCAACCGGTACCACCAGTGCGACCGCATCAATCCACTATGACCATCACGACCCCTGGTCCTTTACCTTTCACCAGCGAAAGGGCAATTCCTTGGCATTACGAGGGGAGTGTGTACACGCACGATCATGGAGTGGAGCAACCACTGGAAATAGAAAAGGTGCAGGATCAGAAATCTAAACCTGAAGTTGGAATAAAAGATCCAGAAGTGGACAACATTGGTGGAATCGGGCGATTCACCAGAACTGGTAGACTGTTCTCACCACCAGTTACCCAATCTGATAGTGTTGACGTCGCGGCGAAGGCTAAAGGCAAGCAAGTTGTGAATGAGGGTACCTCTGCACCACAGGCTGGCTCTGAGCCTGCTTCCGCGAAGGATGTGGACGAGCTCTTGAGAATCATAAAGAAAAGCGACTACAAGGTAGTCGATCAGTTGATTCAGACGCCGTCTAAGATATCTATTCTCTCACTCCTGCTGTGTTCAAAGGCACACAGGGAGGCACTCCTGAAGGTCCTTAATGCTGTGTATGTGCCTCAGGAGATCTCAGTGAACCAACTAGAAGGGATCGTTGCAAATGTTCATGCAAGCAACGGGTTGGGTTTTACTGATTCTGACTTGACCCCAGCTGGACGCGATCATAACAAGGCTTTGCACATTTCGATGGAGTGCAAAGACACTGTGCTATCCCATGTTCTGGTGGATACAGGTTCCTCTCTCAATGTGCTACCCAAGAGAATCCTGTCAAAGTTAGATGTAGAAGGTTTGATATTGAGGCCTTCCGATCTTGCTGTGAAAGCCTTCGATGGTTCTAAGAGGTCGATATTCGGGGAAGTAGAATTGCCAATTCAGATTGGATCACAAACCTTCAACACCGTCTTCTACGTGATGGATATCAGTCCTTCGTATAGTTGCTTGTTGGGTCGTCCTTGGATCCACAATGTTGGGGTAGTCTCCTCGACCTTGCATCAGAAGATCAAGTTCCCGGTCAATGGAAGAATTATCACTGTCTGTGGTGAAGAGGATATCCTGGTCAGTCACCTGTCTACATTCAAGTATGTAGAGGTAGAAGGTAAGATTCATGAGACCTTGTGTCAGGCCTTTGAGGCAGTTCAAATCAAGGATGCAGCTCTAGTGGAAGAGGTTAAAGCAGGTGCTTCTATTTCGTCCTTCAAGCAGGCGCAGGCCTTGGTAAATTCAGGTGTTGCTCCCGGTTGGGGACGTCTGTTGGATTTACCTATAAAGGAAGACAAGTTTGGGATTGGGTATCAGTCAGCATTGACTTCTACAACTTCAACGCCTCAGACTCGTCAGGGGCCGATTACTTTCTCCAGTGTTGGCATCATTCAGTATGGCCAGATCTCTGCAATCAACGAAGAAGATGGGGATAGTGATTGTGACATTGATAACTGGGTGCGTCCAAGGGTCCCGGGTGAAGTTCTCCGTAATTGGTCTTCTGAAGAGATTATCCAAGTCACTCTCCTTGAAGAGTAATTTTCTTTGTTTATTTGTGCATATCCAAGTCTTGCGTTCCGCCCAGGGCGTAATGACTCATTGTAGGGCTCATCTATGTGAATACCTGCATTTTTTATCATAAATAAAGGACGTCTTTTTGCATTCAAATATTTTGTTCACTGTCTTTCTATTTTTGCAGTTTTCAAAAAATAAAAAAAAATTATTTGGCAATGTTTTGTTTAGTTTTCACTCCTTGTTCACACTCATAAGCACATACCATCACTCATGCAGATGCACGTCACCGGATCCTATTGATAACAGTTCTGCTATGGCTCGCTTCGACTTTGAAAATCCAATCTTTCAAGCTGAAGAAGAGGGTGATGAAGACTGTGAACTCCCTGAAGAACTTGCCAGGTTGTTAAAACAGGAGGAAAGGGTCATTCAACCGCATCAAAAGCCTATTGAAGTGATTAATCTTGGCACCGAGGACGTCAAGAGAGAAATCAAGATAGGGGTTGCTTTGGAAGATAATGTGAAGAAGGGGCTGATTGAATTGCTGCAAGAGTATGTTGACATCTTCGCTTGGTCTTATCAAGACATGCCAGGGCTTGACGCAGACATTGTGGTACACCGTTTTCCTCTCAAAGAGGATTGTCCTCCAGTCAAGCAGAAGCTCAGAAGAACAAGACCAGAGATGGCTGTCAAGATAAAGGAAGAAGTGCAAAAACAGTTGGATGCAGGGTTTCTAGCGGTTACAAATTATCCGCCATGGGTTGCAAATATCGTCCCAGTACCTAAGAAGGATGGAAAGGTACGAATGTGTGTTGACTACCGGGACCTGAACATAGCTAGTCCTAAAGATGATTTCCCATTACCTCACATCGACGTTTTGGTGGATAACACGACTCAGTTCTCGGTATTCTCCTTTATGGATGGTTTTTCTGGCTATAATCAAATTAAGATGGCACCAGAAGGCATGGAGAAGACAACTTTCATAACCCTATGGGGAACCTTCTGCTACAAGGTGATGTCGTTTGGTCTGAAAAACGTTGGGGCAACATATCAATGAGCTATGGTAACTCTTTTCCATGATATGATTCATCATGAAATCGAGGTTTATGTTGATGATATGATTGCCAAATCTCAGACGGAAGAAGAACATTTGGTGAATTTGCAGAAACTGTTTGAGTGTTTGAGGAAATTCAAGCTGAGGCTTAATCTGAACAAGTGTACTTTCGGGGTGAGATCTGGAAAACTGCTGGGTTTTATTGTTAGTGAAAAAGGGATTGAGGTGGATCCTGCCAAAGGAAAAACAATATAAGAAATGCCTGAGCCAAGAACAGAAAAACAAGTCCGTGGTTTCTTAGGAAGGTTGAACTACATTGCAAGGTTCATCTCTCACCTAACAGCCACGTGTGAGCCAATATTCAAATTGTTAAGAAAAGATCAGGCTATCAGGTGGAACGATGATTGCCAAAGGGCTTTCGAAAAAATAAAAGAGTATTTGCAGAATCCTCTAATCCTTATGCCTTCAGTCCCAGGGAGACCGCTGATTATGTATTTGACAGTACTTGATAATTCCATGGGTTGTGTTCTCGGTCAACACGACGAGACAGGTAGGAAAGAGCATGCCATCTACTACGCAGTAAAAAATTCACAGACTGCGAGTCGAGATACTCAATGCTTGAAAAGACATGTTGTGCACTTGCATGGGCGGCTAAGCGATTGAGACAATACATGTTGACTCACACAACCTTACTAATCTCCAAAATGGATCCAGTCAGGTATATATTTGAGAAGCCAGCTCTCACCGGAAGGGTTGCTCGTTGACAAATGGTACTGACAGAGTACGACATCCTGTATACATCCCAGAAAGCCATCAAAGGGAGTATTCTGTCAGACTATCTTGCACAGCAGCCGATTGATGATTATAAGCCGATGAAGTTTGATTTTCCGGATGAAGACATCATGTTCCTCAAGGTGAAAGACTGTGAAGAGATAGTTGTTGAGGAGGGACCTGATCCAGATGAAAAGTGGACTTTAATGTTTGATGGGGCTGTCAATGCCAAAGGAAGTGGAATTGGTGTTGTCATTACCACTCCGAAAGGTGCCCACATGCCTTTCACCGCTCGTCTGACCTTTGAGTGCACCAATAATGAAGCTGAGTATGAGGCCTGTATCTTGGGTATTAAGCAAGCCATTGATTTGAGAATCAAGAGTCTGGACATCTTCGGAGATTCAGCTCTAGTGATCAATCAAGTGAGTGGTGATTGGAATACTCTCCAGCCTAATCTGGTCCCCTACAGAGATTACACGAGAAGACTGTTGACTTTCTTCACAACAGTAAAGCTGTATCATATACCTCGTAATGAGAACCAAATGGCAGATGCTCTTGCTACTCTATCCTTCATCAAGTGCTTTTGAAGAATCAAGAGTACCCTGCAGGGGCATCCAACAATGATAGAAAGACTTTGAGAAGATTGGTAGGCAGTTTCTTCTTGAACAAAGACGATGTGTTGTATAAAAGGAACTTCAACATGGTTTTGCTCAGATGCGTGGATAGACACGAAGCAGACATGTTAATGCATGAAGTTCATGAAGGTTCTTTCGGTACTCATGCCGGCGGACATGCAATGGCTAAGAAATTGTTGAGAGCGGGTTATTACTGGATGACCATGGAATCTGATTGTTTCAAATATGCTCAGAAGTGTCATAAATTCCAGATTTATGCTGATAAGGTGCATGTGCCGCCAAATCCTCTGAATGTGATGTCTTCGTCATGGCCGTTTGCTATGTGGGGCATTGATATGATTGGAAAGATTGAGCCGACTGCTTCCAATGGGCATCGTTTCATCCTTGTTGCCATCGACTATTTCACCAAGTGGGTCGAAGCAGCGTCATTTGCGAAGGTCACCAGACATGTGGTTGCCCGATTCATTAAGAAAGAAATCATTTTCCGTTATGGGATTCCCGAAAGAATCATTACTGATAATGGTTCTAATATCAATAACAAAATGATGAAGGAGTTGTGCAAGAACTTTAACATTCAACATCATAATTCTTCCCCTTATCGTCCTAAGATGAACGGTGTTGTTGAGGCAGCAAATAAGAACATAAAGAAGATTGTGCAGAAGATGGTCATTACATACAGAGATTGGCATGAGATGCTACCCTTTGCCTTGTATGGATACCGTACTTCAGTACGTACATCGACCGGGGAAACTCCTTACTCCCTTGTGTATGGTATGGAAGTAGTCCTACCTGTTGAAGTGGAGATTCCTTCTCTAAGAGTCCTGCTGGATGTTGAGTTAGATGAAGCTGAATGGATTCAGACAAGGTTCAATGAGTTGAGTCTTATCGAAGAGAAGCGAATGGTAGCCATTTGTCATGGGCAGTTGTATCAAAGTCGGATGAAGATAGCCTTTGATCAGAAAGTGCGTCCTCGATGCTTCCAAGTCAGAGATTTGGTGTTGAAAAGGATCCTTCCTCCTCAGACAGATCACAGGGGCAAGTGGACTCCTAACTATGATGGACCATATATCGTCACCAAGATTTTTGATGGTGGAGCCTTAATGCTTGCAACTATGGATGGTGAAGACTTCACTTCCCCTGTGAACTCAGACGCAGTTAAAAAATACTTCGCATAAAATAGATCCGCTGGACAATAAAAGAATAGTCCAGGCAAAAAATGGGCATCCCGGCGAACCAAGAAAATGAAAAAGGTTCGGGCAAAAGTTAGGGATTAAAAATGAAAAGATTGTACACCCGATAAGTTGAAAACCTGAAAAAGGTAACTTAGGCAAAAATGGGTATCCCCGTGGATTGAAAACCTGAAAGGGCGATCCAGGAAAAAGTTAGGCATTAAGCGAATGATTGCGTTCTGAGTAGTTATGAATTTCATCTCGTGTCGATAACTGGAAACTTTCTAAGGATAGGAAACAATCCAATCACCTTTTTCAGAAAGTTGATCATTTGGAGGATCTTGAAGACGAGTGAGTCATAGCAGAATTGGAACCCGATAGAAATCCATTTCACATTGCCATTAGATTAATTCCTGTTCTATCTTTTGTGCAATTACCTCTTTCCAGGGATTTTTTCCTGATGTAAATTCCTATTCAGAGGCCATTCAATCAATAAAATCATGTTATTCAGTATATCTCTGTGCTCATTTTTCATTTTACTGTTTTGTTTGCAAAAATGACGTCCGAATTTTTGATAAACATTGCATCATGAAACATAAGAGCTTTACAGGTACATGCTTAATAAACATTTAAAATTGTTGTAAATTTTAAGTGCTTTGGATTGTCTATTCAGAACAGGTACACTCGGGGCATTTCCTTAAGGTTCCCAACGGATGATCGCGGATGTTTTTCTTCAACAGTTGGTATTTGGTATCTTATCCCTGCAAAGTTGGTCCAAGCATTAAATTCTCCAATCTCCAGAAGTTTCTCACTACTGTACTTCCCCAAGCATTTGTTTCAGATTATGCATTCCCTAGTAGAGTCGATAGGGTCAGACTGTATCTTCCCAGCAGAAGCGGTTGCTCCTTAGAGTTCGATGCCAGATCGATGATTTCGACGCTAGACCCATGGTTTCTTTTCTTGAAGCAGAATTTCGATACCGTATCGGTGTTTGCTTCCTCTGCTGAGTCGTCTCTCTCGCAGATTATGGTTGCCAGAACCACTGTCGCTTTCCTCAACAACAAGCTTTCAGTGTCATTCTCTCCCCAGTCAGAGTCTCGGTATTTTGTTATTGCTAAAACACCGCGTGGCTGTTTATTTCCCCATAGAGTTCATTGTGTTGTGTGTCCCCAACAACATTGCTAGGGTCCAGAAGATTATGATCATTTCCCCAGCAAAATTCCTTGCCTCGACTTGGCGTTCTCTCTAATCTAGCATTTCGCATCCCTGCATGTAGAATCATATCGCATTTCATCCTCTCAAATCATGTAGCATTTCCATTTTCATGGAGCATTACGCCATTGAAAAATTCAAACATACGGATGTGAAGCATAAGACGTTCTCGGTATCCCAAGGGATAAGCCAGAGGTTTGTTTCCAGTACTCAGACTGAAGTTTGTTCATGACTTATCCTTCATTTTCCTAGCAGGGGTTGTTGGCCCACGCGCCGCCTCAATTATCATTTTCCCTATTTCTGCTGATGCTGATAGGCATGCAAGTTTCCGGTATTCAGACCGAAGTGGCATTCAGGCCAGTTTTCCGATGTTCAGATCGAAGAAGTTTCCGACATTCAGGTCGACGCAACTTGTGGCATTCAGGCCAGTTTCCGGTATTCAAACCGAAGTGGCATTCAGGCCAGTTTCTCGATGTTCAGATCGAAGAAGTTTCCGACGTTCAGGTCGACGCAACTTGTGGCATTCAGGCCAATTTCCGGTATTCAGACCGAAGTGGCATTCAGGCCAGTTTTCCGATGTTTAGATCGAAGAAGTTTCCGACGTTCAGGTCGATGCAACTTGTGGCATTCAGGCCAGTTTCCGGTATTCAGACCGACGTGGCATTCAGGCCAGTTTTCCGATGTTCAGATTGTAGAAGTTTCCGACGTTTAGGTCAATGCAACTTGTGGCATTCAGGCCAGTTTTCTGGTATTCAAATCGAAGTGGCGCTCAGGCCAGTTTCCCGGTGTTCAGACCGATGTTTGATAATCTAGTATCTTCCGATGCTCGGATCAAAGTCACTTCCAGTATTCAGATTGATGAGCGGCATTCAGGCCATGGTTATTTCTGTGTTACCATTTATTTTGGTATTTAGGCTAACATTCTTTTTTCGGTGCTCAGACCGACTCTCACCGTACCAGACAAATTCTTCTTTCAAGACCACCTCTTTGCCGATCCTGACAGGCATTATTACTTTATTTTTCACTTTCCTACTTCAGTGTAAATTTTCGGGCTTTTATCGTATTCAATCCCTTGATACCTCGAAAGTGCGAAAGCCGTTGCTATCTTCCTTTTGGGTTTCCAGTTGATTGAGTAGGGGCAGCTGTAATACCCTAAAATTTACCCTACAATTTTTCCTGGAAGCATGGGATTATGTTTCACACTTCATTAGCATCATACTAGGTCATACTCATTGCATACTGCATTAGTGACTTGGGAATCAGGTTTTGATTGATCACTCCTTAACAGAAGGAGCCCACACAAAGCAAGATTGAGAATTGGACTTCATTCTCTAAGTATAAAAGTCTCAAGGGTCTCAGGGGGCTCCATGTATCTTATTATGGTCCTCAGTTCATCAGTGAAGAATTCAGAGCTATCAGAGTGTTCATCTGGATTTAATCAAGAAATTAGGGTTTCATGGCTACTTGCAACAAGCAATGTTTGGTTGGAAGTAGATGAGCTTATCCATGTCATGATTGAAGAGGCATCTTGGCCTAGGAAGACTCACAATTATCTCAGAAAGATCCATTGGCAAGCAGTGCAATCAGTTCCCGATCAATTTTGCCCTAAAATTAGGGTTTGGTATAAAATCAGTTTATTTCCGATCCTTTGGGTGAAATTCTTTTCCATGGCCCTCCATATATCCACAAGGGTCTACATACAAAAACTCATCTTTTTATTTGAGCCAGAGGTGCTTGAATTGATCATTAGAATCGGGGATCAGACAGTTTGGGAAAAGTCAACTGTGGGGCCAGAAAAGTCAATTCCTGACTTTTTGAGAGTGGAATCTCAAAATTCATGCCTAGGGGAGCCTACATGTGAAATTTGATCAAGGCTGGATCATGGATTCATCATTTAATCAGGAATTGGAAAAGTTACTTAATTTGGAAATGGTTGACTTTCCATTTTGGGCAAGTTTTTATGATTTTTGCACTCACTTTAAGCCCATTTTCCATCAAGATAAAAGCTCCCATTTGAAAATTTCTCCAACATGAAAGTTGTTCCTCTTGTTCCAGGCTTTCTAGAAATATAAAGTTTGCTCCATTTGGATTAAAATTGAGAAAGTTATGCTTGGTCAATGTAGGGCATGTTTTTAGGACACTTAGAAAAATTTCTAAGTCTAAAAATCTTCAAAGTTTGTCAAGACTTCTTGGCCATTTTTCTTGCACTTAAAGGCACCAAATGAAAATATTTTATTCACAACAATTATACCTTTCCATGTCCTCTTTCACCTCCTTTTAGAGTCATCTCATTTGGATCCATGGTTTGAGAGATGCATTCATTTAAAGTTGGCACCATGACTTGAAATTTCTAGGCAGATTTTATGCCTAAGTTGCCCAACCATCTTGCAATTGGTGTGACATGAACTTGAGGCCATTTTTCACCTTCTTCCACTTATTGTTTCCACCTATGCTCAACATGAAACATGCCAAGCTCCATGATATCTTGCTACTGTTTGCATTATCTCATCAATTGGTGGTTTGTTCATCAAGTTATGAAGCCACAAAGTCATCTCTTTGAAATGTTTCCTTGCTTGCCAAACCAGCCATGTTGTATGCTGCACAAACCAGCCCATGTTTTGTTTTTCCTCATTTGGCCATGCACCATATTTCATTCACTTAAGAATTTTGCCAAAATAAGAAACTCACGTGCCCTCTTTCTACACCTCACCAATTGCAACCAACTTGCATTGTTTTGCTCATGGACAATCAGATTATTTCAGGGCCCATTAAGGCATTAGACCCACTATATTTAAGCCATAAACCCTAAACATGAGAGAAGCTAGTGAGTTTTTGAGCAAGCAAAGGCAAGGAGCATTAGAGATCAGTTTTTCATTTCTCAGCAAGGTTCTTGAGTTGAAGTCTTGAAGCACCAAGAGAGCAGCATCACCTTCTTCTATTCTCTCCACAGTCAAGAGGCAGTGGACCAAACTTCCACTAGGTAACTTCCTTGCACCATTTCCATAGCTATGTTGTTGATATATTTGTGCTCAATATCATGCTTGTTCCATTACCATGCTAATCATATGCTTGTGTTTATTTCTGAAGCCCTCAGCACGAGGCAATGTTCTTGATGTTAAGTTTGTGTTGTTGATTGTTTGCTCTTATCCGTGTCCATATTGACATCTTATTGTCAATATTTCTCCATGAATAAGCTATCATTTCACTTAAATAAAGATACCATGTTAATCCTTGCATTTCATACTTGAGATCTGGGCTTTATTTCGTGTGTTTTGATGCACTTTGGTGGTCGCATTTTGGTGTTGAAATTGGAAGAAACTCACTGCGTTTTCTGCGTTTTTTTTTGCATGGCATGGCTAGGATTTTGGCCCAATGAGGAAGATGACTGCGTGTCATCTTGAGGGCCATTGGATCCAACACATACGTTTTAATCCTGGTCATCTGTTTGTTTTTGTCCTTTAGTCACTTAAATAAAACGTGACCGATTGATAACATGTCACATGAATTTTTTAATTAAAATGTTATTTAAGTATGTCACGCCTGATTTAAGTGGTGACTTGGACCTTGGGCTTTCGCTGACTACTTTCAACACCCCCTCCTTCATGGCCCATTAGCATCATTTATTTTCCAGTCCATTTAAAATGCTGATGCACCCCTCTTTTCATTTTCCTTTTTTAATTTCCAATTTATTTTGTTTTGATTTTAATTAATTTAAAATGTCTTCTTTGTTCATAAAAATATCCAAAAATATTTTCAATATTTTTTAATGCCTTATTTAATTTTATTTAATTTTTATTTTCGCATTTATTTAATATTAATATTTTATTTTAATTATTAATTCTAAATGGTCCATTTTAGCATACATTTGATTCTTGATTTTATTTCCATGACCTAAAATTATTTTTAGCTTCTGATTTTTGGGATGAAGGTTGACCACTGCCCCATGGTCAACCTGACTTTTTCTTGGATTTTTATTTCACATTTTCAATTTATTTTTAACCTAATTTGGTTGGTTGACTTTTGGTTTGACTTTTGTTTTATTTCAATTACTTCATGAATCAATTTTCATTATTTTTGAAATCTTTTTGGGGGATGATGATGTCCTAACCCCACCTTATTTAGTTTAATTTTTCATAATTTTCTTGATTAATTTGCTATTTATTCTTGATTTAATTTTAACCTAGTCTTGTTTGGTTGACTTTTGGTTTGACCTTTGTTTTATTTCAATTACTTCATGAATCAATTTTCATTATTTTTGAAATATTTTTGGGGGATGATGATGTCCTGACCCCACCTTACTTAGTTTAATTTTACATAATTTTCTTGATTAATTTGCTATTTATTTGATATTTATTAAGTTGGCTTGAATTTTCAGTTGACTTTTTTTATAATCAATGTTTGACTTAGGGATTGCTTATGGCAATTGAAGAGATCTTTTTATCCTCCCTTGTTCACCTCATATGTCATCTATTAGAGGCCTTCCATCTTGCTTTTATTTGATCCTTACCTCATTTCTCGATTAAATTATTTTAGTGAAGCCTTTTGTGCATCTTTTCATCTGTCTGATTCATCTATTATCTGTTACACTTGTTTCTTTCATCCATGTTCACTATTGCATGATTGCTTAATATGTTCATACCTCTCATGCCTTATTTAATGCTCCTTTATTTCATTCTTTGATTCTTTGATTTGATTATACACTTGTTTACTCATCTTATTGTTTGATAATTGTTGCCTACTTGTATGATGATTGAGGCATATATTCTTATTGTTTGATAATTGTTGCCTACTTGTATGATGATTGAGGCATATATTCTTATTGTTTGATTGCCATGAACCATCCCCATTCATAACAAATGTACCCCTCTCCCATGAAGTGTATAATATTTATTCTTTCATTCTTTATTCATTTGTTAATACAAGAATTAAAACAAACATCCGATAATCATTTCAAAACAAGATCAAAAGCTCGATCCAACGTCGAGTAATCATTTTCAAAACTTAATAGAACCAGTACGCATTCATCTATCCTCTTGTAAGTCGATTGCTTCAGGCATCGCCATCTACCTGTAAGTCGATTGCCTCAGGCATCGCCATATACCCTTATCCGTGGTTCCTCTCCTTACTCCATATGCCGACTCTTGTTCCGTTTACATAGCACCCATTAGGTAGAATCCTTTGTATGATAACATAGGTAGAATTCCCTTATTCTTTGCATGTTAACATTAGGTAGATGTTTCCCTTTGTAAATCCTAACACATAGGTCCATATTGCATGACAACTCTAGGGCAGAGCTTCCCCACTTTTAGACCTTCCGTGCGTCTCCGATCTTGTGGCATTTCAGTCCGTTCTATTGCAAAGAGGTAACTGCCTAAGACTCGATTCAGCGAGCTGCGACACCTACTGCTAGGACGTTGAACACATTTCCCATTTTCCTTTGACACAACTGGTGTCCTCT
The DNA here is from genome assembly GCF_024323335.1 of Lathyrus oleraceus. NCBI lineage: Eukaryota > Viridiplantae > Streptophyta > Magnoliopsida > Fabales > Fabaceae > Lathyrus > Lathyrus oleraceus. Next base: position 318,246,850 of record NC_066582.1, read on the forward strand.
TTTGTAAGTCCATGTTTAGATGGCAATCCTTAACCCCTAGTTAGCCGAACTACGACAACTCTAATTCTCATGTTCAGATGAGATACATAGCACGAGATGCGATGTCTTGTCGAGTTTTGACTGACGACTAACAACTAATCCTTGCTTGGTTTCGCCCTTGTTGTGATTCTTTTCTCTCTCCCTCGTTGCGATCGAGACCTTCCCTTTCTCTTTCCCTAGTCACAATCGAGCTCCTTTTTCCCGTAGTTAGCCGAACTACGTTTTGCTCTGATTCTCATTCCAGATGAGATACGTAGGCGTAAGACGCGATGTCTTATCGAGCACACTTCTCCTTAACCCATAGGTAGCCGAGCTACGAAGACTCTGATTCTCATACTCAGATGAGATACGTAGGCAGTGGATGCGACATCCTTGCGAGTCACTTTCTTTTAACCTTCTTTTAGTAAATAGTACCTTAGATATACCTACACCTTTTAGACTAGAACAACAAGAGTGGATCCCGTAGAGTACTACGGATGCGTAGGGGTGCTAATACCTTCCCTTCGTATAATCGACTCCCGAACCCTAGATTTGGTTGTGAGACCTTGTCTTTTCCTCTCTTCATGTTTTCTTCGATCGTTTCCTTTCCCTCCTTTGGGATAAATAACGAACGGTGGTGACTCTTCTGTCTCTTTTTCGCCGGTTGTTTTTTTCGCATGTTGCGACACTTCCCAACAAAAAACTATAGGCCAGGTGGATATCCATTACTTGAAAAGTAATATGAAAATCACTCGGACCTATCTTGACTGGAAGGTTCACTTCTCCAATGACGGTTTTGCGAGAACCGTCAAACGCTTTGACAATTACGCCACTATACCTCATCTGGGAGCCTTGGTAAGAAAGTCTGGATAGAGTTGATTTCGGAAGTATGTTCAAAGAAGAATCAGTATCAGCTAACATATTGGATAATGCATCCTCCTTATAATTCATCGAAATATGTAGCGCCAGATTGTGATTTCTACCTTCCTCAGGAAGTTCTTCATCACAAAAGCTCAAGTTATTGCAAGAAGTAATGTTAGCCACAATGTGGTCAAACTGATCTACAGTAACACCGTGCTCAATGTAATCTTGTTCCAACATTTTCTACAATGCTTCTCTGTGCGGTTCAGAATTCATCAATAGAGACATCACTGAAATTTTCGGCGGAGTTTGGAGCAGTTGCTCCACCATATTAAACTCAATCCTCTTAATCAATCTTAATACCTCATCGTCATCATTAGGCTTCAGCTTGCTGGATTCACCATACTGACATAGCGGAGCACTAACTAGATTCACCACAGGCATATCCACCTTCTTACTAACTGCACCCCCTTCTACCTCTTTCGGAAAGATCGGACTGAAGACACGACCACTACGTGTCACCTTTGTGATATCATCTATATTCACCATAAAATTTTCTAAAGGCAACAAAACCTCTTGACCATTCTCCACCATGGTGGCACTATACTGATAAGGCACAACTTTATCGGAGGCATACGAGACAGGGCCCGCTAACCGTATTACCAATGGTGATACCAATCTGTTGACATTGTTGTTGCTGCTACTATCAAATTGAATTACTACCCGCTCAGGGGTCTTAAATACTGACACTATCACATTGACATCATCTCCCATATCCCTCGACTGTTGAATCTGGATTACATTCTCATCCATCAATTTCTGGATATCCCTCTTGACAATCATACACCCATGAGGTTTCATACTACATATTACACAACCATCATGTTCGTGCTCACAATCACTAATCAAACACAAAGTCCTATGCATCTCCACCAAGTACCTACATTGAAGACTCGGAAATTTCGTGGACAACCATCCACCATATTGACAGAGACGTTACCATGAATGTAGTGGGGTTTTCGTTAGCTTTAGGTTTATTGACTAAACCAAAAGTCAACATACAATTCGAGTCGCCACCGCACTTTTATTTGTCCAAAGGAAAGGCTAAAAAGAGAACGAAAGCCAAAGTAAGAAGTTTTTCAAATCAAAAACTAATAAAAATGTCAGAGATCTAGGTAAGGGGGTTGGTTATGAAATGGGAAGGTTTTACGCACCCAAAACATCCTTAGTATTCTAAGGGAACCCTTTTTGCAAATATGTGTTGTAGGTTGGTATTTGTGAAAATATTTGTACAAAAGATTGGAGGGATGAGAAGAGAATGGATTATATTTACAAATTTTGTTGTTTGAATGGATGAACCCATTGCCTACGTACCATCACAAAGGAGGATCAAAACCTTGTAGTTCGGGGTAAAAATCTCAAAGATTGGTGAATTGATTTGATCAAAAGCCTTAAGGTTTTTTGTTATCAAAGGGAGAAAACTCAACCTAAACCAACAATCTAGCATGTGAGGAAGGCTTCAACATGCTAGCGAGGGGTTAACCCTATAATAAGCATGGAAGACTTATAATCCAACACTAAGGATAAGGTGAGGTTTACATCAATCACTATGATAACTCAAACCTATGACTAATGTTTTTGAAAAGTTTTAATAAGTGGCCATTGGAACCACAAAAACAACTTGAAATGAGTTATATTTACAAGTTAGGTTTATTTACAAAATGAAGTCAAAGTTGGATTAAGATTTATTCACAATGAGTATTATGAAA